>NW_026777413.1:0-323605 GCF_028023285.1 Balaenoptera ricei | reverse complement strand
GTAAAGCGGCATAAACACAGCAGTGAAAAGCAGCTAAACCCCATTATAAAAATAAATTACTTTGAAAAACCCATGAAACAAAGACAGTGAAAGAGAGAGAAATTCTTACACAATGCGTTCAGGGGCTGTGATGCAACCTGGATTGACCATATCTAGACCCACAGCTGGATGAGACATAAGGGTGGACACTCTTGGGGCTGAGAGGTTTGGTGAGGTTGGGTGAGCAAACGCAGACCCTTTAAAGTACTACTGCGTGGTACCCATCCCATGGGACCCAAATCTCCAGGTTCAAGGGCATCTTCCTACATCGAAAACATGCATGAGAAAACAAAAAGATGGTACACCATGTGATGGGGAAAGGTTTCTAAAACGCACCTCATTTCTCTTCTCCTTGTGCCCGGGTTCGCCATTCCAGCCGCTTTACTAACAATCTCCCTACTTGGAGCATCAGCACCTTTAACCTCCTGTTCTGTACAGGTTGCAATTTGTCCTGAGGATGAACGGGTAGACGGGGAACCAGTGAGAGACTAGCTCTTGGTGTTGGGACAGGCACAGGTCACTCTATTTTCCCATCAGGAAGAAGAATTAACCACAGGCTAATCATCGCCCCCGAAAGCAGAACAGGGCCTGAAACCATCCTGCGCTTTTGCGGCCAGCTCCCAAAAAAGCGAGTTGTAAAATGGAGCTTCAGGGCACTGCAATTCACAAACCTGCAGAGTTATAAATGATAACTCTCGTCCACAAATATATTGAGGGAAGGCAAAGAAGAGGATTTGAAATCAAGGCAGAATTGCAGGAAACAGATTTCAGGAGGTAGATTCGAATCGCCTTTAAAGCACATGAAAAGCGGCAAAACGTTGACAATGATGCCCTTGGCCAAAAAGGGCGTATGCGTTTTTTCCTGAATATATTCAGGAAAAAACGCATACGCCCTTTTTGGCCAAACAAGCAACCTGGAAAGGTAAATCAGGGCTACAAAGAAGACTCGCTACCCATCGGTCAAAAGGGCCATGCTGAATAAAGTCTCAAAACCAGAAATGCAGGACAGGCCATGGAGAAATGGGAGCCTTGCTACACTGATGGGCGGGATGTAAATTGCCAACAGCCACTCTGGAGAAGTGTACGGTGTGTCCTGAAACATCTAAAAAACACAGCTTAGAGAGCATAGGGCACTTCCACTCATGGGGGTATAAATTGGGAAAATGAAAAATCAGCAAGACACAAGCACCCCAAAGTTTAGGGCTGCTCTGTTGACAAGGACCTCCACTTCATTCCACCTTCAATATCCCAGGAAAGAGAAAAATGGATAAAGAAGTTGTGGTCCTTATGTACAATGGAATATCACTCAGCCATGAAATCAATGTCATAAGGCTAGTAGCAGCATGATGAGTGGATTTAGGTACGACGATTCTAAGTGAAATAAGTCACACAGAAAAGGACACTTCTCATAAGGTATCACTTATAGAGGGAATGTCAAAAGCGTCACACTTGAACTCAATTACAAAACAGAACAGAGTCACACATGCAGAAAACACACTATGGCTGCTTAACGGGAAAGGTGAGGTGGGGTGATACATAAAACAAGGGTTTCAAATTAGCTCAGATACCGTTCCATAAACCCAATATGTAATAGACAAGACCTACTCCTTCCTCAGAGAACTGGACTCAACACACCCTATTCACTGCACAAGAATATATCTGACTAGTAATAATCTTAAAACCTATGTATTGATAACTCTCTGTTAGTGTGTCAAGTGGGTGTAAAGCGGCATAAACACAGCAGTGAAAAGCAGCTAAACCCCATTATAAAAATAAATTACTTTGAAAAACCCATGAAACAAAGACAGTGAAAGAGAGAGAAATTCTTACACAATGCGTTCAGGGGCTGTGATGCAACCTGGATTGACCATATCTAGACCCACAGCTGGATGAGACATAAGGGTGGACACTCTTGGGGCTGAGAGGTTTGGTGAGGTTGGGTGAGCAAACGCAGACCCTTTAAAGTAATACTGCGTGGTACCCATCGCATGGGTCCCAAATCTCCAGGTTCAAGGGCATCTTCCTACATCGAAAACATGCATGAGAAAACAAAAAGATGGTACACCATGTGATGGGGAAAGGTTTCTAAAACGCACCTCATTTCTCTTCTCCTTGTGCCCGGGTTCGCCATTCCAGCCGCTTTACTAACAATCTCCCTACTTGGAGCATCAGCACCTTTAACCTCCTGTTCTGTACAGGTTGCAATTTGTCCTGAGGATGAACGGGTACACGGGGAAGCAGTGAGAGACTAGCTCTTGGTGTTGGGACAGGCACAGGTCACTCTATTTTCCCATCAGGAAGAAGAATTAACCACAGGCTAATCATCGCCCCCGAAAGCAGAACAGGGCCTGAAGCCATCCTGCGCTTTTGCGGCCAGCTCCCAAAAAAGCGAGTTGTAAAATGGAGCTTCAGGGCACTGCAATTCACAAACCTGCAGAGTTATAAATGATAACTCTCGTCCACAAATATATTGAGGGAAGGCAAAGAAGAGGATTTGAAATCAAGGCAGAATTGCAGGAAACAGATTTCAGGAGGTAGATTCGAATCGCCTTTAAAGCACATGAAAAGCGGCAAAACGTTGACAATGATGCCCTTGGCCAAAAAGGGCGTATGCGTTTTTTCCTGAATATATTCAGGAAAAAACGCATACGCCCTTTTTGGCCAAACAAGCAACCTGGAAAGGTAAATCAGGGCTACAAAGAAGACTCGCTACCCATCGGTCAAAAGGGCCATGCTGAATAAAGTCTCAAAACCAGAAATGCAGGACAGGCCATGGAGAAATGGGAGCCTTGCTACACTGATGGGCGGGATGTAAATTGCCAACAGCCACTCTGGAGAAGTGTACGGTGTGTCCTGAAACATCTAAAAAACACAGCTTAGAGAGCATAGGGCACTTCCACTCATGGGGGTATAAATTGGGAAAATGAAAAATCAGCAAGACACAAGCACCCCAAAGTTTAGGGCTGCTCTGTTGACAAGGACCTCCACTTCATTCCACCTTCAATATCCCAGGAAAGAGAAAAATGGATAAAGAAGTTGTGGTCCTTATGTACAATGGAATATCACTCAGCCATGAAATCAATGTCATAAGGCTAGTAGCAGCATGATGAGTGGATTTAGGTACGACGATTCTAAGTGAAATAAGTCACACAGAAAAGGACACTTCTCATAAGGTATCACTTATAGAGGGAATGTCAAAAGCGTCACACTTGAACTCAATTACAAAACAGAACAGAGTCACACATGCAGAAAACACACTATGGCTGCTTAACGGGAAAGGTGAGGTGGGGTGATACATAAAACAAGGGTTTCAAATTAGCTCAGATACCGTTCCATAAACCCAATATGTAATAGACAAGACCTACTCCTTCCTCAGAGAACTGGACTCAACACACCCTATTCACTGCACAAGAATATATCTGACTAGTAATAATCTTAAAACCTATGTATTGATAACTCTCTGTTAGTGTGTCAAGTGGGTGTAAAGCGGCATAAACACAGCAGTGAAAAGCAGCTAAACCCCATTATAAAAATAAATTACTTTGAAAAACCCATGAAACAAAGACAGTGAAAGAGAGAGAAATTCTTACACAATGCGTTCAGGGGCTGTGATGCAACCTGGATTGACCATATCTAGACCCACAGCTGGATGAGACATAAGGGTGGACACTCTTGGGGCTGAGAGGTTTGGTGAGGTTGGGTGAGCAAACGCAGACCCTTTAAAGTACTACTGCGTGGTACCCATCCCATGGGACCCAAATCTCCAGGTTCAAGGGCATCTTCCTACATCGAAAACATGCATGAGAAAACAAAAAGATGGTACACCATGTGATGGGGAAAGGTTTCTAAAACGCACCTCATTTCTCTTCTCCTTGTGCCCGGGTTCGCCATTCCAGCCGCTTTACTAACAATCTCCCTACTTGGAGCATCAGCACCTTTAACCTCCTGTTCTGTACAGGTTGCAATTTGTCCTGAGGATGAACGGGTAGACGGGGAACCAGTGAGAGACTAGCTCTTGGTGTTGGGACAGGCACAGGTCACTCTATTTTCCCATCAGGAAGAAGAATTAACCACAGGCTAATCATCGCCCCCGAAAGCAGAACAGGGCCTGAAACCATCCTGCGCTTTTGCGGCCAGCTCCCAAAAAAGCGAGTTGTAAAATGGAGCTTCAGGGCACTGCAATTCACAAACCTGCAGAGTTATAAATGATAACTCTCGTCCACAAATATATTGAGGGAAGGCAAAGAAGAGGATTTGAAATCAAGGCAGAATTGCAGGAAACAGATTTCAGGAGGTAGATTCGAATCGCCTTTAAAGCACATGAAAAGCGGCAAAACGTTGACAATGATGCCCTTGGCCAAAAAGGGCGTATGCGTTTTTTCCTGAATATATTCAGGAAAAAACGCATATGCCCTTTTTGGCCAAACAAGCAACCTGGAAAGGTAAATCAGGGCTACAAAGAAGACTCGCTACCCATCGGTCAAAAGGGCCATGCTGAATAAAGTCTCAAAACCAGAAATGCAGGACAGGCCATGGAGAAATGGGAGCCTTGCTACACTGATGGGCGGGATGTAAATTGCCAACAGCCACTCTGGAGAAGTGTACGGTGTGTCCTGAAACATCTAAAAAACACAGCTTAGAGAGCATAGGGCACTTCCACTCATGGGGGTATAAATTGGGAAAATGAAAAATCAGCAAGACACAAGCACCCCAAAGTTTAGGGCTGCTCTGTTGACAAGGACCTCCACTTCATTCCACCTTCAATATCCCAGGAAAGAGAAAAATGGATAAAGAAGTTGTGGTCCTTATGTACAATGGAATATCACTCAGCCATGAAATCAATGTCATAAGGCTAGTAGCAGCATGATGAGTGGATTTAGGTACGACGATTCTAAGTGAAATAAGTCACACAGAAAAGGACACTTCTCATAAGGTATCACTTATAGAGGGAATGTCAAAAGCGTTACACTTGAACTGAATTACAAAACAGAACAGAGTCACACATGCAGAAAACACACTATGGCTGCTTAACGGGAAAGGTGAGGTGGGGTGATACATAAAACAAGGGTTTCAAATTAGCTCAGATACCGTTCCATAAACCCAATATGTAATAGACAAGACCTACTCCTTGCTCAGAGAACTGGACTCAACACACCCTATTCACCGCACAAGAATATATCTGACTAGTAATAATCTTAAAACCTATGTATTGATATCTCTCTGTTAGTGTGTCAAGTGGGTGTAAAGCGGCATAAACACAGCAGTGAAAAGCAGCTAAACCCCATTATAAAAATAAATTACTTTTACAAACCCATGAAACAAAGACAATGAAAGAGAGAGAAATTCTTACACAATGCATTCAGGGGCTGTGATGCAACCTGGATTGACCATATCTAGACCCACAGCTGGATGAGACATAAGGGTGGACACTCTTGGGGCTGAGAGGTTTGGTGAGGTTGGGTGAGCAAACGCAGACCCTTTAAAGTAATACTGCGTGGTACCCATCGCATGGGTCCCAAATCTCCAGGTTCAAGGGCATCTTCCTACATCGAAAACATGCATGAGAAAACAAAAAGATGGTACACCATGTGATGGGGAAAGGTTTCTAAAACGCACCTCATTTCTCTTCTCCTTGTGCCCGGGTTCGCCATTCCAGCCGCTTTACTAACAATCTCCCTACTTGGAGCATCAGCACCTTTAACCTCCTGTTCTGTACAGGTTGCAATTTGTCCTGAGGATGAACGGGTACACGGGGAAGCAGTGAGAGACTAGCTCTTGGTGTTGGGACAGGCACAGGTCACTCTATTTTCCCATCAGGAAGAAGAATTAACCACAGGCTAATCATCGCCCCCGAAAGCAGAACAGGGCCTGAAGCCATCCTGCGCTTTTGCGGCCAGCTCCCAAAAAAGCGAGTTGTAAAATGGAGCTTCAGGGCACTGCAATTCACAAACCTGCAGAGTTATAAATGATAACTCTCGTCCACAAATATATTGAGGGAAGGCAAAGAAGAGGATTTGAAATCAAGGCAGAATTGCAGGAAACAGATTTCAGGAGGTAGATTCGAATCGCCTTTAAAGCACATGAAAAGCGGCAAAACGTTGACAATGATGCCCTTGGCCAAAAAGGGCGTATGCGTTTTTTCCTGAATATATTCAGGAAAAAACGCATACGCCCTTTTTGGCCAAACAAGCAACCTGGAAAGGTAAATCAGGGCTACAAAGAAGACTCGCTACCCATCGGTCAAAAGGGCCATGCTGAATAAAGTCTCAAAACCAGAAATGCAGGACAGGCCATGGAGAAATGGGAGCCTTGCTACACTGATGGGCGGGATGTAAATTGCCAACAGCCACTCTGGAGAAGTGTACGGTGTGTCCTGAAACATCTAAAAAACACAGCTTAGAGAGCATAGGGCACTTCCACTCATGGGGGTATAAATTGGGAAAATGAAAAATCAGCAAGACACAAGCACCCCAAAGTTTAGGGCTGCTCTGTTGACAAGGACCTCCACTTCATTCCACCTTCAATATCCCAGGAAAGAGAAAAATGGATAAAGAAGTTGTGGTCCTTATGTACAATGGAATATCACTCAGCCATGAAATCAATGTCATAAGGCTAGTAGCAGCATGATGAGTGGATTTAGGTACGACGATTCTAAGTGAAATAAGTCACACAGAAAAGGACACTTCTCATAAGGTATCACTTATAGAGGGAATGTCAAAAGCGTCACACTTGAACTCAATTACAAAACAGAACAGAGTCACACATGCAGAAAACACACTATGGCTGCTTAACGGGAAAGGTGAGGTGGGGTGATACATAAAACAAGGGTTTCAAATTAGCTCAGATACCGTTCCATAAACCCAATATGTAATAGACAAGACCTACTCCTTGCTCAGAGAACTGGACTCAACACACCCTATTCACCGCACAAGAATATATCTGACTAGTAATAATCTTAAAACCTATGTATTGATATCTCTCTGTTAGTGTGTCAAGTGGGTGTAAAGCGGCATAAACACAGCAGTGAAAAGCAGCTAAACCCCATTATAAAAATAAATTACTTTTACAAACCCATGAAACAAAGACAATGAAAGAGAGAGAAATTCTTACACAATGCATTCAGGGGCTGTGATGCAACCTGGATTGACCATATCTAGACCCACAGCTGGATGAGACATAAGGGTGGACACTCTTGGGGCTGAAAGGTTTGGTGAGGTTGGGTGAGCAAACGCAGACCCTTTAAAGTAATACTGCATGGTACCCATCACATGGGTCCCAAATCTCCAGGTTCAAGGGCATCTTCCTACATCGAAAACATGCATGAGAAAACAAAAAGATGGTACACCATGTGATGGGGAAAGGTTTCTAAAACGCACCTCATTTCTCTTCTCCTTGTGCCCGGGTTCGCCATTCCAGCCGCTTTACTAACAATCTCCCTACTTGGAGCATCAGCACCTTTAACCTCCTGTTCTGTACAGGTTGCAATTTGTCCTGAGGATGAACGGGTACACGGGGAAGCAGTGAGAGACTAGCTCTTGGTGTTGGGACAGGCACAGGTCACTCTATTTTCCCATCAGGAAGAAGAATTAACCACAGGCTAATCATCGCCCCCGAAAGCAGAACAGGGCCTGAAGCCATCCTGCGCTTTTGCGGCCAGCTCCCAAAAAAGCGAGTTGTAAAATGGAGCTTCAGGGCACTGCAATTCACAAACCTGCAGAGTTATAAATGATAACTCTCGTCCACAAATATATTGAGGGAAGGCAAAGAAGAGGATTTGAAATCAAGGCAGAATTGCAGGAAACAGATTTCAGGAGGTAGATTCGAATCGCCTTTAAAGCACATGAAAAGCGGCAAAACGTTGACAATGATGCCCTTGGCCAAAAAGGGCGTATGCGTTTTTTCCTGAATATATTCAGGAAAAAACGCATACGCCCTTTTTGGCCAAACAAGCAACCTGGAAAGGTAAATCAGGGCTACAAAGAAGACTCGCTACCCATCGGTCAAAAGGGCCATGCTGAATAAAGTCTCAAAACCAGAAATGCAGGACAGGCCATGGAGAAATGGGAGCCTTGCTACACTGATGGGCGGGATGTAAATTGCCAACAGCCACTCTGGAGAAGTGTACGGTGTGTCCTGAAACATCTAAAAAACACAGCTTAGAGAGCATAGGGCACTTCCACTCATGGGGGTATAAATTGGGAAAATGAAAAATCAGCAAGACACAAGCACCCCAAAGTTTAGGGCTGCTCTGTTGACAAGGACCTCCACTTCATTCCACCTTCAATATCCCAGGAAAGAGAAAAATGGATAAAGAAGTTGTGGTCCTTATGTACAATGGAATATCACTCAGCCATGAAATCAATGTCATAAGGCTAGTAGCAGCATGATGAGTGGATTTAGGTACGACGATTCTAAGTGAAATAAGTCACACAGAAAAGGACACTTCTCATAAGGTATCACTTATAGAGGGAATGTCAAAAGCGTCACACTTGAACTCAATTACAAAACAGAACAGAGTCACACATGCAGAAAACACACTATGGCTGCTTAACGGGAAAGGTGAGGTGGGGTGATACATAAAACAAGGGTTTCAAATTAGCTCAGATACCGTTCCATAAACCCAATATGTAATAGACAAGACCTACTCCTTCCTCAGAGAACTGGACTCAACACACCCTATTCACTGCACAAGAATATATCTGACTAGTAATAATCTTAAAACCTATGTATTGATAACTCTCTGTTAGTGTGTCAAGTGGGTGTAAAGCGGCATAAACACAGCAGTGAAAAGCAGCTAAAACCCATTATAAAAATAAATTACTTTGAAAAACCCATGAAACAAAGACAGTGAAAGAGAGAGAAATTCTTACACAATGCGTTCAGGGGCTGTGATGCAACCTGGATTGACCATATCTAGACCCACAGCTGGATGAGACATAAGGGTGGACACTCTTGGGGCTGAGAGGTTTGGTGAGGTTGGGTGAGCAAACGCAGACCCTTTAAAGTACTACTGCGTGGTACCCATCCCATGGGACCCAAATCTCCAGGTTCAAGGGCATCTTCCTACATCGAAAACATGCATGAGAAAACAAAAAGATGGTACACCATGTGATGGGGAAAGGTTTCTAAAACGCACCTCATTTCTCTTCTCCTTGTGCCCGGGTTCGCCATTCCAGCCGCTTTACTAACAATCTCCCTACTTGGAGCATCAGCACCTTTAACCTCCTGTTCTGTACAGGTTGCAATTTGTCCTGAGGATGAACGGGTAGACGGGGAACCAGTGAGAGACTAGCTCTTGGTGTTGGGACAGGCACAGGTCACTCTATTTTCCCATCAGGAAGAAGAATTAACCACAGGCTAATCATCGCCCCCGAAAGCAGAACAGGGCCTGAAACCATCCTGCGCTTTTGCGGCCAGCTCCCAAAAAAGCGAGTTGTAAAATGGAGCTTCAGGGCACTGCAATTCACAAACCTGCAGAGTTATAAATGATAACTCTCGTCCACAAATATATTGAGGGAAGGCAAAGAAGAGGATTTGAAATCAAGGCCGAATTGCAGGAAACAGATTTCAGGAGGTAGATTCGAATCGCCTTTAAAGCACATGAAAAGCGGCAAAACATTGACAATGATGCCCTTGGCCAAAAAGGGCGTATGCGTTTTTTCCTGAATATATTCAGGAAAAAACGCATACGCCCTTTTTGGCCAAACAAGCAACCTGGAAAGGTAAATCAGGGCTACAAAGAAGACTCGCTACCCATCGGTCAAAAGGGCCATGCTGAATAAAGTCTCAAAACCAGAAATGCAGGACAGGCCATGGAGAAATGGGAGCCTTGCTACACTGATGGGCGGGATGTAAATTGCCAACAGCCACTCTGGAGAAGTGTACGGTGTGTCCTGAAACATCTAAAAAACACAGCTTAGAGAGCATAGGGCACTTCCACTCATGGGGGTATAAATTGGGAAAATGAAAAATCAGCAAGACACAAGCACCCCAAAGTTTAGGGCTGCTCTGTTGACAAGGACCTCCACTTCATTCCACCTTCAATATCCCAGGAAAGAGAAAAATGGATAAAGAAGTTGTGGTCCTTATGTACAATGGAATATCACTCAGCCATGAAATCAATGTCATAAGGCTAGTAGCAGCATGATGAGTGGATTTAGGTACGACGATTCTAAGTGAAATAAGTCACACAGAAAAGGACACTTCTCATAAGGTATCACTTATAGAGGGAATGTCAAAAGCGTCACACTTGAACTCAATTACAAAACAGAACAGAGTCACACATGCAGAAAACACACTATGGCTGCTTAACGGGAAAGGTGAGGTGGGGTGATACATAAAACAAGGGTTTCAAATTAGCTCAGATACCGTTCCATAAACCCAATATGTAATAGACAAGACCTACTCCTTCCTCAGAGAACTGGACTCAACACACCCTATTCACTGCACAAGAATATATCTGACTAGTAATAATCTTAAAACCTATGTATTGATAACTCTCTGTTAGTGTGTCAAGTGGGTGTAAAGCGGCATAAACACAGCAGTGAAAAGCAGCTAAACCCCATTATAAAAATAAATTACTTTGAAAAACCCATGAAACAAAGACAGTGAAAGAGAGAGAAATTCTTACACAATGCGTTCAGGGGCTGTGATGCAACCTGGATTGACCATATCTAGACCCACAGCTGGATGAGACATAAGGGTGGACACTCTTGGGGCTGAGAGGTTTGGTGAGGTTGGGTGAGCAAACGCAGACCCTTTAAAGTACTACTGTGTGGTACCCATCCCATGGGACCCAAATCTCCAGGTTCAAGGGCATCTTCCTACATCGAAAACATGCATGAGAAAACAAAAAGATGGTACACCATGTGATGGGGAAAGGTTTCTAAAACGCACCTCATTTCTCTTCTCCTTGTGCCCGGGTTCGCCATTCCAGCCGCTTTACTAACAATCTCCCTACTTGGAGCATCAGCACCTTTAACCTCCTGTTCTGTACAGGTTGCAATTTGTCCTGAGGATGAACGGGTAGACGGGGAACCAGTGAGAGACTAGCTCTTGGTGTTGGGACAGGCACAGGTCACTCTATTTTCCCATCAGGAAGAAGAATTAACCACAGGCTAATCATCGCCCCCGAAAGCAGAACAGGGCCTGAAGCCATCCTGCGCTTTTGCGGCCAGCTCCCAAAAAAGCGAGTTGTAAAATGGAGCTTCAGGGCACTGCAATTCACAAACCTGCAGAGTTATAAATGATAACTCTCGTCCACAAATATATTGAGGGAAGGCAAAGAAGAGGATTTGAAATCAAGGCCGAATTGCAGGAAACAGATTTCAGGAGGTAGATTCGAATCGCCTTTAAAGCACATGAAAAGCGGCAAAACGTTGACAATGATGCCCTTGGCCAAAAAGGGCGTATGCGTTTTTTCCTGAATATATTCAGGAAAAAACGCATACGCCCTTTTTGGCCAAACAAGCAACCTGGAAAGGTAAATCAGGGCTACAAAGAAGACTCGCTACCCATCGGTCAAAAGGGCCATGCTGAATAAAGTCTCAAAACCAGAAATGCAGGACAGGCCATGGAGAAATGGGAGCCTTGCTACACTGATGGGCGGGATGTAAATTGCCAACAGCCACTCTGGAGAAGTGTACGGTGTGTCCTGAAACATCTAAAAAACACAGCTTAGAGAGCATAGGGCACTTCCACTCATGGGGGTATAAATTGGGAAAATGAAAAATCAGCAAGACACAAGCACCCCAAAGTTTAGGGCTGCTCTGTTGACAAGGACCTCCACTTCATTCCACCTTCAATATCCCAGGAAAGAGAAAAATGGATAAAGAAGTTGTGGTCCTTATGTACAATGGAATATCACTCAGCCATGAAATCAATGTCATAAGGCTAGTAGCAGCATGATGAGTGGATTTAGGTACGACGATTCTAAGTGAAATAAGTCACACAGAAAAGGACACTTCTCATAAGGTATCACTTATAGAGGGAATGTCAAAAGCGTCACACTTGAACTCAATTACAAAACAGAACAGAGTCACACATGCAGAAAACACACTATGGCTGCTTAACGGGAAAGGTGAGGTGGGGTGATACATAAAACAAGGGTTTCAAATTAGCTCAGATACCGTTCCATAAACCCAATATGTAATAGACAAGACCTACTCCTTGCTCAGAGAACTGGACTCAACACACCCTATTCACCGCACAAGAATATATCTGACTAGTAATAATCTTAAAACCTATGTATTGATATCTCTCTGTTAGTGTGTCAAGTGGGTGTAAAGCGGCATAAACACAGCAGTGAAAAGCAGCTAAACCCCATTATAAAAATAAATTACTTTGAAAAACCCATGAAACAAAGACAGTGAAAGAGAGAGAAATTCTTACACAATGCGTTCAGGGGCTGTGATGCAACCTGGATTGACCATATCTAGACCCACAGCTGGATGAGACATAAGGGTGGACACTCTTGGGGCTGAGAGGTTTGGTGAGGTTGGGTGAGCAAACGCAGACCCTTTAAAGTACTACTGCGTGGTACCCATCCCATGGGACCCAAATCTCCAGGTTCAAGGGCATCTTCCTACATCGAAAACATGCATGAGAAAACAAAAAGATGGTACACCATGTGATGGGGAAAGGTTTCTAAAACGCACCTCATTTCTCTTCTCCTTGTGCCCGGGTTCGCCATTCCAGCCGCTTTACTAACAATCTCCCTACTTGGAGCATCAGCACCTTTAACCTCCTGTTCTGTACAGGTTGCAATTTGTCCTGAGGATGAACGGGTACACGGGGAAGCAGTGAGAGACTAGCTCTTGGTGTTGGGACAGGCACAGGTCACTCTATTTTCCCATCAGGAAGAAGAATTAACCACAGGCTAATCATCGCCCCCGAAAGCAGAACAGGGCCTGAAGCCATCCTGCGCTTTTGCGGCCAGCTCCCAAAAAAGCGAGTTGTAAAATGGAGCTTCAGGGCACTGCAATTCACAAACCTGCAGAGTTATAAATGATAACTCTCGTCCACAAATATATTGAGGGAAGGCAAAGAAGAGGATTTGAAATCAAGGCAGAATTGCAGGAAACAGATTTCAGGAGGTAGATTCGAATCGCCTTTAAAGCACATGAAAAGCGGCAAAACGTTGACAATGATGCCCTTGGCCAAAAAGGGCGTATGCGTTTTTTCCTGAATATATTCAGGAAAAAACGCATACGCCCTTTTTGGCCAAACAAGCAACCTGGAAAGGTAAATCAGGGCTACAAAGAAGACTCGCTACCCATCGGTCAAAAGGGCCATGCTGAATAAAGTCTCAAAACCAGAAATGCAGGACAGGCCATGGAGAAATGGGAGCCTTGCTACACTGATGGGCGGGATGTAAATTGCCAACAGCCACTCTGGAGAAGTGTACGGTGTGTCCTGAAACATCTAAAAAACACAGCTTAGAGAGCATAGGGCACTTCCACTCATGGGGGTATAAATTGGGAAAATGAAAAATCAGCAAGACACAAGCACCCCAAAGTTTAGGGCTGCTCTGTTGACAAGGACCTCCACTTCATTCCACCTTCAATATCCCAGGAAAGAGAAAAATGGATAAAGAAGTTGTGGTCCTTATGTACAATGGAATATCACTCAGCCATGAAATCAATGTCATAAGGCTAGTAGCAGCATGATGAGTGGATTTAGGTACGACGATTCTAAGTGAAATAAGTCACACAGAAAAGGACACTTCTCATAAGGTATCACTTATAGAGGGAATGTCAAAAGCGTCACACTTGAACTCAATTACAAAACAGAACAGAGTCACACATGCAGAAAACACACTATGGCTGCTTAACGGGAAAGGTGAGGTGGGGTGATACATAAAACAAGGGTTTCAAATTAGCTCAGATACCGTTCCATAAACCCAATATGTAATAGACAAGACCTACTCCTTGCTCAGAGAACTGGACTCAACACACCCTATTCACCGCACAAGAATATATCTGACTAGTAATAATCTTAAAACCTATGTATTGATATCTCTCTGTTAGTGTGTCAAGTGGGTGTAAAGCGGCATAAACACAGCAGTGAAAAGCAGCTAAACCCCATTATAAAAATAAATTACTTTTACAAACCCATGAAACAAAGACAATGAAAGAGAGAGAAATTCTTACACAATGCATTCAGGGGCTGTGATGCAACCTGGATTGACCATATCTAGACCCACAGCTGGATGAGACATAAGGGTGGACACTCTTGGGGCTGAAAGGTTTGGTGAGGTTGGGTGAGCAAACGCAGACCCTTTAAAGTAATACTGCATGGTACCCATCGCATGGGTCCCAAATCTCCAGGTTCAAGGGCATCTTCCTACATCGAAAACATGCATGAGAAAACAAAAAGATGGTACACCATGTGATGGGGAAAGGTTTCTAAAACGCACCTCATTTCTCTTCTCCTTGTGCCCGGGTTCGCCATTCCAGCCGCTTTACTAACAATCTCCCTACTTGGAGCATCAGCACCTTTAACCTCCTGTTCTGTACAGGTTGCAATTTGTCCTGAGGATGAACGGGTACACGGGGAAGCAGTGAGAGACTAGCTCTTGGTGTTGGGACAGGCACAGGTCACTCTATTTTCCCATCAGGAAGAAGAATTAACCACAGGCTAATCATCGCCCCCGAAAGCAGAACAGGGCCTGAAGCCATCCTGCGCTTTTGCGGCCAGCTCCCAAAAAAGCGAGTTGTAAAATGGAGCTTCAGGGCACTGCAATTCACAAACCTGCAGAGTTATAAATGATAACTCTCGTCCACAAATATATTGAGGGAAGGCAAAGAAGAGGATTTGAAATCAAGGCAGAATTGCAGGAAACAGATTTCAGGAGGTAGATTCGAATCGCCTTTAAAGCACATGAAAAGCGGCAAAACGTTGACAATGATGCCCTTGGCCAAAAAGGGCGTATGCGTTTTTTCCTGAATATATTCAGGAAAAAACGCATACGCCCTTTTTGGCCAAACAAGCAACCTGGAAAGGTAAATCAGGGCTACAAAGAAGACTCGCTACCCATCGGTCAAAAGGGCCATGCTGAATAAAGTCTCAAAACCAGAAATGCAGGACAGGCCATGGAGAAATGGGAGCCTTGCTACACTGATGGGCGGGATGTAAATTGCCAACAGCCACTCTGGAGAAGTGTACGGTGTGTCCTGAAACATCTAAAAAACACAGCTTAGAGAGCATAGGGCACTTCCACTCATGGGGGTATAAATTGGGAAAATGAAAAATCAGCAAGACACAAGCACCCCAAAGTTTAGGGCTGCTCTGTTGACAAGGACCTCCACTTCATTCCACCTTCAATATCCCAGGAAAGAGAAAAATGGATAAAGAAGTTGTGGTCCTTATGTACAATGGAATATCACTCAGCCATGAAATCAATGTCATAAGGCTAGTAGCAGCATGATGAGTGGATTTAGGTACGACGATTCTAAGTGAAATAAGTCACACAGAAAAGGACACTTCTCATAAGGTATCACTTATAGAGGGAATGTCAAAAGCGTCACACTTGAACTCAATTACAAAACAGAACAGAGTCACACATGCAGAAAACACACTATGGCTGCTTAACGGGAAAGGTGAGGTGGGGTGATACATAAAACAAGGGTTTCAAATTAGCTCAGATACCGTTCCATAAACCCAATATGTAATAGACAAGACCTACTCCTTCCTCAGAGAACTGGACTCAACACACCCTATTCACTGCACAAGAATATATCTGACTAGTAATAATCTTAAAACCTATGTATTGATAACTCTCTGTTAGTGTGTCAAGTGGGTGTAAAGCGGCATAAACACAGCAGTGAAAAGCAGCTAAAACCCATTATAAAAATAAATTACTTTGAAAAACCCATGAAACAAAGACAGTGAAAGAGAGAGAAATTCTTACACAATGCGTTCAGGGGCTGTGATGCAACCTGGATTGACCATATCTAGACCCACAGCTGGATGAGACATAAGGGTGGACACTCTTGGGGCTGAGAGGTTTGGTGAGGTTGGGTGAGCAAACGCAGACCCTTTAAAGTACTACTGCGTGGTACCCATCCCATGGGACCCAAATCTCCAGGTTCAAGGGCATCTTCCTACATCGAAAACATGCATGAGAAAACAAAAAGATGGTACACCATGTGATGGGGAAAGGTTTCTAAAACGCACCTCATTTCTCTTCTCCTTGTGCCCGGGTTCGCCATTCCAGCCGCTTTACTAACAATCTCCCTACTTGGAGCATCAGCACCTTTAACCTCCTGTTCTGTACAGGTTGCAATTTGTCCTGAGGATGAACGGGTAGACGGGGAACCAGTGAGAGACTAGCTCTTGGTGTTGGGACAGGCACAGGTCACTCTATTTTCCCATCAGGAAGAAGAATTAACCACAGGCTAATCATCGCCCCCGAAAGCAGAACAGGGCCTGAAACCATCCTGCGCTTTTGCGGCCAGCTCCCAAAAAAGCGAGTTGTAAAATGGAGCTTCAGGGCACTGCAATTCACAAACCTGCAGAGTTATAAATGATAACTCTCGTCCACAAATATATTGAGGGAAGGCAAAGAAGAGGATTTGAAATCAAGGCCGAATTGCAGGAAACAGATTTCAGGAGGTAGATTCGAATCGCCTTTAAAGCACATGAAAAGCGGCAAAACATTGACAATGATGCCCTTGGCCAAAAAGGGCGTATGCGTTTTTTCCTGAATATATTCAGGAAAAAACGCATACGCCCTTTTTGGCCAAACAAGCAACCTGGAAAGGTAAATCAGGGCTACAAAGAAGACTCGCTACCCATCGGTCAAAAGGGCCATGCTGAATAAAGTCTCAAAACCAGAAATGCAGGACAGGCCATGGAGAAATGGGAGCCTTGCTACACTGATGGGCGGGATGTAAATTGCCAACAGCCACTCTGGAGAAGTGTACGGTGTGTCCTGAAACATCTAAAAAACACAGCTTAGAGAGCATAGGGCACTTCCACTCATGGGGGTATAAATTGGGAAAATGAAAAATCAGCAAGACACAAGCACCCCAAAGTTTAGGGCTGCTCTGTTGACAAGGACCTCCACTTCATTCCACCTTCAATATCCCAGGAAAGAGAAAAATGGATAAAGAAGTTGTGGTCCTTATGTACAATGGAATATCACTCAGCCATGAAATCAATGTCATAAGGCTAGTAGCAGCATGATGAGTGGATTTAGGTACGACGATTCTAAGTGAAATAAGTCACACAGAAAAGGACACTTCTCATAAGGTATCACTTATAGAGGGAATGTCAAAAGCGTCACACTTGAACTCAATTACAAAACAGAACAGAGTCACACATGCAGAAAACACACTATGGCTGCTTAACGGGAAAGGTGAGGTGGGGTGATACATAAAACAAGGGTTTCAAATTAGCTCAGATACCGTTCCATAAACCCAATATGTAATAGACAAGACCTACTCCTTCCTCAGAGAACTGGACTCAACACACCCTATTCACTGCACAAGAATATATCTGACTAGTAATAATCTTAAAACCTATGTATTGATAACTCTCTGTTAGTGTGTCAAGTGGGTGTAAAGCGGCATAAACACAGCAGTGAAAAGCAGCTAAACCCCATTATAAAAATAAATTACTTTGAAAAACCCATGAAACAAAGACAGTGAAAGAGAGAGAAATTCTTACACAATGCGTTCAGGGGCTGTGATGCAACCTGGATTGACCATATCTAGACCCACAGCTGGATGAGACATAAGGGTGGACACTCTTGGGGCTGAGAGGTTTGGTGAGGTTGGGTGAGCAAACGCAGACCCTTTAAAGTACTACTGTGTGGTACCCATCCCATGGGACCCAAATCTCCAGGTTCAAGGGCATCTTCCTACATCGAAAACATGCATGAGAAAACAAAAAGATGGTACACCATGTGATGGGGAAAGGTTTCTAAAACGCACCTCATTTCTCTTCTCCTTGTGCCCGGGTTCGCCATTCCAGCCGCTTTACTAACAATCTCCCTACTTGGAGCATCAGCACCTTTAACCTCCTGTTCTGTACAGGTTGCAATTTGTCCTGAGGATGAACGGGTAGACGGGGAACCAGTGAGAGACTAGCTCTTGGTGTTGGGACAGGCACAGGTCACTCTATTTTCCCATCAGGAAGAAGAATTAACCACAGGCTAATCATCGCCCCCGAAAGCAGAACAGGGCCTGAAGCCATCCTGCGCTTTTGCGGCCAGCTCCCAAAAAAGCGAGTTGTAAAATGGAGCTTCAGGGCACTGCAATTCACAAACCTGCAGAGTTATAAATGATAACTCTCGTCCACAAATATATTGAGGGAAGGCAAAGAAGAGGATTTGAAATCAAGGCCGAATTGCAGGAAACAGATTTCAGGAGGTAGATTCGAATCGCCTTTAAAGCACATGAAAAGCGGCAAAACGTTGACAATGATGCCCTTGGCCAAAAAGGGCGTATGCGTTTTTTCCTGAATATATTCAGGAAAAAACGCATACGCCCTTTTTGGCCAAACAAGCAACCTGGAAAGGTAAATCAGGGCTACAAAGAAGACTCGCTACCCATCGGTCAAAAGGGCCATGCTGAATAAAGTCTCAAAACCAGAAATGCAGGACAGGCCATGGAGAAATGGGAGCCTTGCTACACTGATGGGCGGGATGTAAATTGCCAACAGCCACTCTGGAGAAGTGTACGGTGTGTCCTGAAACATCTAAAAAACACAGCTTAGAGAGCATAGGGCACTTCCACTCATGGGGGTATAAATTGGGAAAATGAAAAATCAGCAAGACACAAGCACCCCAAAGTTTAGGGCTGCTCTGTTGACAAGGACCTCCACTTCATTCCACCTTCAATATCCCAGGAAAGAGAAAAATGGATAAAGAAGTTGTGGTCCTTATGTACAATGGAATATCACTCAGCCATGAAATCAATGTCATAAGGCTAGTAGCAGCATGATGAGTGGATTTAGGTACGACGATTCTAAGTGAAATAAGTCACACAGAAAAGGACACTTCTCATAAGGTATCACTTATAGAGGGAATGTCAAAAGCGTCACACTTGAACTCAATTACAAAACAGAACAGAGTCACACATGCAGAAAACACACTATGGCTGCTTAACGGGAAAGGTGAGGTGGGGTGATACATAAAACAAGGGTTTCAAATTAGCTCAGATACCGTTCCATAAACCCAATATGTAATAGACAAGACCTACTCCTTGCTCAGAGAACTGGACTCAACACACCCTATTCACCGCACAAGAATATATCTGACTAGTAATAATCTTAAAACCTATGTATTGATATCTCTCTGTTAGTGTGTCAAGTGGGTGTAAAGCGGCATAAACACAGCAGTGAAAAGCAGCTAAACCCCATTATAAAAATAAATTACTTTGAAAAACCCATGAAACAAAGACAGTGAAAGAGAGAGAAATTCTTACACAATGCGTTCAGGGGCTGTGATGCAACCTGGATTGACCATATCTAGACCCACAGCTGGATGAGACATAAGGGTGGACACTCTTGGGGCTGAGAGGTTTGGTGAGGTTGGGTGAGCAAACGCAGACCCTTTAAAGTACTACTGCGTGGTACCCATCCCATGGGACCCAAATCTCCAGGTTCAAGGGCATCTTCCTACATCGAAAACATGCATGAGAAAACAAAAAGATGGTACACCATGTGATGGGGAAAGGTTTCTAAAACGCACCTCATTTCTCTTCTCCTTGTGCCCGGGTTCGCCATTCCAGCCGCTTTACTAACAATCTCCCTACTTGGAGCATCAGCACCTTTAACCTCCTGTTCTGTACAGGTTGCAATTTGTCCTGAGGATGAACGGGTAGACGGGGAACCAGTGAGAGACTAGCTCTTGGTGTTGGGACAGGCACAGGTCACTCTATTTTCCCATCAGGAAGAAGAATTAACCACAGGCTAATCATCGCCCCCGAAAGCAGAACAGGGCCTGAAGCCATCCTGCGCTTTTGCGGCCAGCTCCCAAAAAAGCGAGTTGTAAAATGGAGCTTCAGGGCACTGCAATTCACAAACCTGCAGAGTTATAAATGATAACTCTCGTCCACAAATATATTGAGGGAAGGCAAAGAAGAGGATTTGTAATCAAGGCCGAATTGCAGGAAACAGATTTCAGGAGGTAGATTCGAATCGCCTTTAAAGCACATGAAAAGCGGCAAAACGTTGACAATGATGCCCTTGGCCAAAAAGGGCGTATGCGTTTTTTCCTGAATATATTCAGGAAAAAACGCATACGCCCTTTTTGGCCAACCAAGCAACCTGGAAAGGCAAATCAGGGCTACAAAGAAGACTCGCTACCCATCGGTCAAAAGGGCCATGCTGAATAAAGTCTCAAAACCAGAAATGCAGGACAGGCCATGGAGAAATGGGAGCCTTGCTACACTGATGGGCGGGATGTAAATTGCCAACAGCCACTCTGGAGAAGTGTACAGTGTGTCCTGAAACATCTAAAAAACACAGCCTAGAGAGCATAGGGCACTTCCACTCATGGGGGTATAAATTGGGAAAATGAAAAATCAGCAAGACACAAGCACCCCAAAGTTTAGGGCTGCTCTGTTGACAAGGACCTCCACTTCATTCCACCTTCAATATCCCAGGAAAGAGAAAAATGGATAAAGAAGTTGTGGTCCTTATGTACAATGGAATATCACTCAGCCATGAAATCAATGTCATAAGGCTAGTAGCAGCATGATGAGTGGATTTAGGTACGACGATTCTAAGTGAAATAAGTCACACAGAAAAGGACACTTCTCATAAGGTATCACTTATACAGGGAATGTCAAAAGCGTTACACTTGAACTGAATTACAAAACAGAACAGAGTCACACATGCAGAAAACACACTATGGCTGCTTAACGGGAAAGGTGAGGTGGGGTGATACATAAAACAAGGGTTTCAAATTAGCTCAGATACCGTTCCATAAACCCAATATGTAATAGACAAGACGTACTCCTTGCTCAGAGAACTGGACTCAACACACCCTATTCACCGCACAAGAATATATCTGACTAGTAATAATCTTAAAACCTATGTATTGATATCTCTCTGTTAGTGTGTCAAGTGGGTGTAAAGCGGCATAAACACAGCAGTGAAAAGCAGCTAAACCCCATTATAAAAATAAATTACTTTTACAAACCCATGAAACAAAGACAATGAAAGAGAGAGAAATTCTTACACAATGCGTTCAGGGGCTGTGATGCAACCTGGATTGACCATATCTAGACCCACAGCTGGATGAGACATAAGGGTGGACACTCTTGGGGCTGAGAGGTTTGGTGAGGTTGGGTGAGCAAACGCAGACCCTTTAAAGTAATACTGCGTGGTACCCATCGCATGCGTCCCAAATCTCCAGGTTCAAGGGGATCTTCCTACATCGAAAACATGCATGAGAAAACAAAAAGATGGTACACCATGTGATGGGGAAAGGTTTCTAAAACGCACCTCATTTCTCTTCTCCTTGTGCCCGGGTTCACCATTCCAGCCGCTTTACTAACAATCTCCCTACTTGGAGCATCAGCACCTTTAACCTCCTGTTCTGTACAGGTTGCAATTTGTCCTGAGGATGAACGGGTAGACGGGGAACCAGTGAGAGACTAGCTCTTGGTGTTGGGACAGGCACAGGTCACTCTATTTTCCCATCAGGAAGAAGAATTAACCACAGGCTAATCATCGCCCCCGAAAGCAGAACAGGGCCTGAAGCCATCCTGCGCTTTTGCGGCCAGCTCCCAAAAAAGCGAGTTGTAAAATGGAGCTTCAGGGCACTGCAATTCACAAACCTGCAGAGTTATAAATGATAACTCTCATCCACAAATATATTGAGGGAAGGCAAAGAAGAGGATTTGAAATCAAGGCCGAATTGCAGGAAACAGATTTCAGGAGGTAGATTCGAATCGCCTTTAAAGCACATGAAAAGCGGCAAAACGTTGACAATGATGCCCTTGGCCAAAAAGGGCGTATGCGTTTTTTCCTGAATATATTCAGGAAAAAACGCATACGCCCTTTTTGGCCAAACAAGCAACCTGGAAAGGTAAATCAGGGCTACAAAGAAGACTCGCTACCCATCGGTCAAAAGGGCCATGCTGAATAAAGTCTCAAAACCAGAAATGCAGGACAGGCCATGGAGAAATGGGAGCCTTGCTACACTGATGGGCGGGATGTAAATTGCCAACAGCCACTCTGGAGAAGTGTACGGTGTGTCCTGAAACATCTAAAAAACACAGCTTAGAGAGCATAGGGCACTTCCACTCATGGGGGTATAAATTGGGAAAATGAAAAATCAGCAAGACACAAGCACCCCAAAGTTTAGGGCTGCTCTGTTGACAAGGACCTCCACTTCATTCCACCTTCAATATCCCAGGAAAGAGAAAAATGGATAAAGAAGTTGTGGTCCTTATGTACAATGGAATATCACTCAGCCATGAAATCAATGTCATAAGGCTAGTAGCAGCATGATGAGTGGATTTAGGTACGACGATTCTAAGTGAAATAAGTCACACAGAAAAGGACACTTCTCATAAGGTATCACTTATAGAGGGAATGTCAAAAGCGTCACACTTGAACTGAATTACAAAACAGAACAGAGTCACACATGCAGAAAACACACTATGGCTGCTTAACGGGAAAGGTGAGGTGGGGTGATACATAAAACAAGGGTTTCAAATTAGCTCAGATACCGTTCCATAAACCCAATATGTAATAGACAAGACCTACTCCTTGCTCAGAGAACTGGACTCAACACACCCTATTCACTGCACAAGAATATATCTGACTAGTAATAATCTTAAAACCTATGTATTGATATCTCTCTGTTAGTGTGTCAAGTGGGTGTAAAGCGGCATAAACACAGCAGTGAAAAGCAGCTAAACCCCATTATAAAAATAAATTACTTTGAAAAACCCATGAAACAAAGACAGTGAAAGAGAGAGAAATTCTTACACAATGCGTTCAGGGGCTGTGATGCAACCTGGATTGACCATATCTAGACCCACAGCTGGATGAGACATAAGGGTGGACACTCTTGGGGCTGAGAGGTTTGGTGAGGTTGGGTGAGCAAACGCAGACCCTTTAAAGTAATACTGCGTGGTACCCATCCCATGGGACCCAAATCTCCAGGTTCAAGGGCATCTTCCTACATCGAAAACATGCATGAGAAAACAAAAAGATGGTACACCATGTGATGGGGAAAGGTTTCTAAAACGCACCTCATTTCTCTTCTCCTTGTGCCCGGGTTCGCCATTCCAGCCGCTTTACTAACAATCTCCCTACTTGGAGCATCAGCACCTTTAACCTCCTGTTCTGTACAGGTTGCAATTTGTCCTGAGGATGAACGGGTAGACGGGGAACCAGTGAGAGACTAGCTCTTGGTGTTGGGACAGGCACAGGTCACTCTATTTTCCCATCAGGAAGAAGAATTAACCACAGGCTAATCATCGCCCCCAAAAGCAGAACAGGGCCTGAAGCCATCCTGCGCTTTTGCGGCCAGCTCCCAAAAAAGCGAGTTGTAAAATGGAGCTTCAGGGCACTGCAATTCACAAACCTGCAGAGTTATAAATGATAACTCTCGTCCACAAATATATTGAGGGAAGGCAAAGAAGAGGATTTGTAATCAAGGCCGAATTGCAGGAAACAGATTTCAGGAGGTAGATTCGAATCGCCTTTAAAGCACATGAAAAGCGGCAAAACGTTGACAATGATGCCCTTGGCCAAAAAGGGCGTATGCGTTTTTTCCTGAATATATTCAGGAAAAAACGCATACGCCCTTTTTGGCCAACCAAGCAACCTGGAAAGGCAAATCAGGGCTACAAAGAAGACTCGCTACCCATCGGTCAAAAGGGCCATGCTGAATAAAGTCTCAAAACCAGAAATGCAGGACAGGCCATGGAGAAATGGGAGCCTTGCTACACTGATGGGCGGGATGTAAATTGCCAACAGCCACTCTGGAGAAGTGTACGGTGTGTCCTGAAACATCTAAAAAACACAGCTTAGAGAGCATAGGGCACTTCCACTCATGGGGGTATAAATTGGGAAAATGAAAAATCAGCAAGACACAAGCACCCCAAAGTTTAGGGCTGCTCTGTTGACAAGGACCTCCACTTCATTCCACCTTCAATATCCCAGGAAAGAGAAAAATGGATAAAGAAGTTGTGGTCCTTATGTACAATGGAATATCACTCAGCCATGAAATCAATGTCATAAGGCTAGTAGCAGCATGATGAGTGGATTTAGGTACGACGATTCTAAGTGAAATAAGTCACACAGAAAAGGACACTTCTCATAAGGTATCACTTATAGAGGGAATGTCAAAAGCGTTACACTTGAACTGAATTACAAAACAGAACAGAGTCACACATGCAGAAAACACACTATGGCTGCTTAACGGGAAAGGTGAGGTGGGGTGATACATAAAACAAGGGTTTCAAATTAGCTCAGATACCGTTCCATAAACCCAATATGTAATAGACAAGACCTACTCATTGCTCAGAGAACTGGACTCAACACACCCTATTCACCGCACAAAAATATATCTGACTAGTAATAATCTTAAAACCTATGTATTGATATCTCTCTGTTAGTGTGTCAAGTGGGTGTAAAGCGGCATAAACACAGCAGTGAAAAGCAGCTAAACCCCATTATAAAAATAAATTACTTTTACAAACCCATGAAACAAAGACAATGAAAGAGAGAGAAATTCTTACACAATGCGTTCAGGGGCTGTGATGCAACCTGGATTGACCATATCTAGACCCACAGCTGGATGAGACATAAGGGTGGACACTCTTGGGGCTGAGAGGTTTGGTGAGGTTGGGTGAGCAAACGCAGACCCTTTAAAGTAATACTGCGTGGTACCCATCGCATGCGTCCCAAATCTCCAGGTTCAAGGGCATCTTCCTACATCGAAAACATGCATGAGAAAACAAAAAGATGGTACACCATGTGATGGGGAAAGGTTTCTAAAACGCACCTCATTTCTCTTCTCCTTGTGCCCGGGTTCGCCATTCCAGCCGCTTTACTAACAATCTTCCTACTTGGAGCATCAGCACCTTTAACCTCCTGTTCTGTACAGGTTGCAATTTGTCCTGAGGATGAACGGGTACACGGGAAACCAGTGAGAGACTAGCTCTTGGTGTTGGGACAGGCACAGGTCACTCTATTTTCCCATCAGGAAGAAGAATTAACCACAGGCTAATCATCGCCCCCGAAAGCAGAACAGGGCCTGAAGCCATCCTGCGCTTTTGCGGCCAGCTCCCAAAAAAGCGAGTTGTAAAATGGAGCTTCAGGGCACTGCAATTCACAAACCTGCAGAGTTATAAATGATAACTCTCGTCCACAAATGTATTGAGGGAAGGCAAAGAAGAGGATTTGAAATCAAGGCAGAATTGCAGGAAACAGATTTCAGGAGGTAGATTCGAATCGCCTTTAAAGCACATGAAAAGCGGCAAAACGTTGACAATGATGCCCTTGGCCAAAAAGGGCGTATGCGCTTTTTCCTGAATATATTCAGGAAAAAACGCATACGCCCTTTTTGGCCAAACAAGCAACCTGGAAAGGTAAATCAGGGCTACAAAGAAGACTCGCTACCCATCGGTCAAAAGGGCCATGCTGAATAAAGTCTCAAAACCAGAAATGCAGGACAGGCCATGGAGAAATGGGAGCCTTGCTACACTGATGGGCGGGATGTAAATTGCCAACAGCCACTCTGGAGAAGTGTACGGTGTGTCCTGAAACATCTAAAAAACACAGCTTAGAGAGCATAGGGCACTTCCACTCATGGGGGTATAAATTGGGAAAATGAAAAATCAGCAAGACACAAGCACCCCAAAGTTTAGGGCTGCTCTGTTGACAAGGACCTCCACTTCATTCCACCTTCAATATCCCAGGAAAGAGAAAAATGGATAAAGAAGTTGTGGTCCTTATGTACAATGGAATATCACTCAGCCATGAAATCAATGTCATAAGGCTAGTAGCAGCATGATGAGTGGATTTAGGTACGACGATTCTAAGTGAAATAAGTCACACAGAAAAGGACACTTCTCATAAGGTATCACTTATAGAGCGAATGTCAAAAGCGTTACACTTGAACTGAATTACAAAACAGAACAGAGTCACACATGCAGAAAACACACTATGGCTGCTTAACGGGAAAGGTGAGGTGGGGTGATACATAAAACAAGGGTTTCAAATTAGCTCAGATACCGTTCCATAAACCCAATATGTAATAGACAAGACCTACTACTTGCTCAGAGAACTGGACTCAACACACCCTATTCACCGCACAAGAATATATCTGACTAGTAATAATCTTAAAACCTATGTATTGATATCTCTCTGTTAGTGTGTCAAGTGGGTGTAAAGCGGCATAAACACAGCAGTGAAAAGCAGCTAAACCCCATTATAAAAATAAATTACTTTTACAAACCCATGAAACAAAGACAATGAAAGAGAGAGAAATTCTTACACAATGCGTTCAGGGGCTGTGATGCAACCTGGATTGACCATATCTAGACCCACAGCTGGATGAGACATAAGGGTGGACACTCTTGGGGCTGAGAGGTTTGGTGAGGTTGGGTGAGCAAACGCAGACCCTTTAAAGTAATACTGCGTGGTACCCATCGCATGGGTCCCAAATCTCCAGGTTCAAGGGCATCTTCCTACATCGAAAACATGCATGAGAAAACAAAAAGATGGTACACCATGTGATGGGGAAAGGTTTCTAAAACGCACCTCATTTCTCTTCTCCTTGTGCCCGGGTTCGCCATTCCAGCCGCTTTACTAACAATCTCCCTACTTGGAGCATCAGCACCTTTAACCTCCTGTTCTGTACAGGTTGCAATTTGTCCTGAGGATGAACGGGTACACGGGGAAGCAGTGAGAGACTAGCTCTTGGTGTTGGGACAGGCACAGGTCACACTATTTTCCCATCAGGAAGAAGAATTAACCACAGGCTAATCATCGCCCCCGAAAGCAGAACAGGGCCTGAAGCCATCCTGCGCTTTTGCGGCCAGCTCCCAAAAAAGCGAGTTGTAAAATGGAGCTTCAGGGCACTGCAATTCACAAACCTGCAGAGTTATAAATGATAACTCTCATCCACAAATATATTGAGGGAAGGCAAAGAAGAGGATTTGAAATCAAGGCAGAATTGCAGAAAACAGATTTCAGGAGGTAGATTCGAATCGCCTTTAAAGCACATGAAAAGCGGCAAAACGTTGACAATGATGCCCTTGGCCAAAAAGGGCGTATGCGTTTTTTCCTGAATATATTCAGGAAAAAACGCATACGCCCTTTTTGGCCAACCAGGCAACCTGGAAAGGCAAATCAGCGCTACAAAGAAGACTCGCTACCCATCGGTCAAAAGGGCCATGCTTAAAAAAGTCTCAAAACCAGAAATGCAGGACAGGCCATGGAGAAATGGGAGCCTTGCTACACTGATGGGCGGGATGTAAATTGCCAACAGCCACTCTGGAGAAGTGTACGGTGTGTCCTGAAACATCTAAAAAACACAGCTTAGAGAGCATAGGGCACTTCCACTCATGGGGGTATAAATTGGGAAAATGAAAAATCAGCAAGACACAAGCACCACAAAGTTTAGGGCTGCTCTGTTGACAAGGACCTCCACTTCATTCCACCTTAAATATCCCAGGAAAGGGAATAATGGATAAAGAAGTTGTGGTCCTTATGTACAATGGAATATCACTCAGCCATGAAATCAATGTCATAAGGCTAGTAGCAGCATGATGAGTGGATTTAGGTACGACGATTCTAAGTGAAATAAGTCACACAGAAAAGGACACTTCTCATAAGGTATCACTTATAGAGGGAATGTAAAAACCGTTACACTTGAACTGAATTACAAAACAGAACAGAGTCACACATGCAGAAAACACACTATAGCTGCTTAACGGGAAAGGTGAGTTGGGGTGATACATAAAACAAGGGTTTCAAATTAGCTCAGATACCGTTCCATAAACCCAATATGTAATAGACAAGACCTACTCCTTGCTCAGAGAACTGGACTCAACACACCCTATTCACCGCACAAGAATATATCTGACTAGTAATAATCTTAAAACCTATGTATTGATATCTCTCTGTTAGTGTGTCAAGTGTGTGTAAAGCGGCATAAACACAGCAGTGAAAAGCAGCTAAAGCACATTATAAAAATAAATTACTTTTACAAACCCATGAAACAAAGACAATGAAAGAGAGAGAAATTCTTACACAATGCGTTCAGGGGCTGTGATGCAACCTGGATTGACCATATCTAGACCCACAGCTGGATGAGACATAAGGGTGGACACTCTTGGGGCTGAGAGGTTTGGTGAGGTTGGGTGAGCAAACGCAGACCCTTTAAAGTAATACTGCGTGGTACCCATCGCATGGGTCCCAAATCTCCAGGTTCAAGGGCATCTTCCTACATCGAAATCTTGCATGAGAAAACAAAAAGATGGTACACCATGTGATGGGGAAAGGTTTCTAAAACGCACCTCATTTCTCTTCTCCTTGTGCCCGGGTTCGCCATTCCAGCCGCTTTACTAACAATCTCCCTACTTGGAGCATCAGCACCTTTAACCTCCTGTTCCGTACAGGTTGCAATTTGTCCTGAGGATGAACGGGTACATGGGGAACCAGTGAGAGACTAGCTCTTGGTGTTTGGACAGGCACAGGTCACACTATTTTCCAATCAGGAATAAGTATTAACCACAGGCTCATCCTCCCCCCCGGAAGCAGAACAGGGCCTGAAGCCATCCTGAGCTTTTGAGGCCAGCTCCCAAAAATGCGAGTTGTAAAATGGAGCTTCAGGGCACTGCAATTCACAAACCTGCAGAGTTATAAATGATAACTCTCGTCCACAAATATATTGAGGGAAGGCAAAGAAGAGGATTTGAAATCAAGGCCGAATTGCAGGAAACAGATTTCAGGAGGTAGATTCGAATCGCCTTTAAAGCACATGAAAAGCGGCAAAACGTTGACAATGATGCCCTTGGCCAAAAAGGGCGTATGCGTTTTTTCCTGAATATATTCAGGAAAAAACGCATACGCCCTTTTTGGCCAAACAAGCAACCTGGAAAGGTAAATCAGGGCTACAAAGAAGACTCGCTACCCATCGGTCAAAAGGGCCATGCTGAATAAAGTCTCAAAACCAGCAATGCAGGACAGGCCATGGAGAAATGGGAGCCTTGCTACACTGATGGGCGGGATGTAAATTGCCAACAGCCACTCTGGAGAAGTGTACGGTGTGTCCTGAAACATCTAAAAAACACAGCTTAGAGAGCATAGGGCACTTCCACTCATGGGGGTATAAATTGGGAAAATGAAAAATCAGCAAGACACAAGCACCCCAAAGTTTAGGGCTGCTCTGTTGACAAGGACCTCCACTTCATTCCACCTTCAATATCCCAGGAAAGAGAAAAATGGATAAAGAAGTTGTGGTCCTTATGTACAATGGAATATCACTCAGCCATGAAATCAATGTCATAAGGATAGTAGCAGCATGATGAGTGGATTTAGGTACGACGATTCTAAGTGAAATAAGTCACACAGAAAAGGACACTTCTCATAAGGTATCACTTATAGAGGGAATGTCAAAAGCGTTACACTTGAACTGAATTACAAAACAGAACAGAGTCACACATGCAGAAAACACACTATGGCTGCTTAACGGGAAAGGTGAGGTGGGGTGATACATAAAACAAGGGTTTCAAATTAGCTCAGATACCATTCCATAAACCCAATATGTAATAGACAAGACCTACTCCTTGCTCAGAGAACTGGACTCAACACACCCTATTCACCGCACAAGAATATATCTGACTAGTAATAATCTTAAAACCTATGTATTGATATCTCTCTGTTAGTGTGTCAAGTGGGTGTAAAGCGGCATAAACACAGCAGTGAAAAGCAGCTAAACCCCATTATAAAAATAAATTACTTTTACAAACCCATGAAACAAAGACAATGAAAGAGAGAGAAATTCTTACACAATGCGTTCAGGGGCTGTGATGCAACCTGGATTGACCATATCTAGACCCACAGCTGGATGAGACATAAGGGTGGACACTCTTGGGGCTGAGAGGTTTGGTGAGGTTGGGTGAGCAAACGCAGACCCTTTAAAGTAATACTGCGTGGTACCCATCGCATGGGTCCCAAATCTCCAGGTTCAAGGGCATCTTCCTACCTCGAAAACATGCATGAGAAAACAAAAAGATGGTACACCATGTGATGGGGAAAGGTTTCTAAAACGCACCTCATTTCTCTTCTCCTTGTGCCCGGGTTCGCCATTCCAGCCGCTTTACTAACAATCTCCCTACTTGGAGCATCAGCACCTTTAACCTCCTGTTCTGTACAGGTTGCAATTTGTCCTGAGGATGAACGGGTAGACGGGGAACCAGTGAGAGACTAGCTCTTGGTGTTGGGACAAGCACAGGTCACTCTATTTTCCCATCAGGAAGAAGAATTAACCACAGGCTAATCATCGCCCCCGAAAGCAGAACAGGGCCTGAAGCCATCCTGCGCTTTTGCGGCCAGCTCCCAAAAAAGCGAGTTGTAAAATGGAGCTTCAGGGCACTGCAATTCACAAACCTGCAGAGTTATAAATGATAACTCTCGTCCACAAATATATTGAGGGAAGGCAAAGAAGAGGATTTGAAATCAAGGCCGAATTGCAGGAAACAGATTTCAGGAGGTAGATTCGAATCGCCTTTAAAGCACATGAAAAGCGGCAAAACGTTGACAATGATGCCCTTGGCCAAAAAGGGCGTATGCGTTTTTTCCTGAATATATACAGGAAAAAACGCATACGCACTTTTTGGCCAAACAAGCAACCTGGAAAGGTAAATCAGGGCTACAAAAAAGACTCGCTACCCATCGGTCAAAAGGGCCATGCTGAATAAAGTCTCAAAACCAGAAATGCAGGACAGGCCATGGAGAAATGGGAGCCTTGCTACACTGATGGGCGGGATGTAAATTGCCAACAGCCACTCTGGAGAAGTGTACGGTGTGTCCTGAAACATCTAAAAAACACAGCTTAGAGAGCATAGGGCACTTCCACTCATGGGGGTATAAATTGGGAAAATGAAAAATCAGCAAGACACAAGCACCCCAAAGTTTAGGGCTGCTCTGTTGACAAGAACCTCCACTTCATTCCACCTTCAATATCCCAGGAAAGAGAAAAATGGATAAAGAAGTTGTGGTCCTTATGTACAATGGAATATCACTCAGCCATGAAATCAATGTCATAAGGCTAGTAGCAGCATGATGAGTGGATTTAGGTACGACGATTCTAAGTGAAATAAGTCACACAGAAAAGGACACTTCTCATAAGGTATCACTTATAGAGGGAATGTCAAAAGCGTCACACTTGAACTGAATTACAAAACAGAACAGAGTCACACATGCAGAAAACACACTATGGCTGCTTAACGGGAAAGGTGAGGTGGGGTGATACATAAAACAAGGGTTTCAAATTAGCTCAGATACCGTTCCATAAACCCAATATGTAATAGACAAGACCTACTCCTTGCTCAGAGAACTGGACTCAACACACCCTATTCACTGAACAAGAATATATCTGACTAGTAACAATCTTAAAACCTATGTATTGATATCTCTCTGTTAGTGTGTCAAGTGGGTGTAAAGCGGCATAAACACAGCAGTGAAAAGCAGCTAAACCCCATTATAAAAATAAATTACTTTTACAAACCCATGAAACAAAGACAGTGAAAGAGAGAGAAATTCTTACACAATGCGTTCAGGGGCTGTGATGCAACCTGGATTGACCATATCTAGACCCACAGCTGGATGAGACATAAGGGTGGACACTCTTGGGGCTGAGAGGTTTGGTGAGGTTGGGTGAGCAAACGCAGACCCTTTAAAGTACTACTGCGTGGTACCCATCCCATGGGACCCAAATCTCCAGGTTCAAGGGCATCTTCCTACATCGAAAACATGCATGAGAAAACAAAAAGATGGTACACCATGTGATGGGGAAAGGTTTCTAAAACGCACCTCATTTCTCTTCTCCTTGTGCCCGGGTTCGCCATTCCAGCCGCTTTACTAACAATCTCCCTACTTGGAGCATCAGCACCTTTAACCTCCTGTTCTGTACAGGTTGCAATTTGTCCTGAGGATGAACGGGTACATGGGGAACCAGTGAGAGACTAGCTCTTGGTGTTGGGACAGGCACAGGTCACACTATTTTCCAATCAGGAATAAGAATTAACCACAGGCTCATCCTCCCCCCCGAAAGCAGAACAGGGCCTGAAGCCATCCTGCGCTTTTGAGGCCAGCTCCCAAAAATGCGAGTTGCAAAATGGAGCTTCAGGGCACTGCAATTCACAAACCTGCAGAGTTATAAATGATAACTCTCGTCCACAAATATATTGAGGGAAGGCAAAGAAGAGGATTTGAAATCAAGGCCGAATTGCAGGAAACAGATTTCAGGAGGTAGATTCGAATCGCCTTTAAAGCACATGAAAAGCGGCAAAACGTTGACAATGATGCCCTTGGCCAAAAAGGGCGTATGCGTTTTTTCCTGAATATATTCAGGAAAAAACGCATACGCCCTTTTTGGACAACCATGCAACCTGGAAAGGCAAATCAGGGCTACAAAGAAGACTCGCTACCCATCGGTCAAAAGGGCCATGCTGAATAAAGTCTCAAAACCAGAAATGCAGGACAGGCCATGGAGAAATGCGAGCCTTGCTACACTGATGGGCGGGATGTAAATTGCCAACAGCCACTCTGGAGAAGTGTACGGTGTGTCCTGAAACATCTAAAAAACACAGCTTAGAGAGCATAGGGCACTTCCACTCATGGGGGTATAAATTGGGAAAATGAAAAATCAGCAAGACACAAGCACCCCAAAGTTTAGGGCTGCTCTGTTGACAAGGACCTCCACTTCATTCCACCTTCAATATCCCAGGAAAGAGAAAAACGGATAAAGAAGTTGTGGTCCTTATGTACAATGGAATATCACTCAGCCATGAAATCAATGTCATAAGGCTAGTAGCAGCATGATGAGTGGATTTAGGTACGACGATTCTAAGTGAAATAAGTCACACAGAAAAGGACACTTCTCATAAGGTATCACTTATAGAGGGAATGTCAAAAGCGTTACACTTGAACTGAATTACAAAACAGAACAGAGTCACACATGCAGAAAACACACTATGGCTGCTTAACGGGAAAGGTGAGGTGGGGTGATACATAAAACAAGTGTTTCAAATTAGCTCAGATACCGTTCCATAAACCCAATATGTAATAGACAAGACCTACTCATTGCTCAGAGAACTGGACTCAACACACCCTATTCACCGCACAAGAATATATCTGACTAGTATTAATCTTAAAACCTATATATTGATATCTCTCTGTTAGTGTGTCAAGTGGGTGTAAAGCGGCATAAACACAGCAGTGAAAAGCAGCTAAACCCCATTATAAAAATAAATTACTTTTACAAACCCATGAAACAAAGACAATGAAAGAGAGAGAAATTCTTACACAATGCGTTCAGGGGCTGTGATGCAACCTGGATTGACCATATCTAGACCCACAGCTGGATGAGACATAAGGGTGGACACTCTTGGGGCTGAGAGGTTTGTTGAGGTTGGGTGAGCAAACGCAGACCCTTTAAAGTAATACTGCGTGGTACCCATCGCATGGGTCCCAAATCTCCAGGTTCAAGGGCATCTTCCTACATCGAAAACATGCATGAGAAAACAAAAAGATGGTACACCATGTGATGGGGAAAGGTTTCTAAAACGCACCTCATTTCTCTTCTCCTTGTGCCCGGGTTCGCCATTCCAGCCGCTTTACTAACAATCTCCCTACTTGGAGCATCAGCACCTTTAACCTCCTGTTCCGTACAGGTTGCAATTTTTCCTGCGGATGAACGGGTACATGGGGAACCAGTGAGAGACTAGCTCTTGGTGTTGGGACAGGCACAGGTCACTCTATTTTCCCATCAGGAAGAAGAATTAACCAGAGGCTCATCCTCCCCCCCGGAAGCAGAACAGGGCCTGAAGCCATCCTGCGCTTTTGCGGCCAGCTCCCAAAAAAGCGAGTTGTAAAATGGAGCTTCAGGGCACTGCAATTCACAAACCTGCAGAGTTATAAATGATAACTCTCGCCCACAAATACATTGAGGGAAGGCAAAGAAGAGGATTTGAAATCAAGGCAGAATTGCAGGAAACAGATTTCAGGAGGTAGATTCGAATCGCCTTTAAAGCACATGAAAAGCGGCAAATCGTTGACAATGATGCCCTTGGCCAAAAAGGGCGTATGCGTTTTTTCCTGAATATATTCAGGAAAAAACGCATACGCCCTTTTTGGCCAACCAAGCAACCTGGAAAGGCAAATCAGCGCTACAAAGAAGACTCGCTACCCATCGGTCAAAAGGGCCATGCTTAAAAAAGTCTCAAAACCAGAAATGCAGGACAGGCCATGGAGAAATGGGAGCCTTGCTACACTGATGGGCGGGATGTAAATTGCCAACAGCCACTCTGGAGAAGTGTACGGTGTGTCCTGAAACATCTAAAAAACACAGCTTAGAGAGCATAGGGCACTTCCACTCATGGGGGTATAAATTGGGAAAATGAAAAATCAGCAAGACACAAGCACCACAAAGTTTAGGGCTGCTCTGTTGACAAGGACCTCCACTTCATTCCACCTTAAATATCCCAGGAAAGGGAATAATGGATAAAGAAGATGTGGTCCTTATGTACAATGGAATATCACTCAGCCATGAAATCAATGTCATAAGGCTAGTAGCAGCATGATGAGTGGATTTAGGTACGACGATTCTAAGTGAAATAAGTCACACAGAAAAGGACACTTCTCATAAGGTATCACTTATAGAGGGAATGTAAAAACCGTTACACTTGAACTGAATTACAAAACAGAACAGAGTCACACATGCAGAAAACACACTATAGCTGCTTAACGGGAAAGGTGAGGTGGGGTGATACATAAAACAAGGGTTTCAAATTAGCTCAGATACCGTTCCATAAACCCAATATGTAATAGACAAGACCTACTCCTTGCTCAGAGAACTGGACTCAACACACCCTATTCACCGCACAAGAATATATCTGACTAGTAATAATCTTAAAACCTATGTATTGATATCTCTCTGTTAGTGTGTCAAGTGTGTGTAAAGCGGCATAAACACAGCAGTGAAAAGCAGCTAAACCCCATTATAAAAATAAATTACTTTTACAAACCCATGAAACAAAGACAATGAAAGAGAGAGAAATTCTTACACAATGCATTCAGGGGCTGTGATGCAACCTGGATTGACCATATCTAGACCCACAGCTGGATGAGACATAAGGGTGCACACTCTTGGGGCTGAGAGGTTTGGTGAGGTTGGGTGAGCAAACGCAGACCCTTTAAAGTAATACTGCGTGGTACCCATCGCATGGGTCCCAAATCTCCAGGTTCAAGGGCATCTTCCTACATCGAAAACATGCATGAGAAAACAAAAAGATGGTACACCATGTGATGGGGAAAGGTTTCTAAAACGCACCTCATTTCTCTTCTCCTTGTGCCCGGGTTCGCCATTCCAGCCGCTTTACTAACAATCTCCCTACTTGGAGCATCAGCACCTTTAACCTCCTGTTCCGTACAGGTTGCAATTTGTCCTGAGGATGAACGGGTACATGGGGAACCAGTGAGAGACTAGCTCTTGGTGTTGGGACAGGCACAGGTCACACTATTTTCCAATCAGGAATAAGAATTAACCAGAGGCTCATCCTCCCCCCCGGAAGCAGAACAGGGCCTGAAGCCATCCTGCGCTTTTGAGGCCAGCTCCCAAAAATGCGAGTTGTAAAATGGAGCTTCAGGGCACTGCAATTCACAAACCTGCAGAGTTATAAATGATAACTCTCGTCCACAAATATATTGAGGGAAGGCAAAGAAGAGGATTTGAAATCAAGGCCGAATTGCAGGAAACAGATTTCAGGAGGTAGATTCGAATCGCCTTTAAAGCACATGAAAAGCGGCAAAACGTTGACAATGATGCCCTTGGCCAAAAAGGGCGTATGCGTTTTTTCCTGAATATATTCAGGAAAAAACGCATACGCCGTTTTTGGCCAACCAAGCAACCTGGAAAGGCAAATCAGCGCTACAAAGAAGACTCGCTACCCATCGGTCAAAAGGGCCATGCTGAAAAAAGTCTCAAAACCAGCAATGCAGGACAGGCCATGGAGAAATGGGAGCCTTGCTACACTGATGGGCGGGATGTAAATTGCCAACAGCCACTCTGGAGAAGTGTAAGGTGTGTCCTGAAACATCTAAAAAACACAGCTTAGAGAGCATAGGGCACTTCCACTCATGGGGGTATAAATTGGGAAAATGAAAAATCAGCAAGACACAAGCACCCCAAAGTTTAGGGCTGCTCTGTTGACAAGGACCTCCACTTCATTCCACCTTCAATATCCCAGGAAAGAGAAAAATGGATAAAGAAGTTGTGGTCCTTATGTACAATGGAATATCACTCAGCCATGAAATCAATGTCATAAGGCTAGTAGCAGCTTAATGAGTGGATTTAGGTACGACGATTCTAAGTGAAATAAGTCACACAGAAAAGGACACTTCTCATAAGGTATCACTTATAGAGGGAATGTCAAAAGCGTCACACTTGAACTGAATTACAAAACAGAACAGAGTCACACATGCAGAAAACACACTATGGCTGCTTAACGGGAAAGGTGAGGTGGGGTGATGCATAAAACAAGGGTTTCAAATTAGCTCAGATACCGTTCCATAAACCCAATATGTAATAGACAAGACCTACTCCTTGCTCAGAGAACTGGACTCAACACACCCTATTCACCGCACAAGAATATATCTGACTACTAATAATCTTAAAACCTATGTATTGATATCTCTCTGTTAGTGTGTCAAGTGGGTGTAAAGCGGCATAAACACAGCAGTGAAAAGCAGCTAAACCCCATTATAAAAATAAATTACTTTTACAAACCCATGAAACAAAGACAATGAAAGAGAGAGAAATTCTTACACAATGCGTTCAGGGGCTGTGATGCAACCTGGATTGACCATATCTAGACCCACAGCTGGATGAGACATAAGGGTGGACACTCTTGGGGCTGAGAGGTTTGGTGAGGTTGGGTGAGCAAACGCAGACCCTTTAAAGTAATACTGCGTGGTACCCATCGCATGGGTCCCAAATCTCCAGGTTCAAGGGCATCTTCCTACATCGAAAACATGCATGAGAAAACAAAAAGATGGTACACCATGTGATGGGGAAAGGTTTCTAAAACGCACCTCATTTCTCTTCTCCTTGTGCCCGGGTTCGCCATTCCAGCCGCTTTACTAACAATCTCCCTACTTGGAGCATCAGCACCTTTAACCTCCTGTTCTGTACAGGTTGCAATTTGTCCTGAGGATGAACGGGTAGACAGGGAACCAGTGAGAGACTAGCTCTTGGTGTTGGGACAGGCACAGGTCACTCTATTTTCCCATCAGGAAGAAGAATTAACCACAGGCTAATCATCGCCCCTGAAAGCAGAACAGGGCCTGAAGCCATACTGCGCTTTTGCGGCCAGCTCCCAAAAAAGCGAGTTGTAAAATGGAGCTTCAGGGCACTGCAATTCACAAACCTGCAGAGTTATAAATGATAACTCTCGCCCACAAATACATTGAGGGAAGGCAAAGAAGAGGATTTGAAATCAAGGCCGAATTGCAGGAAACAGATTTCAGGAGGTAGATTCGAATCGCCTTTAAAGCACATGAAAAGCGGCAAAACGTTGACAATGATGCCCTTGGCCAAAAAGGGCGTATGCGTTTTTTCCTGAATATATTCAGGAAAAAACGCATACGCCCTTTTTGGCCAACCAAGCAACCTGGAAAGGTAAATCAGGGCTACAAAGAAGACTCGCTACCCATCGGTCAAAAGGGCCATGCTGAATAAAGTCTCAAAACCAGAAATGCAGGACAGGCCATGGAGAAATGGGAGCCTTGCTACACTGATGGGCGGGATGTAAATTGCCAACAGCCACTCTGGAGAAGTGTACGGTGTGTCCTGAAACATCTAAAAAACACAGCTTAGAGAGCATAGGGCACTTCCACTCATGGGGGTATAAATTGGGAAAATGAAAAATCAGCAAGACACAAGCACTACAAAGTTTAGGGCTGCTCTGTTGACAAGGACCTCCACTTCATTCCACCTTAAATATCCCAGGAAAGGGAATAATGGATAAAGAAGTTGTGGTCCTTATGTACAATGGAATATCACTCAGCCATGAAATCAATGTCATAAGGCTAGTAGCAGCATGATGAGTGGATTTAGGTACGACGATTCTAAGTGAAATAAGTCACACAGAAAAGGACACTTCTCATAAGGTATCACTTATAGAGGGAATGTAAAAACCGTTACACTTGAACTGAATTACAAAACAGAACAGAGTCACACATGCAGAAAACACACTATAGCTGCTTAACGGGAAAGGTGAGGTGGGGTGATACATAAAACAAGGGTTTCAAATTAGCTCAGATACCGTTCCATAAACCCAATATGTAATAGACAAGACCTACTCCTTGCTCAGAGAACTGGACTCAACACACCCTATTCACCGCACAAGAATATATCTGACTAGTAATAATCTTAAAACCTATGTATTGATATCTCTCTGTTAGTGTGTCAAGTGTGTGTAAAGCGGCATAAACACAGCAGTGAAAAGCAGCTAAACCCCATTATAAAAATAAATTACTTTTACAAACCCATGAAACAAAGACAATGAAAGAGAGAGAAATTCTTACACAATGCGTTCAGGGGCTGTGATGCAACCTGGATTGACCATATCTAGACCCACAGCTGGATGAGACATAAGGGTGCACACTCTTGGGGCTGAGAGGTTTGGTGAGGTTGGGTGAGCAAACGCAGACCCTTTAAAGTAATACTGCGTGGTACCCATCGCATGGGACCCAAATCTCCAGGTTCAAGGGGATCTTCCTACATCGAAATCATGCATGAGAAAACAAAAAGATGGTACACCATGTGATGGGGAAAGGTTTCTAAAACGCACCTCATTTCTCTTCTCCTTGTGCCCGGGTTCGCCATTCCAGCCGCTTTACTAACAATCTCGCTACTTGGAGCATCAGCACCTTTAACCTCCTGTTCCGTACAGGTTGCAATTTGTCCTGAGGATGAACGGGTACATGGGGAACCAGTGAGAGACTAGCTCTTGGTGTTGGGACAGGCACAGGTCACTCTATTTTCCCATCAGGAAGAAGAATTAACCAGAGGCTCATCCTCCCCCCCGGAAGCAGAACAGGGCCTGAAGCCATCCTGCGCTTTTGAGGCCAGCTCCCAAAAATGCGAGTTGTAAAATGGAGCTTCAGGGCACTGCAATTCACAAACCTGCAGAGTTATAAATGATAACTCTCGCCCACAAATACATTGAGGGAAGGCAAAGAAGAGGATTTGAAATCAAGGCAGAATTGCAGGAAACAGATTTCAGGAGGTAGATTCGAATCGCCTTTAAAGCACATGAAAAGCGGCAAAACGTTGACAATGATGCCCTTGGCCAAAAAGGGCGTATGCGTTTTTTCCTGAATATATTCAGGAAAAAACGCATACGCCCTTTTTGGCCAACCAAGCAACCTGGAAAGGCAAATCAGCGCTACAAAGAAGACTCGCTACCCATCGGTCAAAAGGGCCATGCTGAAAAAAGTCTCAAAACCAGAAATGCAGGACAGGCCATGGAGAAATGGGAGCCTTGCTACACTGATGGGCGGGATGTAAATTGCCAACAGCCACTCTGGAGAAGTGTACGGTGTGTCCTGAAACATCTAAAAAACACAGCTTAGAGAGCATAGGGCACTTCCACTCATGGGGGTATAAATTGGGAAAATGAAAAATCAGTAAGATACAAGCACCACAAAGTTTAGGGCTGCTCTGTTGACAAGGACCTCCACTTCATTCCACCTTAAATATCCCAGGAAAGGGAATAATGGATAAAGAAGTTGTGGTCCTTATGTACAATGGAATATCACTCAGCCATGAAATCAATGTCATAAGGCTAGTAGCAGCATGATGAGTGGATTTAGGTACGACGATTCTAAGTGAAATAAGTCACACAGAAAAGGACACTTCTCATAAGGTATCACTTATAGAGGGAATGTAAAAACCGTTACACTTGAACTGAATTACAAAACAGAACAGAGTCACACATGCAGAAAACACACTATAGCTGCTTAACGGGAAAGGTGAGGTGGGGTGATACATAAAACAAGGGTTTCAAATTAGCTCAGATACCGTTCCATAAACCCAATATGTAATAGACAAGACCTACTCCTTGCTCAGAGAACTGGACTCAACACACCCTATTCACCGCACAAGAATATATCTGACTAGTAATAATCTTAAAACCTATGTATTGATATCTCTCTGTTAGTGTGTCAAGTGTGTGTAAAGCGGCATAAACACAGCAGTGAAAAGCAGCTAAACCCCATTATAAAAATAAATTACTTTTACAAACCCATGAAACAAAGACAATGAAAGAGAGAGAAATTCTTACACAATGCGTTCAGGGGCTGTGATGCAACCTGGATTGACCATATCTAGACCTACAGCTGGATGAGACATAAGGGTGCACACTCTTGGGGCTGAGAGGTTTGGTGAGGTTGGGTGAGCAAACGCAGACCCTTTAAAGTAATACTGCGTGGTACCCATCGCATGGGACCCAAATCTCCAGGTTCAAGGGCATCTTCCTACATCGAAAACATGCATGAGAAAACAACAAGATGGTACACCATGTGATGGGGAAAGGTTTCTAAAACGCACCTCATTTCTCTTCTCCTTGTGCCCGGGGTCGCCATTCCAGCCGCTTTACTAACAATCTCCCTACTTGGAGCATCAGCACCTTTAACCTCCTGTTCCGTACAGGTTGCAATTTGTCCTGAGGATGAACGGGTAGACCGGGAACCAGTGAGAGACTAGCTCTTGGTGTTGGGACAGGCACAGGTCACTCTATTTTCCCATCAGGAAGAAGAATTAACCACAGGCTCATCCTCCCCCCCGGAACCAGAACAGGGCCTGAAGCCATCCAGTGCTTTTGTGGCCAGCTCCCAAAAAAGCGAGTTGTAAAATGGAGCTTCAGGGCACTGCAATTCACAAACCTGCAGAGTAATAAATGATAACTCTCGTCCACAAATATATTGAGGGAAGGCAAAGAAGAGGATTTGAAATCAAGGCAGACTTGCAGGAAACAGATTTCACGAGGTAGATTCGAATCGCCTTTAAAGCACATGAAAAGCGGCAAAACGTTGACAATGATGCCCTTGGCCAAAAAGGGCGTATGCGTTTTTTCCTGAATATATTCAGGAAAAAACGCATACGCCCTTTTTGGCCAAACAAGCAACCTGGAAAGGCAAATCAGGGCTACAAAGAAGACTCGCTACCCATCGGTCAAAAGGGCCATGCTGAAAAAAGTCTCAAAACCAGAAATGCAGGACAGGCCATGGAGAAATGGGAGCCTTGCTACACTGATGGGCGGGATGTAAATTGCCAACAGCCACTCTGGAGAAGTGTACGGTGTGTCCTGAAACATCTAAAAAACACAGCTTAGAGAGCATAGGGCACTTCCACTCATGGGGGTATAAATTGGGAAAATGAAAAATCAGCAAGACACAAGCACCCCAAAGTTTAGGGCTGCTCTGTTGACAAGGACCTCCACTTCATTCCACCTTCAATATCCCAGGAAAGAGAAAAATGGATAAAGAAGTTGTGGTCCTTATGTACAATGGAATATCACTCAGCCATGAAATCAATGTCATAAGGCTAGTAGCAGCATGATGAGTGGATTTAGGTACGACGATTCTAAGTGAAATAAGTCACACAGAAAAGGACACTTCTCATAAGGTATCACTTATAGAGGGAATGTCAAAAGCGTTACACTTGAACTGAATTACAAAACAGAACAGAGTCACACATGCAGAAAACACACTATGGCTGCTTAACGGGAAAGGTGAGGTGGGGTGATACATAAAACAAGGGTTTCAAATTAGCTCAGATACCGTTCCATAAACCCAATATGTAATAGACAAGACCTACTCCTTGCTCAGAGAACTGGACTCAACACGCCCTATTCACCGCACAAGAATATATCTGACTAGTAATAATCTTAAAACCTATGTATTGATATCTCTCTGTTAGTGTGTCAGGTGGGTGTAAAGCGGCATAAACACAGCAGTGAAAAGCAGCTAAACCCCATTATAAAAAGAAATTACTTTGAAAAACCCATGAAACAAAGACAGTGAAAGAGAGAGAAATTCTTACACAATGCGTTCAGGGGCTGTGATGCAACCTGGATTGACCATATCTAGACCCACAGCTGGATGAGACATAAGGGTGGACACTCTTGGGGCTGAGAGGTTTGGTGAGGTTGGGTGAGCAAACGCAGACCCTTTAAAGTAATACTGCGTGGTACCCATCGCATGGGTCCCAAATCTCCAGGTTCAAGGGCATCTTCCTACATCGAAAACATGCATGAGAAAACAAAAAGATGGTACACCATGTGATGGGGAAAGGTTTCTAAAACGCACCTCATTTCTCTTCTCCTTGTGCCCGGGTTCGCCATTCCAGCGGCTTTACTAACAATCTCCCTATTTGGAGCATCAGCACCTTTAACCTCCTGTTCCGTACAGGTTGCAATTTGTCCTGAGGATGAACGGGTAGACGGGGAACCAGTGAGAGACTAGCTCTTGGTGTTGGGACAGGCACAGGTCACTCTATTTTCCCATCAGGAAGAAGAATTAACCACAGGCTCATCCTCCCCCCCGGAACCAGAACAGGGCCTGAAGCCATCCTGCGCTTTTGTGGCCAGCTCCCAAAAAAGCGAGTTGTAAAATGGAGCTTCAGGGCACTGCAATTCACAAACCTGCAGAGTTATAAATGATAACTCTCGTCCACAAATATATTGAGGGAAGGCAAAGAAGAGGATTTGAAATCAAGGCAGAATTGCAGGAAACAGATTTCAGGAGGTAGATTCGAATCGCTTTTAAAGCACATGAAAAGCCTCAAAACGTTGACAATGATGCCCTTGGCCAAAAAGGGCGTATGCGTTTTTTCCTGAATATATTCAGGAAAAAACGCAAACGCCCTTTTTGGCCAACCAAAGAACCTGGAAAGGCAAATCAGGGCTACAAAGAAGACTCGCTACCCATCGGTCAAAAGGGCCATGCTGAAAAAAGTCTCAAAACCAGAAATGCAGGACAGGCCATGGAGAAATGGGAGCCTTGCTACACTGATGGGCGGGATGTAAATTGCCAACAGCCACTCTGGAGAAGTGTACGGTGTGTCCTGAAACATCTAAAAAACACAGCTTAGAGAGCATAGGGCACTTCCACTCATGGGGGTATAAATTGGGAAAATGAAAAATCAGCAAGACACAAGCACCCCAAAGTTTAGGGCTGCTCTGTTGACAAGGACCTCCACTTCATTCCACCTTCAATATCCCAGGAAAGAGAAAAATGGATAAAGAAGTTGTGGTCCTTATGTACAATGGAATATCACTCAGCCATGAAATCAATGTCATAAGGCTAGTAGCAGCATGATGAGTGGATTTAGGTACGACGATTCTAAGTGAAATAAGTCACACAGAAAAGGACACTTCTCATAAGGTATCACTTATAGAGGGAATGTCAAAAGCGTCACACTTGAACTGAATTACAAAACAGAACAGAGTCACACATGCAGAAAACACACTATGGCTGCTTAACGGGAAAGGTGAGGTGGGGTGATACATAAAACAAGGGTTTCAATTAGCTCAGATACCGTTCCATAAACCCAATATGTAATAGACAAGACCTACTCCTTGCTCAGAGAACTGGATTCAACACGCCCTATTCACTGCACAAGAATATATCTGACTAGTAATAATCTTAAAACCTATGTATTGATATCTCACTGTTAGTGTGTCAAGTGGGTGTAAAGCGGCATAAACACAGCAGTGAAAAGCAGCTAAACCCCATTATAAAAATAAATTACTTTTACGAACCCATGAAACAAAGACAGTGAAAGAGAGAGAAATTCTTACACAATGCGTTCAGGGGCTGTGATGCAACCTGGATTGACCATATCTAGACCCACAGCTGGATTAGACATAAGGGTGGACACTCTTGGGGCTGAGAGGTTTGGTGAGGTTGGGTGAGCAAATGCTGACCCTTTAAAGTAATACTGCGTGGTACCCATCGCATGGTTCTCAAATCGCCAGGTTCAAGGGCAAGTTCCTACATTGAAAACATGCATGAGTAAACAAAAAGATGGTACACCATGTGATGGGGAAAGGTTTCTAAAACGCACCTCATTTCTCTTCTCCTTGTGCCCGGGTTCGCCATTCCAGCCGCTTTACTAACAATCTCCCTACTTGGAGCATCAGCACATTTAACCTCCTGTTCCGTACAGGTTGCAATTTGTCCTGAGGATGAACGGGTAGACGGGGAACCAGTGAGAGACTAGCTCTTGGTGTTGGGACAGGCACAGGTCACTCTATTTTCCCATCAGGAAGAAGAATTAACCACAGGCTAATCATCGCCCCCGAAAGCAGAACAGGGCCTGAAGCCATCCTGCGCTTTTGCGGCCAGCTCCCAAAAAAGCGAGTTGTAAAATGGAGCTTCAGGGCACTGCAATTCACAAACCTGCAGAGTTATAAATGATAACTCTCGTCCACAAATATATTAAGGGAAGGCAAAGAAGAGGATTTGAAATCAAGGCAGAATTGCAAGAAACAGATTTCAGGAGGTAGATTCGAATCGCCTTTAAAGCACATGAAAAGCGGCAAAATGTTGACAATGATGCCCTTGGCCAAGAAGGGTGTATGCGTTTTTTCCTGAATATATTCAGGAAAAAACGCATACGCCCTTTTTGGTCAACCAAGCAACCTGGAAAGGCAAATCAGCGCTACAAAGAAGACTCGCTACCCATCGGTCAAAAGGGCCATGCTGAAAAAAGTCTCAAAACCAGAAATGCAGGACAGGCCATGGAGAAATGGGAGCCTTGCTACACTGATGAGCGGGATGTAAATTGCCAACAGCCACTCTGGAGAAGTGTACGGTGTGTCCTGAAACATCTAAAAAACACAGCTTAGAGAGCATAGGGCACTTCCACTCATGGGGGTATAAATTGGGAAAATGAAAAATCAGCAAGACACAAGCACCCCAAAGTTTAGGGCTGCTCTGTTGACAAGGACCTCCACTTCATTCCACCTTCAATATCCCAGGAAAGAGAAAAATGGATAAAGAAGTTGTGGTCCTTATGTACAATGGAATATCACTCAGCCATGAAATCAATGTCATAAGGCTAGTAGCAGCATGATGAGTGGATTTAGGTACGACGATTCTAAGTGAAATAAGTCACACAGAAAAGGACACTTCTCATAAGGTATCACTTATAGAGGGAATGTCAAAACCGTTACACTTGAACTGAATTACAAAACAGAACAGAGTCACACATGCAGAAAACACACTATGGCTGCTTAACGGGAAAGGTGAGGTGGGGTGATACATAAAACAAGGGTTTCAAATTAGCTCAGATACCGTTCCATAAACCCAATATGTAATAGACAAGACCTACTCCTTGCTCAGAGAACTGGACTCAACACGCCCTATTCACCGCACAAGAATATATCTGACTAGTAATAATCTTAAAACCTATGTATTGATATCTCTCTGTTAGTGTGTCAGGTGGGTGTAAAGCGGCATAAACACAGCATTGAAAAGCAGCTAAACCCCATTATAAAAAGAAATTACTTCGAAAAACCCATGAAACAAAGACAGTGAAAGAGAGAGAAATTCTTACACAATGCGTTCAGGGGCTGTGATGCAACCTGGATTGACCATATCTAGACCCACAGCTGGATGAGACATAAGGGTGGACACTCTTGGGGCTGAGAGGTTTGGTGAGGTTGGGTGAGCAAACGCAGACCCTTTAAAGTACTACTGTGTGGTACCCATCGCATGGGTCCCAAATCTCCAGGTTCAAGGGCATCTTCCTACATCGAAAACATGCATGAGAAAACAAAAACATGGTACACCATGTGATGGGGAAAGGTTTCTAAAACGCACCTCATTTCTCTTCTCCTTGCGCCCGGTTTCGCCATTCCAGCCGCTTTACTAACAATCTCCCTACTTGGAGCATCAGCACATTTAACCTCCTGTTCCGTACAGGTTGCAATTTGTCCTGAGGATGAACGGGTAGACGGGGAACCAGTGAGAGACTAGCTCTTGGTGTTGGGACAGGCACAGGTCACTCTATTTTCCCATCAGGAAGAAGAATTAACCACAGGCTAATCATCGCCCCCGAAAGCAGAACAGGGCCTGAAGCCATCCTGCGCTTTTGCGGCCAGCTCCCAAAAAAGCGAGTTGTAAAATGGAGCTTCAGGGCACTGCAATTCACAAACCTGCAGAGTTATAAATGATAACTCTCGTCCACAAATATATTAAGGGAAGGCAAAGAAAAGGATGTGAAATCAAGGCAGAATTGCAAGAAACAGATTTCAGGAGGTAGATTCGAATCGCCTTTAAAGCACATGAAAAGCGGCAAAACGTTGACAATGATGCCCTTGGCCAAGAAGGGCGTATGCGTTTTTTCCTGAATATATTCAGGAAAAAACGCATACGCCCTTTTTGGTCAACCAAGCAACCTGGAAAGGCAAATCAGCGCAACAAAGAAGACTCGCTACCCATCGGTCAAAAGGGCCATGCTGAAAAAAGTCTCAAAACCAGAAATGCAGGACAGGCCATGGAGAAATGGGAGCCTTGCTACACTGATGAGCGGGATGTAAATTGCCAACAGCCACTCTGGAGAAGTGTACGGTGTGTCCTGAAACATCTAAAAAACACAGCTTAGAGAGCATAGGGCACTTCCACTCATGGGGGTATAAATTGGGAAAATGAAAAATCAGCAAGACACAAGCACCCCAAAGTTTAGGGCTGCTCTGTTGACAAGGACCTCCACTTCATTCCACCTTCAATATCCCAGGAAAGAGAAAAATGGATAAAGAAGTTGTGGTCCTTATGTACAATGGAATATCACTCAGCCATGAAATCAATGTCATAAGGCTAGTAGCAGCATGATGAGTGGATTTAGGTACGACGATTCTAAGTGAAATAAGTCACACAGAAAAGGACACTTCTCATAAGGTATCACTTATAGAGGGAATGTAAAAACCGTTACACTTGAACTGAATTACAAAACAGAACAGAGTCACACATGTAGAAAACACACTATGGCTGCTTAACGGGAAAGGTGAGGTGGGGTTATACATAAAACAAGGGTTTCAAATTAGCTCAGATACCGTTCCATAAACCCAATATGTAATAGACAAGACCTACTCCTTGCTCAGAGAACTGGACTCAACACGCCCTATTCACCGCACAAGAATATATCTGACTAGTAATAATCTTAAAACCTATGTATTGATATCTCTCTGTTAGTGTGTCAAGTGGGTGTAAAGCGGCATAAACACAGCAGTGAAAAGCAGCTAAACCCCATTATAAAAATAAATTACTTCGAAAAACCCATGAAACAAAGACAGTGAAAGAGAGAGAAATTCTTACACAATGCGTTCAGGGGCTGTGATGCAACCTGGATTGATGATATCTAGACCCACAGCTGGATGAGACATAAGGGTAGACACTCTTGGGGCTGAGAGGTTTGGTGAGGTTGGGTGAGCAAACGCAGACCCTTTAAAGTAATACTGCGTGGTACCCATCGCATGGGTCCCAAATCTCCAGGTTCAAGGGCATCTTCCTACATCGAAAACATGCATGAGAAAACAAAAAGATGGTACACCATGTGATGGGGAAAGGTTTCTAAAACGCACCTCATTTCTCTTCTCCTTGTGCCCGGGTTCGCCATTCCAGCCGCTTTACTAACAATCTCCCTACTTGGAGCATCAGCACCTTTAACCTCCTGTTCCGTACAGGTTGCAATTTGTCCTGAGGATGAACGGGTAGACGGGGAACCAGTGAGAGACTAGCTCTTGGTGTTGGGACAGGCACAGGTCACTCTATTTTCCCATCAGGAAGAAGAATTAACCACAGGCTCATCCTCCCCCCCGGAACCAGAACAGGGCCTGAAGCCATCCTGCGCTTTTGTGGCCAGCTCCCAAAAAAGCGAGTTGTAAAATGGAGCTTCAGGGCACTGCAATTCACAAACCTGCAGAGTTATAAATGATAACTCTCGTCCACAAATATATTGAGGGAAGGCAAAGAAGAGGATTTGAAATCAAGGCAGAATTGCAGGAAACAGATTTCAGGAGGTAGATTCGAATCGCCTTTAAAGCACATGAAAAGCCTCAAAACGTTGACAATGATGCCCTTGGCCAAAAAGGGCGTATGCGTTTTTTCCTGAATATATTCAGGAAAAAACGCAAACGCCCTTTTTGGCCAACCAAAGAACCTGGAAAGGCAAATCAGGGCTACAAAGAAGACTCGCTACCCATCGGTCAAAAGGGCCATGCTGAAAAAAGTCTCAAAACCAGAAATGCAGGACAGGCCATGGAGAAATGGGAGCCTTGCTACACTGATGGGCGGGATGTAAATTGCCAACAGCCACTCTGGAGAAGTGTACGGTGTGTCCTGAAACATCTAATAAACACAGCTTAGAGAGCATAGGGCACTTCCACTCATGGGGGTATAAATTGGGAAAATGAAAAATCAGCAAGACACAAGCACCCCAAAGTTTAGGGCTGCTCTGTTGACAAGGACCTCCACTTCATTCCACCTTCTATATCCCAGGAAAGAGAAAAATGGATAAAGAAGTTGTGGTCCTTATGTACAATGGAATATCACTCAGCCATGAAATCAATGTCATAAGGCTAGTAGCAGCATGATGAGTGGATTTAGGTACGACGATTCTAAGTGAAATAAGTCACACAGAAAAGGACACTTCTCATAAGGTATCACTTATAGAGGGAATGTAAAAACCGTTACATTTGAACTGAATTACAAAACAGAACAGAGTCACACATGCAGAAAACACACTATGGCTGCTTAACGGGAAAGGTGAGGTGGGGTGATACATAAAACAAGGGTTTCAATTAGCTCAGATACAGTTCCATAAACCCAATATGTAATAGACAAGACCTACTCCTTGCTCAGAGAACTGGATTCAACACGCCCTATTCACCGCACAAGAATATATCTGACTAGTAATAATCTTAAAACCTATGTATTGATATCTCACTGTTAGTGTGTCAAGTGGGTGTAAAGCGGCATAAACACAGCAGTGAAAAGCAGCTAAACCCCATTATAAAAATAAATTACTTTTACGAACCCATGAAACAAAGACAGTGAAAGAGAGAGAAATTCTTACACAATGCGTTCAGGGGCTGTGATGCAACCTGGATTGACCATATCTAGACCCACAGCTGGATTAGACATAAGGGTGGACACTCTTGGGGCTGAGAGGTTTGGTGAGGTTGGGTGAGCAAATGCTGACCCTTTAAATTAATACTGCGTGGTACCCATCGCATGGTTCTCAAATCGCCAGGTTCAAGGGCAAGTTCCTACATTGAAAACATGCATGAGAAAACAAAAAGATGGTACACCATGTGATGGGGAAAGGTTTCTAAAACGCACCTCATTTCTCTTCTCCTTGTGCCCGGGTTCGCCATTCCAGCCGCTTTACTAACAATCTCCCTACTTGGAGCATCAGCACATTTAACCTCCTGTTCCGTACAGGTTGCAATTTGTCCTGAGGATGAACGGGTAGACGGGGAACCAGTGAGAGACTAGCTCTTGGTGTTGGGACAGGCACAGGTCACTCTATTTTCCCATCAGGAAGAAGAATTAACCACAGGCTAATCATCGCCCCCGAAAGCAGAACAGGGCCTGAAGCCATCCTGCGCTTTTGCGGCCAGCTCCCAAAAAAGCGAGTTGTAAAATGGAGCTTCAGGGCACTGCAATTCACAAACCTGCAGAGTTATAAATGATAACTCTCGTCCACAAATATATTAAGGGAAGGCAAAGAAGAGGATTTGAAATCAAGGCAGAATTGCAAGAAACAGATTTCAGGAGGTAAATTCGAATCGCCTTTAAAGCACATGAAAAGCGGCAAAACGTTGACAATGATGCCTTTGGCCAAGAAGGGCGTATGCGTTTTTTCCTGAATATATTCAGGAAAAAACGCATACGCCCTTTTTGGTCAACCAAGCAACCTGGAAAGGCAAATCAGCGCTACAAAGAAGACTCGCTACCCATCGGTCAAAAGGGCCATGCTGAAAAAAGTCTCAAAACCAGAAATGCAGGACAGGCCATGGAGAAATGGGAGCCTTGCTACACTGATGGGCGGGATGTAAATTGCCAACAGCCACTCTGGAGAAGTGTACGGTGTGTCCTGAAACATCTAAAAAACACAGCTTAGAGAGCATAGGGCACTTCCACTCATGGGGGTATAAATTGGGAAAATGAAAAATCAGCAAGACACAAGCACCCCAAAGTTTAGGGCTGCTCTGTTGACAAGGACCTCCACTTCATTCCACCTTCAATATCCCAGGAAAGAGAAAAATGGATAAAGAAGTTGTGGTCCTTATGTACAATGGAATATCACTCAGCCATGAAATCAATGTCATAAGGCTAGTAGCAGCATGATGAGTGGATTTAGGTACGACGATTCTAAGTGAAATAAGTCACACAGAAAAGGACACTTCTCATAAGGTATCACTTATAGAGGGAATGTAAAAACCGTTACATTTGAACTGAATTACAAAACAGAACAGAGTCACACATGCAGAAAACACACTATGGCTGCTTAACGGGAAAGGTGAGGTGGGGTGATACATAAAACAAGGGTTTCAATTAGCTCAGATACCGTTCCATAAACCCAATATGTAATAGACAAGACCTACTCCTTGCTCAGAGAACTGGATTCAACACGCCCTATTCACTGCACAAGAATATATCTGACTAGTAATAATCTTAAAACCTATGTATTGATATCTCACTGTTAGTGTGTCAAGTGGGTGTAAAGCGGCATAAACACAGCAGTGAAAAGCAGCTAAACCCCATTATAAAAATAAATTACTTTTACGAACCCATGAAACAAAGACAGTGAAAGAGAGAGAAATTCTTACACAATGCGTTCAGGGGCTGTGATGCAACCTGGATTGACCATATCTAGACCCACAGCTGGATTAGACATAAGGGTGGACACTCTTGGGGCTGAGAGGTTTGGTGAGGTTGGGTGAGCAAATGCTGACCCTTTAAAGTAATACTGCGTGGTACCCATCGCATGGGTCCCAAATCTCCAGGTTCAAGGGCATCTTCCTACATCGAAAACATGCATGAGAAAACAAAAACATGGTACACCATGTGATGGGGAAAGGTTTCTAAAACGCACCTCATTTCTCTTCTCCTTGCGCCCGGTTTCGCCATTCCAGCCGCTTTACTAACAATCTCCCTACTTGGAGCATCAGCACATTTAACCTCCTGTTCCGTACAGGTTGCAATTTGTCCTGAGGATGAACGGGTAGACGGGGAACCAGTGAGAGACTAGCTCTTGGTGTTGGGACAGGCACAGGTCACTCTATTTTCCCATCAGGAAGAAGAATTAACCACAGGCTAATCATCGCCCCCGAAAGCAGAACAGGGCCTGAAGCCATCCTGCGCTTTTGCGGCCAGCTCCCAAAAAAGCGAGTTGTAAAATGGAGCTTCAGGGCACTGCAATTCACAAACCTGCAGAGTTATAAATGATAACTCTCGTCCACAAATATATTAAGGGAAGGCAAAGAAGAGGATGTGAAATCAAGGCAGAATTGCAAGAAACAGATTTCAGGAGGTAGATTCGAATCGCCTTTAAAGCACATGAAAAGCGGCAAAACGTTGACAATGATGCCCTTGGCCAAGAAGGGCGTATGCGTTTTTTCCTGAATATATTCAGGAAAAAACGCATACGCCCTTTTTGGTCAACCAAGCAACCTGGAAAGGCAAATCAGCGCAACAAAGAAGACTCGCTACCCATCGGTCAAAAGGGCCATGCTGAAAAAAGTCTCAAAACCAGAAATGCAGGACAGGCCATGGAGAAATGGGAGCCTTGCTACACTGATGAGCGGGATGTAAATTGCCAACAGCCACTCTGGAGAAGTGTACGGTGTGTCCTGAAACATCTAAAAAACACAGCTTAGAGAGCATAGGGCACTTCCACTCATGGGGGTATAAATTGGGAAAATGAAAAATCAGCAAGACACAAGCACCCCAAAGTTTAGGGCTGCTCTGTTGACAAGGACCTCCACTTCATTCCACCTTCAATATCCCAGGAAAGAGAAAAATGGATAAAGAAGTTGTGGTCCTTATGTACAATGGAATATCACTCAGCCATGAAATCAATGTCATAAGGCTAGTAGCAGCATGATGAGTGGATTTAGGTACGACGATTCTAAGTGAAATAAGTCACACAGAAAAGGACACTTCTCATAAGGTATCACTTATAGAGGGAATGTAAAAACCGTTACACTTGAACTGAATTACAAAACAGAACAGAGTCACACATGTAGAAAACACACTATGGCTGCTTAACGGGAAAGGTGAGGTGGGGTGATACATAAAACAAGGGTTTCAAATTAGCTCAGATACCGTTCCATAAACCCAATATGTAATAGACAAGACCTACTCCTTGCTCAGAGAACTGGACTCAACACGCCCTATTCACCGCACAAGAATATATCTGACTAGTAATAATCTTAAAACCTATGTATTGATATCTCTCTGTTAGTGTGTCAAGTGGGTGTAAAGCGGCATAAACACAGCAGTGAAAAGCAGCTAAACCCCATTATAAAAATAAATTACTTCGAAAAACCCATGAAACAAAGACAGTGAAAGAGAGAGAAATTCTTACACAATGCGTTCAGGGGCTGTGATGCAACCTGGATTGATGATATCTAGACCCACAGCTGGATGAGACATAAGGGTGGACACTCTTGGGGCTGAGAGGTTTGGTGAGGTTGGGTGAGCAAACGCAGACCCTTTAAAGTAATACTGCGTGGTACCCATCGCATGGGTCCCAAATCTCCAGGTTCAAGGGCATCTTCCTACATCGAAAACATGCATGAGAAAACAAAAAGATGGTACACCATGTGATGGGGAAAGGTTTCTAAAACGCACCTCATTTCTCTTCTCCTTGTGCCCGGGTTCGCCATTCCAGCGGCTTTACTAACAATCTCCCTACTTGGAGCATCAGCACCTTTAACCTCCTGTTCCGTACAGGTTGCAATTTGTCCTGAGGATGAACGGGTAGACGGGGAACCAGTGAGAGACTAGCTATTGGTGTTGGGATAGGCACAGGTCACTCTATTTTCCCATCAGGAAGAAGAATTAACCACAGGCTCATCCTCCCCCCCGGAACCAGAACAGGGCCTGAAGCCATCCTGCGCTTTTGTGGCCAGCTCCCAAAAAAGCGAGTTGTAAAATGGAGCTTCAGGGCACTGCAATTCACAAACCTGCAGAGTTATAAATGATAACTCTCGTCCACAAATATATTGAGGGAAGGCAAAGAAGAGGATTTGAAATCAAGGCAGAATTGCAGGAAACAGATTTCAGGAGGTAGATTCGAATCGCCTTTAAAGCACATGAAAAGCCTCAAAACGTTGACAATGATGCCCTTGGCCAAAAAGGGCGTATGCGTTTTTTCCTGAATATATTCAGGAAAAAACGCAAACGCCCTTTTTGGCCAACCAAAGAACCTGGAAAGGCAAATCAGGGCTACAAAGAAGACTCGCTACCCATTGGTCAAAAGGGCCATGCTGAAAAAAGTCTCAAAACCAGAAATGCAGGACAGGCCATGGAGAAATGGGAGCCTTGCTACACTGATGGGCGGGATGTAAATTGCCAACAGCCACTCTGGAGAAGTGTACGGTGTGTCCTGAAACATCTAAAAAACACAGCTTAGAGAGCATAGGGCACTTCCACTCATGGGGGTATAAATTGGGAAAATGAAAAATCAGCAAGACACAAGCACCCCAAAGTTTAGGGCTGCTCTGTTGACAAGGACCTCCACTTCATTCCACCTTCTATATCCCAGGAAAGAGAAAAATGGATAAAGAAGTTGTGGTCCTTATGTACAATGGAATATCACTCAGCCATGAAATCAATGTCATAAGGCTAGTAGCAGCATGATGAGTGGATTTAGGTACGACGATTCTAAGTGAAATAAGTCACACAGAAAAGGACACTTCTCATAAGGTATCACTTATAGAGGGAATGTAAAAACCGTTACATTTGAACTGAATTACAAAACAGAACAGAGTCACACATGCAGAAAACACACTATGGCTGCTTAACGGGAAAGGTGAGGTGGGGTGATACATAAAACAAGGGTTTCAATTAGCTCAGATACAGTTCCATAAACCCAATATGTAATAGACAAGACCTACTCCTTGCTCAGAGAACTGGATTCAACACGCCCTATTCACTGCACAAGAATATATCTGACTAGTAATAATCTTAAAACCTATGTATTGATATCTCACTGTTAGTGTGTCAAGTGGGTGTAAAGCGGCATAAACACAGCAGTGAAAAGCAGCTAAACCCCATTATAAAAATAAATTACTTTTACGAACCCATGAAACAAAGACAGTGAAAGAGAGAGAAATTCTTACACAATGCGTTCAGGGGCTGTGATGCAACCTGGATTGACCATATCTAGACCCACAGCTGGATGAGACATAAGGGTGGACACTCTTGGGGCTGAGAGGTTTGGTGAGGTTGGGTGAGCAAACGCAGACCCTTTAAAGTACTACTGTGTGGTACCCATCGCATGGGTCCCAAATCTCCAGATTCAACGGCATCTTCCTACATCGAAAACATGCATGAGAAAACAAAAACATGGTACACCATGTGATGGGGAAAGGTTTCTAAAACGCACCTCATTTCTCTTCTTGCGCCCGGTTTCGCCATTCCAGCCGCTTTACTAACAATCTCCCTACTTGGAGCATCAGCACCTTTAACCTCCTGTTCCGTACAGGTTGCAATTTGTCCTGAGAATGAACGGGTAGACGGGGAACCAGTGAGAGACTAGCTCTTGGTGTTGGGACAGGCACAAGTCACTCTATTTTCCCATCAGGAAGAAGAATTAACCACAGGCTCATCCTCCCCCCCCGGAACCAGAACAGGGTCTGAAGCCATCCTGCGCTTTTGCGGCCAGCTCCCAAAAAAGCGAGTTGTAAAATGGAGGTTCAGGGCACTGCAATTATCAAACCTGCAGAGTTATAAATGATAACTCTCGTCCACAAATATATTGAGGGAAGGCAAAGAAGAGGATTTGAAATCAAGGCAGAATTGCAAGAAACAGATTTCAGGAGGTAGATTCGAATCGCCTTTAAAGCACATGAAAAGCGGCAAAACGTTGACAATGATGCCCTTGGCCAAGAAGGGCGTATGCGTTTTTTCCTGAATATATTCAGGAAAAAACGCATACGCCCTTTTTGGTCAACCAAGCAACCTGGAAAGGCAAATCAGCGCTACAAAGAAGACTCGCTACCCATCGGTCAAAAGGGCCATGCTTAAAAAAGTCTCAAAACCAGAAATGCAGGACAGGCCATGGAGAAATGGGAGCCTTGCTACACTGATGAGCGGGATGTAAATTGCCAACAGCCACTCTGGAGAAGTGTACGGTGTGTCCTGAAACATCTAAAAAACACAGCTTAGAGAGCATAGGGCACTTCCACTCATGGGGGTATAAATTGGGAAAATGAAAAATCAGCAAGACACAAGCACCCCAAAGTTTAGGGCTGCTCTGTTGACAAGGACCTCCACTTCATTCCACCTTCAATATCCCAGGAAAGAGAAAAATGGATAAAGAAGTTGTGGTCCTTATGTACAATGGAATATCACTCAGCCATGAAATCAATGTCATAAGGCTAGTAGCAGCATGATGAGTGGATTTAGGTACGACGATTCTAAGTGAAATAAGTCACACAGAAAAGGACACTTCTCATAAGGTATCACTTATAGAGGGAATGAAAAAACCGTTACACTTGAACTGAATTACAAAACAGAACAGAGTCACACATGCAGAAAACACACTATGGCTGCTTAACGGGAAAGGTGAGGTGGGGTGATACATAAAACAAGGGTTTCAAATTAGCTCAGATACCGTTCCATAAACCCAATATGTAATAGACAAGACCTACTCCTTGCTCAGAGAACTGGACTCAACACGCCCTATTCACCGCACAAGAATATATCTGAGTAGTAATAATCTTAAAACCTATGTATTGATATCTCTCTGTTAGTGTGTCAAGTGGGTGTAAAGCGGCATAAACACAGCAGTGAAAAGCAGCTAAACCCCATTATAAAAATAAATTACTTCGAAAAACCCATGAAACAAAGACAGTGAAAGAGAGAGAAATTCTTACACAATGCGTTCAGGGGCTGTGATGCAACGTGGATTGATGATATCTAGACCCACAGCTGGATGAGACATAAGGGTGGACACTCTTGGGGCTGAGAGGTTTGGTGAGGTTGGGTGAGCAAACGCAGACCCTTTAAAGTAATACTGCGTGGTACCCATCGCATGGTTCTCAAATCGCCAGGTTCAAGGGCAAGTTCCTACATTGAAAACATGCATGAGAAAACAAAAAGATGGTACACCATGTGATGGGGAAAGGTTTCTAAAACGCACCTCATTTCTCTTCTCCTTGTGCCCGGGTTCGCCATTCCAGCCACTTTACTAACAATCTCCCTACTTGGAGCATCAGCACATTTAACCTCCTGTTCCGTACAGGTTGCAATTTGTCCTGAGGATGAACGGGTAGACGGGGAACCAGTGAGAGACTAGCTCTTGGTGTTGGGACAGGCACAGGTCACTCTATTTTCCCATCAGGAAGAAGAATTAACCACAGGCTAATCATCGCCCCCGAAAGCAGAACAGGGCCTGAAGCCATCCTGCGCTTTTGCGGCCAGCTCCCAAAAAAGCGAGTTGTAAAATGGAGCTTCAGGGCACTGCAATTCACAAACCTGCAGAGTTATAAATGATAACTCTCGTCCACAAATATATTAAGGGAAGGCAAAGAAGAGGATTTGAAATCAAGGCAGAATTGCAAGAAACAGATTTCAGGAGGTAGATTCGAATCGCCTTTAAAGCACATGAAAAGCGGCAAAACGTTGACAATGATGCCCTTGGCCAAGAAGGGCGTATGCGTTTTTTCCTGAATATATTCAGGAAAAAACGCATACGCCCTTTTTGGTCAACCAAGCAACCTGGAAAGGCAAATCAGCGCTACAAAGAAGACTCGCTACCCATCGGTCAAAAGGGCCATGCTGAAAAAAGTCTCAAAACCAGAAATGCAGGACAGGCCATGGAGAAATGGGAGCCTTGCTACACTGATGAGCGGGATGTAAATTGCCAACAGCCACTCTGGAGAAGTGTACGGTGTGTCCTGAAACATCTAAAAAACACAGCTTAGAGAGCATAGGGCACTTCCACTCATGGGGGTATAAATTGGGAAAATGAAAAATCAGCAAGACACAAGCACCCCAAAGTTTAGGGCTGCTCTGTTGACAAGGACCTCCACTTCATTCCACCTTCAATATCCCAGGAAAGAGAAAAATGGATAAAGAAGTTGTGGTCCTTATGTACAATGGAATATCACTCAGCCATGAAATCAATGTCATAAGGCTAGTAGCAGCATGATGAGTGGATTTAGGTACGACGATTCTAAGTGAAATAAGTCACACAGAAAAGGACACTTCTCATAAGGTATCACTTATAGAGGGAATGTAAAAACCGTTACACTTGAACTGAATTACAAAACAGAACAGAGTCACACATGTAGAAAACACACTATGGCTGCTTAACGGGAAAGGTGAGGTGGGGTGATACATAAAACAAGGGTTTCAAATTAGCTCAGATACCGTTCCATAAACCCAATATGTAATAGACAAGACCTACTCCTTGCTCAGAGAACTGGACTCAACACGCCCTATTCACCGCACAAGAATATATCTGACTAGTAATAATCTTAAAACCTATGTATTGATATCTCTCTGTTAGTGTGTCAAGTGGGTGTAAAGCGGCATAAACACAGCAGTGAAAAGCAGCTAAACCCCATTATAAAAATAAATTACTTCGAAAAACCCATGAAACAAAGACAGTGAAAGAGAGAGAAATTCTTACACAATGCGTTCAGGGGCTGTGATGCAACGTGGATTGATGATATCTAGACCCACAGCTGGATGAGACATAAGGGTGGACACTCTTGGGGCTGAGAGGTTTGGTGAGGTTGGGTGAGCAAACGCAGACCCTTTAAAGTAATACTGCGTGGTACCCATCGCATGGGTCCCAAATCTCCAGGTTCAAGGGCATCTTCCTACATCGAAAACATGCATGAGAAAACAAAAAGATGGTACACCATGTGATGGGGAAAGGTTTCTAAAACGCACCTCATTTCTCTTCTCCTTGTGCCCGGGTTCGCCATTCCAGCCGCTTTACTAACAATCTCCCTACTTGGAGCATCAGCACCTTTAACCTCCTGTTCCGTACAGGTTGCAATTTGTCCTGAGGATGAACGGGTAGACGGGGAACCAGTGAGAGACTAGCTCTTGGTGTTGGGACAGGCACAGGTCACTCTATTTTCCCATCAGGAAGAAGAATTAACCACAGGCTCATCCTCCCCCCCGGAACCAGAACAGGGCCTGAAGCCATCCTGCGCTTTTGTGGCCAGCTCCCAAAAAAGCGAGTTGTAACATGGAGCTTCAGGGCACTGCAATTCACAAACCTGCAGAGTTATAAATGATAACTCTCGTCCACAAATATATTGAGGGAAGGCAAAGAAGAGGATTTGAAATCAAGGCAGAATTGCAGGAAACAGATTTCAGGAGGTAGATTCGAATCGCCTTTAAAGCACATGAAAAGCCTCAAAACGTTGACAATGATGCCCTTGGCCAAAAAGGGCGTATGCGTTTTTTCCTGAATATATTCAGGAAAAAACGCAAACGCCCTTTTTGGCCAACCAAAGAACCTGGAAAGGCAAATCAGGGCTACAAAGAAGACTCGCTACCCATCGGTCAAAAGGGCCATGCTGAAAAAAGTCTCAAAACCAGAAATGCAGGACAGGCCATGGAGAAATGGGAGCCTTGCTACACTGATGGGCGGGATGTAAATTGCCAACAGCCACTCTGGAGAAGTGTACGGTGTGTCCTGAAACATCTAAAAAACACAGCTTAGAGAGCATAGGGCACTTCCACTCATGGGGGTATAAATTGGGAAAATGAAAAATCAGCAAGACACAAGCACCCCAAAGTTTAGGGCTGCTCTGTTGACAAGGACCTCCACTTCATTCCACCTTCAATATCCCAGGAAAGAGAAAAATGGATAAAGAAGTTGTGGTCCTTATGTACAATGGAATATCACTCAGCCATGAAATCAATGTCATAAGGCTAGTAGCAGCATGATGAGTGGATTTAGGTACGACGATTCTAAGTGAAATAAGTCACACAGAAAAGGACACTTCTCATAAGGTATCACTTATAGAGGGAATGTAAAAATCGTTACATTTGAACTGAATTACAAAACAGAACAGAGTCACACATGCAGAAAACACACTATGGCTGCTTAACGGGAAAGGTGAGGTGGGGTGATACATAAAACAAGGGTTTCAATTAGCTCAGATACAGTTCCATAAACCCAATATGTAATAGACAAGACCTACTCCTTGCTCAGAGAACTGGATTCAACACGCCCTATTCACTGCACAAGAATATATCTGACTAGTAATAATCTTAAAACCTATGTATTGATATCTCACTGTTAGTGTGTCAAGTGAGTGTAAAGCGGCATAAACACAGCACTGAAAAGAAGCTAAACCCCATTATAAAAATAAATTACTTTTACGAACCCATGAAACAAAGACAGTGAAAGAGAGAGAAATTCTTACACAATGCGTTCAGGGGCTGTGATGCAACCTGGATTGACCATATCTAGACCCACAGCTGGATTAGACATAAGGGTGGACACTCTTGGGGCTGAGAGGTTTGGTGAGGTTGGGTGAGCAAATGCTGACCCTTTAAAGTAATACTGCGTGGTACCCATCGCATGGTTCTCAAATCGCCAGGTTCAAGGGCAATTTCCTACATTGAAAACATGCATGAGAAAACAAAAAGATGGTACACCATGTGATGGGGAAAGGTTTCTAAAACGCACCTCATTTCTCTTCTCCTTGTGCCCGGGTTCGCCATTCCAGCCGCTTTACTAACAATCTCCCTACTTGGAGCATCAGCACATTTAACCTCCTGTTCCGTACAGGTTGCAATTTGTCCTGAGGATGAACGGGTAGACGGGGAACCAGTGAGAGACTAGCTCTTGGTGTTGGGACAGGCACAGGTCACTCTATTTTCCCATCAGGAAGAAGAATTAACCACAGGCTAATCATCGCCCCCGAAAGCAGAAAAGGGCCTGAAGCCAAACTGCGCTTTTGCGGCCAGCTCCCAAAAAAGCGAGTTGTAAAATGGAGCTTCAGGGCACTGCAATTCACAAACCTGCAGAGTTATAAATGATAACTCTCGTCCACAAATATATTAAGGGAAGGCAAAGAAGAGGATTTGAAATCAAGGCAGAATTGCAAGAAACAGATTTCAGGAGGTAGATTCGAATCGCCTTTAAAGCACATGAAAAGCGGCAAAACGTTGACAATGATGCCCTTGGCCAAGAAGGGCGTATGCGTTTTTTCCTGAATATATTCAGGAAAAAACGCATACGCCCTTTTTGGTCAACCAAGCAACCTGGAAAGGCAAATCAGCGCTACAAAGAAGACTCGCTACCCATCGGTCAAAAGGGCCATGCTGAAAAAAGTCTCAAAACCAGAAATGCAGGACAGGCCATGGAGAAATGGGAGCCTTGCTACACTGATGAGCGGGATGTAAATTGCCAACAGCCACTCTGGAGAAGTGTACGGTGTGTCCTGAAACATCTAAAAAACACAGCTTAGAGAGCATAGGGCACTTCCACTCATGGGGGTATAAATTGGGAAAATGAAAAATCAGCAAGACACAAGCACCCCAAAGTTTAGGGCTGCTCTGTTGACAAGGACCTCCACTTCATTCCACCTTCAATATCCCAGGAAAGAGAAAAATGGATAAAGAAGTTGTGGTCCTTATGTACAATGGAATATCACTCAGCCATGAAATCAATGTCATAAGGCTAGTAGCAGCATGATGAGTGGATTTAGGTACGACGATTCTAAGTGAAATAAGTCACACAGAAAAGGACACTTCTCATAAGGTATCACTTATAGAGGGAATGTAAAAACCGTTACACTTGAACTGAATTACAAAACAGAACAGAGTCACACATGTAGAAAACACACTATGGCTGTTTAACGGGAAAGGTGAGGTGGGGTGATACATAAAACAAGGGTTTCAAATTAGCTCAGATACCGTTCCATAAACCCAATATGTAATAGACAAGACCTACTCCTTGCTCAGAGAACTGGACTCAACACGCCCTATTCACCGCACAAGAATATATCTGACTAGTAATAATCTTAAAACCTATGTATTGATATCTCTCTGTTAGTGTGTCAAGTGGGTGTAAAGCGGCATAAACACAGCAGTGAAAAGCAGCTAAACCCCATTATAAAAATAAATTACTTCGAAAAACCCATGAAACAAAGACAGTGAAAGAGAGAGAAATTCTTACACAATGCGTTCAGGGGCTGTGATGCAACCTGGATTGATGATATCTAGACCCACAGCTGGATGAGACATAAGGGTGGACACTCTTGGGGCTGAGAGGTTTGGTGAGGTTGGGTGAGCAAACGCAGACCCTTTAAAGTAATACTGCGTGGTACCCATCGCATGGGTCCCAAATCTCCAGGTTCAAGGGCATCTTCCTACATCGAAAACATGCATGAGAAAACAAAAAGATGGTACACCATGTGATGGGGAAAGGTTTCTAAAACGCACCTCATTTCTCTTCTCCTTGTGCCCGGGTTCGCCATTCCAGCGGCTTTACTAACAATCTCCCTACTTGGAGCATCAGCACCTTTAACCTCCTGTTCCGTACAGGTTGCAATTTGTCCTGAGGATGAACGGGTACACGGGGAACCAGGGAGAGACTAGCTCTTGGTGTTGGGACAGGCACAGGTCACTCTATTTTCCCATCAGGAAGAAGAATTAACCACAGGCTCATCCTCCCCCCCGGAACCAGAACAGGGCCTGAAGCCATCCTGCGCTTTTGCGGCCAGCTCCCAAAAAAGCGAGTTGTAAAATGGAGCTTCAGGGCACTGCAATTCACACACCTGCAGAGTTATAAATGATAACTCTCGTCCACAAATATATTGAGGGAAGGCAAAGAAGGGGATTTGAAATCAAGGCAGAATTGCAGGAATCAGATTTCAGGAGGTAGATTCGAATCGCCTTTAAAGCACATGAAAAGCGGCAAAACGTTGACAATGATGCCCTTGGCCAAAAAGGGCGTATGCGTTTTTTCCTGAATATATTCAGGAAAAAACGCATACGCCCTTTTTCGCCAACCAAGCAACCTGGAAAGGCAAATCAGGGCTATAAAGAAGACTCGCTACCCATCGGTCAAAAGGGCCATGTGGAAAAACGTGTCAAAATCAGAAATGCAGGACAGTTCATGGAGAAATGGGAGCCTTGCTACACTGATGGGCGGGGTGTAAATTGCCAACAGCCACTCTGGAGAAGTGTACGGTGTGTCCTGAAACATCTAAAAAACACAGCTTAGAGAGCATAGGGCACTTCCACTCATGGGGGTATAAATTGGGAAAATGAAAAATCAGCAAGACACAAGCACCCCAAAGTTTAGGGCTGCTCTGTTGACAAGGACCTCCACTTCATTCCACCTTCAATATCCCAGGAAAGAGAAAAATGGATAAAGAAGTTGTGGTCCTTATGTACAATGGAATATCACTCAGCCATGAAATCAATGTCATAAGGCTAGTAGCAGCATGATGAGTGGATTTAGGTACGACGATTCTAAGTGAAATAAGTCACACAGAAAAGGACACTTCTCATAAGGTATCACTTAAGGAGGGAATGTAAAAAGCGTTACAGTTGAACTGAATTACAAAACAGAACAGAGTCACACATGCAGAAAACACACTATGGCTGCTTAACGGGAAAGGTGAGGTGGGGTGATACATAAAACAAGGGTTTCAAATTAGCTCAGATACCGTTCCATAAACCCAATAGGTAATAGACAAGACCTACTCCTTGCTCAGAGAACTGGACTCAACACGCCCTATTCACCGCACAAGAATATATCTGACTAGTAATAATCTTAAAACCTATGTATTGATATCTCTCTGTTAGTGTGTCAAGTGGGTGTAAAGCGGCATAAACACAGCAGTGAAAAGCAGCTAAACCCCATTATAAAAATAAATTACTTCGAAAAACCCATGAAACAAAGACAGTGAAAGAGAGAGAAATTCTTACACAATGCGTTCAGGGGCTGTGATGCAACCTGGATTGACCATATCTAGACCCACAGCTGGATGAGACATAAGGGTGGACACTGTTGGGGCTGAGAGGTTTGGTGAGGTTGGGTGAGCAAACGCAGACCCTTTAAAGTAATACTGCGTGGTACCCATCCCATGGGACCCAAATCTCCAGGTTCAAGGGCATCTTCCTACATCGAAAACATGCATGAGAATCCCAGAAGATGGTACAACGTGTGATGGGGAAAGGTTTCTAAAACGCACCTCATTTCTCTTCTCCTTGTGCCCGGGTTCGCCATTCCAGCGGCTTTACTAACAATCTCCCTACTTGGAGCATCAGCACCTTTAACCTCCTGTTCCGTACAGGTTGCAATTTGTCCTGAGGATGAACGGGTAGACGGGGAACCAGGGAGAGACTAGCTCTTGGTGTTGGGACAGGCACAGGTCACTCTATTTTCCCATCAGGAAGAAGAATTAACCACAGGCTCATCCTCCCCCCCGGAACCAGAACAGGGCCTGAAGCCATCCTGCGCTTTTGTGGCCAGCTCCCAAAAAAGCGAGTTGTAACATGGAGCTTCAGGGCACTGCAATTCACAAACCTGCAGAGTTATAAATGATAACTCTCGTCCACAAATATATTGAGGGAGGCAAAGAAGAGGATTTGAAATCAAGGCAGAATTGCAGGAAACAGATTTCAGGAGGTAGATTCGAATCGCCTTTAAAGCACATGAAAAGCCTCAAAACGTTGACAATGATGCCCTTGGCCAAAAAGGGCGTATGCGTTTTTTCCTGAATATATTCAGGAAAAAACGCAAACGCCCTTTTTGGCCAACCAAAGAACCTGGAAAGGCAAATCAGGGCTACAAAGAAGACTCGCTACCCATCGGTCAAAAGGGCCATGCTGAAAAAAGTCTCAAAACCAGAAATGCAGGACAGGCCATGGAGAAATGGGAGCCTTGCTACACTGATGGGCGGGATGTAAATTGCCAACAGCCACTCTGGAGAAGTGTACGGTGTGTCCTGAAACATCTAAAAAACACAGCTTAGAGAGCATAGGGCACTTCCACTCATGGGGGTATAAATTGGGAAAATGAAAAATCAGCAAGACACAAGCACCCCAAAGTTTAGGGCTGCTCTGTTGACAAGGACCTCCACTTCATTCCACCTTCAATATCCCAGGAAAGAGAAAAATGGATAAAGAAGTTGTGGTCCTTATGTACAATGGAATATCACTCAGCCATGAAATCAATGTCATAAGGCTAGTAGCAGCATGATGAGTGGATTTAGGTACGACGATTCTAAGTGAAATAAGTCACACAGAAAAGGACACTTCTCATAAGGTATCACTTATAGAGGGAATGAAAAAACCGTTACACTTGAACTGAATTACAAAACAGAACAGAGTCACACATGCAGAAAACACACTATGGCTGCTTAACGGGAAAGGTGAGGTGGGGTGATACATAAAACAAGGGTTTCAAATTAGCTCAGATACCGTTCCATAAACCCAATATGTAATAGACAAGACCTACTCCTTGCTCAGAGAACTGGACTCAACACGCCCTATTCACCGCACAAGAATATATCTGAGTAGTAATAATCTTAAAACCTATGTATTGATACCTCTCTGTTAGTGTGTCAAGTGGGTGTAAAGCGGCATAAACACAGCAGTGAAAAGCAGCTAAACCCCATTATAAAAATAAATTACTTTTACAAACCCATGAAACAAAGACAATGAAAGAGAGAGAAATTCTTACACAATGCGTTCAGGGGCTGTGATGCAACCTGGATTGACCATATCTAGACCCACAGCTGGATGAGACATAAGGGTGGACACTGTTGGGGCTGAGAGGTTTGGTGAGGTTGGGTGAGCAAACGCAGACCCTTTAAAGTAATACTGCGTGGTACCCATCGCATGGGTCCCAAATCTCCAGGTTCAAGGGCATCTTCCTACATCGAAAACATGCATGAGAAAACAAAAAGATGGTACACCATGTGATGGGGAAAGGTTTCTAAAACGCACCTCAATTCTCTTCTCCTTGTGCCCGGGTTCGCCATTCCAGCCGCTTTACTAACAATCTCCCTACTTGGAGCATCAGCACCTTTAACCTCCTGTTCTGTAAAGGTTGCAATTTGTCCTGAGGATGAACGGGTACACGGGGAACCAGTGAGAGACTAGCTCTTGGTGTTGGGACAGGCACAGGTCACTCTATTTTCCCATCAGGAAGAAGAATTAACCACAGGCTCATCCTCCCCTCCGGAACCAGAACAGGGCCTGAAGCCATCCAGTGCTTTTGTGGCCAGCTCCCAAAAAAGCGAGTTGTAAAATGGAGCTTCAGGGCACTGCAATTCACAAACCTGCAGAGTTATAAATGATAACTCTCGTCCACAAATATATTGAGGGAAGGCAAAGAAGAGGATTTGAAATCAAGGCAGACTTGCAGGAAACAGATTGCAGGAGGTAGATTCGAATCGCCTTTAAAGCACATGAAAAGCGGCAAAACGTTGACAATGATGCCCTTGGCCAAAAAGGGCGTATGCGTTTTTTCCTGAATATATTCAGGAAAAAACGCATACGCCCTTTTTGGCCAACCAAGCAACCTGGAAAGGCAAATCAGGGCTACAAAGAAGACTCGCTACCCATCGGTCAAAAGGGCCATGCTGAAAAAAGTCTCAAAACCAGAAATGCAGGACAGGCCATGGAGAAATGGGAGCCTTGCTACACTGACGGGCGGGATGTAAATTGCCAACAGCCACTCTGGAGAAGTGTACGGTGTGTCCTGAAACATCTAAAAAACACAGCTTAGAGAGCATAGGGCACTTCCACTCATGGGGGTATAAATTGGGAAAATGAAAAATCAGCAAGACACAAGCACCCCAAAGTTTAGGGCTGCTCTGTTGACAAGGACCTCCACTTCATTCCACCTTCAATATCCCAGGAAAGAGAAAAATGGATAAAGAAGTTGTGGTCCTTATGTACAATGGAATATCACTCAGCCATGAAATCAATGTCATAAGGCTAGTAGCAGCATGATGAGTGGATTTAGGTACGACGATTCTAAGTGAAATAAGTCACACAGAAAAGGACACTTCTCATAAGGTATCACTTATAGAGGGAATGTAAAAACCGTTACACTTGAACTGAATTACAAAACAGAACAGAGTCACACATGTAGAAAACACACTATGGCTGCTTAACGGGAAAGGTGAGGTGGGGTGATACATAAAACAAGGGTTTCAAATTAGCTCAGATACCGTTCCATAAACCCAATATGTAATAGACAAGACCTACTCCTTGCTCAGAGAACTGGACTCAACACGCCCTATTCACCGCACAAGAATATATCTGACTAGTAATAATCTTAAAACCTATGTATTGATATCTCTCTGTTAGTGTGTCAAGTGGGTGTAAAGCGGCATAAACACAGCAGTGAAAAGCAGCTAAACCCCATTATAAAAATAAATTACTTCGAAAAACCCATGAAACAAAGACAGTGAAAGAGAGAGAAATTCTTACACAATGCGTTCAGGGGCTGTGATGCAACCTGGATTGATGATATCTAGACCCACAGCTGGATGAGACATAAGGGTGGACACTCTTGGGGCTGAGAGGTTTGGTGAGGTTGGGTGAGCAAACGCAGACCCTTTAAAGTAATACTGCGTGGTACCCATCGCATGGGTCCCAAATCTCCAGGTTCAAGGGCATCTTCCTACATCGAAAACATGCATGAGAAAACAAAAAGATGGTACACCATGTGATGGGGAAAGGTTTCTAAAACGCACCTCATTTCTCTTCTCCTTGTGCCCGGGTTCGCCATTCCAGCGGCTTTACTAACAATCTCCCTACTTGGAGCATCAGCACCTTTAACCTCCTGTTCCGTACAGGTTGCAATTTGTCCTGAGGATGAACGGGTAGACGGGGAACCAGGGAGAGACTAGCTCTTGGTGTTGGGACAGGCACAGGTCACTCTATTTTCCCATCAGGAAGAAGAATTAACCACAGGCTCATCCTCCCCCGCGGAACCAGAACAGGGCCTGAAGCCATCCTGCGCTTTTGTGGCCAGCTCCCAAAAAAGCGAGTTGTAAAATGGAGCTTCAGGGCACTGCAATTCACAAACCTGCAGAGTTATAAATGATAACTCTCGTCCACAAATATATTGAGGGAAGGCAAAGAAGAGGATTTGAAATCAAGGCAGAATTGCAGGAAACAGATTTCAGGAGGTAGATTCGAATCGCCTTTAAAGCACATGAAAAGCCTCAAAACGTTGACAATGATGCCCTTGGCCAAAAAGGGCGTATGCGTTTTTTCCTGAATATATTCAGGAAAAAACGCAAACGCCCTTTTTGGCCAACCAAAGAACCTGGAAAGGCAAATCAGGGCTACAAAGAAGACTCGCTACCCATCGGTCAAAAGGGCCATGCTGAAAAAAGTCTCAAAACCAGAAATGCAGGACAGGCCATGGAGAAATGGGAGCCTTGCTACACTGATGGGCGGGATGTAAATTGCCAACAGCCACTCTGGAGAAGTGTACGGTGTGTCCTGAAACATCTAAAAAACACAGCTTAGAGAGCATAGGGCACTTCCACTCATGGGGGTATAAATTGGGAAAATGAAAAATCAGCAAGACACAAGCACCCCAAAGTTTAGGGCTGCTCTGTTGACAAGGACCTCCACTTCATTCCACCTTCAATATCCCAGGAAAGAGAAAAATGGATAAAGAAGTTGTGGTCCTTATGTACAATGGAATATCACTCAGCCATGAAATCAATGTCATAAGGCTAGTAGCAGCATGATGAGTGGATTTAGGTACGACGATTCTAAGTGAAATAAGTCACACAGAAAAGGACACTTCTCATAAGGTATCACTTATAGAGGGAATGAAAAAACCGTTACACTTGAACTGAATTACAAAACAGAACAGAGTCACACATGCAGAAAACACACTATGGCTGCTTAACGGGAAAGGTGAGGTGGGGTGATACATAAAACAAGGGTTTCAAATTAGCTCAGATACCGTTCCATAAACCCAATATGTAATAGACAAGACCTACTCCTTGCTCAGAGAACTGGACTCAACACGCCCTATTCACCGCACAAGAATATATCTGAGTAGTAATAATCTTAAAACCTATGTATTGATACCTCTCTGTTAGTGTGTCAAGTGGGTGTAAAGCGGCATAAACACAGCAGTGAAAAGCAGCTAAACCCCATTATAAAAATAAATTACTTTTACAAACCCATGAAACAAAGACAATGAAAGAGAGAGAAATTCTTACACAATGCGTTCAGGGGCTGTGATGCAACCTGGATTGACCATATCTAGACCCACAGCTGGATGAGACATAAGGGTGGACACTCTTGGGGCTGAGAGGTTTGGTGAGGTTGGGTGAGCAAACGCAGACCCTTTAAAGTAATACTGCGTGGTACCCATCGCATGGGTCCCAAATCTCCAGGTTCAAGGGCATCTTCCTACATCGAAAACATGCATGAGAAAACAAAAAGATGGTACACCATGTGATGGGGAAAGGTTTCTAAAACGCACCTCAATTCTCTTCTCCTTGTGCCCGGGTTCGCCATTCCAGCCGCTTTACTAACAATCTCCCTACTTGGAGCATCAGCACCTTTAACCTCCTGTTCTGTAAAGGTTGCAATTTGTCCTGAGGATGAACGGGTACACGGGGAACCAGTGAGAGACTAGCTCTTGGTGTTGGGACAGGCACAGGTCACTCTATTTTCCCATCAGGAAGAAGAATTAACCACAGGCTCATCCTCCCCCCCGGAACCAGAACAGGGCCTGAAGCCATCCAGTGCTTTTGTGGCCAGCTCCCAAAAAAGCGAGTTGTAAAATGGAGCTTCAGGGCACTGCAATTCACAAACCTGCAGAGTTATAAATGATAACTCTCGTCCACAAATATATTGAGGGAAGGCAAAGAAGAGGATTTGAAATCAAGGCAGACTTGCAGGAAACAGATTTCAGGAGGTAGATTCGAATCGCCTTTAAAGCACATGAAAAGCGGCAAAACGTTGACAATGATGCCCTTGGCCAAAAAGGGCGTATGCGTTTTTTCCTGAATATATTCAGGAAAAAACGCATACGCCCTTTTTGGCCAACCAAGCAACCTGGAAAGGCAAATCAGGGCTACAAAGAAGACTCGCTACCCATCGGTCAAAAGGGCCATGCTGAAAAAAGTCTCAAAACCAGAAATGCAGGACAGGCCATGGAGAAATGGGAGCCTTGCTACACTGATGGGCGGGATGTAAATTGCCAACAGCCACTCTGCAGAAGTGTACGGTGTGTCCTGAAACATCTAAAAAACACAGCTTAGAGAGCATAGGGCACTTCCACTCATGGGGGTATAAATTGGGAAAATGAAAAATCAGCAAGACACAAGCACCCCAAAGTTTAGGGCTGCTCTGTTGACAAGGACCTCCACTTCATTCCACCTTCAATATCCCAGGAAAGAGAAAAATGGATAAAGAAGTTGTGGTCCTTATGTACAATGGAATATCACTCAGCCATGAAATCAATGTCATAAGGCTAGTAGCAGCATGATGAGTGGATTTAGGTACGACGATTCTAAGTGAAATAAGTCACACAGAAAAGGACACTTCTCATAAGGTATCACTTATAGAGGGAATGTAAAAACCGTTACACTTGAACTGAATTACAAAACAGAACAGAGTCACACATGCAGGAAACACACTATGGTTGCTTAACGGGAAAGGTGAGGTGGGGTGATACATAAAACAAGGGTTTCAAATTAGCTCAGATACCGTTCCATAAACCCAATATGTAATAGACAAGACCTACTCCTTGCTCAGAGAACTGGTCTCAACACGCCCTATTCACCGCACAAGAATATATCTGACTAGTAATAATCTTAAAACCTATGTATTGATATCTCACTGTTAGTGTGTCAAGTGGGTGTAAAGCGGCATAAACACAGCAGTGAAAAGCAGCTAAACCCCATTATAAAAATAAATTACTTCGAAAAACCCATGAAACAAAGACAGTGAAAGAGAGAGAAATTCTTACACAATGCGTTCAGGGGCTGTGATGCAACCTGGATTGATGATATCTAGACCCACAGCTGGATGAGACATAAGGGTGGACACTCTTGGGGCTGAGAGGTTTGGTGAGGTTGGGTGAGCAAACGCAGACCCTTTAAAGTAATACTGCGTGGTACCCATCGCATGGGTCCCAAATCTCCAGGTTCAAGGGCATCTTCCTACATCGAAAACATGCATGAGAAAACAAAAAGATGGTACACCATGTGATGGGGAAAGGTTTCTAAAACGCACCTCATTTCTCTTCTCCTTGTGCCCGGGTTCGCCATTCCAGCGGCTTTACTAACAATCTCCCTACTTGGAGCATCAGCACCTTTAACCTCCTGTTCCGTACAGGTTGCAATTTGTCCTGAGGATGAACGGGTAGACGGGGAACCAGTGAGAGACTAGCTCTTGGTGTTGGGACAGGCACAGGTCACTCTATTTTCCCATCAGGAAGAAGAATTAACCACAGGCTCATCCTCCCCCCCGGAACCAGAACAGGGCCTGAAGCCATCCTGCGCTTTTGTGGCCAGCTCCCAAAAAAGCGAGTTGTAAAATGGAGCTTCAGGGCACTGCAATTCACAAACCTGCAGAGTTATAAATGATAACTCTCGTCCACAAATATATTGAGGGAAGGCAAAGAAGAGGATTTGAAATCAAGGCAGAATTGCAGGAAACAGATTTCAGGAGGTAGATTCGAATCGCCTTTAAAGCACATGAAAAGCGGCAAAACGTTGACAATGATGCCCATGGTCAAAAAGGGCGTATGCATTTTTTCCAGAATATATTCAGGAAAAAATGCATACGCCCTTTTTGGCCAACCAAGCAACCTGGAAAGGCAAATCAGGGCTACAAAGAAGACTCGCTACCCATCGGTCAAAAGGGCCATGCTGAAAAAAGTCTCAAAACCAGAAATGCAGGACAGGCCATGGAGAAATGGGAGCCTTGCTACACTGATGGGCGGGATGTAAATTGCCAACAGCCACTCTGCAGAAGTGTACGGTGTGTCCTGAAACATCTAAAAAACACAGCTTAGAGAGCATAGGGCACTTCCACTCATGGGGGTATAAATTGGGAAAATGAAAAATCAGCAAGACACAAGCACCCCAAAGTTTAGGGCTGCTCTGTTGACAAGCACCTCCACTTCATTCCACCTTCAATATCCCAGGAAAGAGAAAAATGGATAAAGAAGTTGTGGTCCTTATGTACAATGGAATATCACTCAGCCATGAAATCAATGTCATAAGGCTAGTAGCAGCATGATGAGTGGATTTAGGTATGACGATTCTAAGTGAAATAAGTCACACAGAAAAGGACACTTCTCATAAGGTATCACTTATAGAGGGAATGAAAAAACCGTTACACTTGAACTGAATTACAAAACAGAACAGAGTCACACATGCAGAAAACACACTATGGCTGCTTAACGGGAAAGGTGACGTAGGGTGATACATAAAACAAGGGTTTCAAATTAGCTCAGATACCGTTCCATAAACCCAATATGTAATAGACAAGACCTACTCCTTGCTCAGAGAACTGGACTCAACACGCCCTATTCACCGCACAAGAATATATCTGACTAGTAATAATCTTAAAACCTATGTATTGATACCTCTCTGTTAGTGTGTCAAGTGGGTGTAAAGCGGCATAAACACAGCAGTGAAAAGCAGCTAAAACCCATTATAAAAATAAATTACTTTGAAAAACCCATGAAACAAAGACAGTGAAAGAGAGAGAAATTCTTACACAATGCGTTCATGGGCTGTGATGCAACCTGGATTGACCATATCTAGACCCACAGCTGGATGAGACATAAGGGTGGACACTCTTGGGGCTGAGAGGTTTGGTGAGGTTGGGTGAGCAAACACAGACCCTTTAAAGTAATACTGCGTGGTACCCATCGCATGGGTCCCAAATCTCCAGGTTCAAGGGCATCTTCCTACATCGAAAACATGCATGAGAAAACAAAAAGATGGTACACCATGTGATGGGGAAAGGTTTCTAAAACGCACCTCATTTCTCTTCTCCTTGTGCCCGGGTTCGCCATTCCAGCCGCTTTACTAACAATCTCCCTACTTGGAGCATCAGCACCTTTAACCTCCTGTTCCGTACAGGTTGCAATTTGTCCTGAGGATGAACGGGAAGACGGGGAACCAGTGAGAGAGTAGCCCTTGGTGTTGGGACAGGCACAGGTCACTCTATTTTCCCATCAGGAAGAAGAATTAACCACAGGCTCATCCTCCCCCCCGGAACCAGAACAGGGCCTGAAGCCATCCAGTGCTTTTGTGGCCAGCTCCCAAAAAAGCGAGTTGTAAAATGGAGCTTCAGGGCACTGCAATTCACAAACCTGCAGAGTTATAAATGATAACTCTCGTCCACAAATATATTGAGGGAAGGCAAAGAAGAGGATTTGAAATCAAGGCAGACTTGCAGGAAACAGATTTCAGGAGGTAGATTCGAATCGCCTTTAAAGCACATGAAAAGCGGCAAAACGTTGACAATGATGCCCTTGGCCAAAAAGGGCGTATGCGTTTTTTCCTGAATATATTCAGGAAAAAACGCATACGCCCTTTTTGGCCAACCAAGCAACCTGGAAAGGCAAATCAGGGCTACAAAGAAGACTCGCTACCCATCGGTCAAAAGGGCCATGCTGAAAAAAGTCTCAAAACCAGAAATGCAGGACAGGCCATGGAGAAATGGGAGCCTTGCTACACTGATGGGCGGGATGTAAATTGCCAACAGCCACTCTGCAGAAGTGTACGGTGTGTCCTGAAACATCTAAAAAACACAGCTTAGAGAGCATAGGGCACTTCCACTCATGGGGGTATAAATTGGGAAAATGAAAAATCAGCAAGACACAAGCACCCCAAAGTTTAGGGCTGCTCTGTTGACAAGGACCTCCACTTCATTCCACCTTCAATATCCCAGGAAAGAGAAAAATGGATAAAGAAGTTGTGGTCCTTATGTACAATGGAATATCACTCAGCCATGAAATCAATGTCATAAGGCTAGTAGCAGCATGATGAGTGGATTTAGGTACGACGATTCTAAGTGAAATAAGTCACACAGAAAAGGACACTTCTCATAAGGTATCACTTATAGAGGGAATGTCAAAAGCGTCACACTTGAACTCAATTACAAAACAGAACAGAGTCACACATGCAGAAAACACACTATGGCTGCTTAACGGGAAAGGTGAGGTGGGGTGATACATAAAACAAGGGTTTCAAATTAGCTCAGATACCGTTCCATAAACCCAATATGTAATAGACAAGACCTACTCCTTGCTCAGAGAACTGGTCTCAACACGCCCTATTCACCGCACAAGAATATATCTGACTAGTAATAATCTTAAAACCTATGTATTGATATCTCTTTGTTATTGTGTCAAGTGGGTGTAAAGCGGCATAAACACAGCAGTGAAAAGCAGCTAAACCCCATTATAAAAATAAATTACTTCGAAAAACCCATGAAACAAAGACAGTGAAAGAGAGAGAAATTCTTACACAATGCGTTCAGGGGCTGTGATGCAACCTGGATTGATGATATCTAGACCCACAGCTGGATGAGACATAAGGGTGGACACTCTTGGGGCTGAGAGGTTTGGTGAGGTTGGGTGAGCAAACGCAGACCCTTTAAAGTAATACTGCGTGGTACCCATCGCATGGGTCCCAAATCTCCAGGTTCAAGGGCATCTTCCTACATCGAAAACATGCATGAGAAAACAAAAAGATGGTACACCATGTGATGGGGAAAGGTTTCTAAAACGCACCTCATTTCTCTTCTCCTTGTGCCCGGGTTCGCCATTCCAGCCGCTTTACTAACAATCTCCCTACTTGGAGCATCAGCACCTTTAACCTCCTGTTCCGTACAGGTTGCAATTTGTCCTGAGGATGAACGGGTAGACGGGGAACCAGTGAGAGACTAGCTCTTGTTGTTGGGACAGGCACAGGTCACTCTATTTTCCCATCAGGAAGAAGAATTAACCACAGGCTCATCCTCCCCCCCGGAACCAGAACAGGGCCTGAAGCCATCCTGCGCTTTTGCGGCCAGCTCCCAAAAAAGCGAGTTGTAAAATGGAGCTTCAGGGCACTGCAATTCACAAACCTGCAGAGTTATAAATGATAACTCTCGTCCACAAATATATTGAGGGAAGGCAAAGAAGAGGATTTGAAATCAAGGCAGACTTGCAGGAAACAGATTTCAGGAGGTAGATTCGAATCGCCTTTAAAGCACATGAAAAGCGGCAAAACGTTGACAATGATGTCCTGGCCAAAAAGGGCGTATGCGGTTTTTCCAGAATATATACAGGAAAAAACGCATACGCCCTTTTTGGCCAACCAAGCAACCTGGAAAGGCAAATCAGGGCTACAAAGAAGACTCGCTACCCATCGGTCAAAAGGGCCATGCTGAAAAAAGTCTCAAAACCAGAAATGCAGGACAGGCCATGGAGAAATGGGAGCCTTGCTACACTGATGGGCGGGATGTAAATTGCCAACAGCCACTCTGCAGAAGTGTACGGTGTGTCCTGAAACATCTAAAAAACACAGCTTAGAGAGCATAGGGCACTTCCACTCATGGGGGTATAAATTGGGAAAATGAAAAATCAGCAAGACACAAGCACCCCAAAGTTTAGGGCTGCTCTGTTGACAAGGACCTCCACTTCATTCCACCTTCAATATCCCAGGAAAGAGAAAAATGGATAAAGAAGTTGTGGTCCTTATGTACAATGGAATATCACTCAGCCATGAAATCAATGTCATAAGGCTAGTAGCAGCATGATGAGTGGATTTAGGTACGACGATTCTAAGTGAAATAAGTCACACAGAAAAGGACACTTCTCATAAGGTATCACTTATAGAGGGAATGAAAAAACCGTTACACTTGAACTGAATTACAAAACAGAACAGAGTCACACATGCAGAAAACACACTATGGCTGCTTAACGGGAAAGGTGAGGTGGGGTGATACATAAAACAAGGGTTTCAAATTAGCTCAGATACCGTTCCATAAACCCAATATGTAATAGACAAGACCTACTCCTTGCTCAGAGAACTGGACTCAACACGCCCTATTCACCGCACAAGAATATATCTGAGTAGTAATAATCTTAAAACCTATGTATTGATACCTCTCTGTTAGTGTGTCAAGTGGGTGTAAAGCGGCATAAACACAGCAGTGAAAAGCAGCTAAACCCCATTATAAAAATAAATTACTTTTACAAACCCATGAAACAAAGACAATGAAAGAGAGAGAAATTCTTACACAATGCGTTCAGGGGCTGTGATGCAACCTGGATTGACCATATCTAGACCCACAGCTGGATGAGACATAAGGGTGGACACTCTTGGGGCTGAGAGGTTTGGTGAGGTTGGGTGAGCAAACGCAGACCCTTTAAAGTAATACTGCGTGGTACCCATCGCATGGGTCCCAAATCTCCAGGTTCAAGGACATCTTCCTACATCGAAAACATGCATGAGAAAACAAAAAGATGGTACACCATGTGATGGGGAAAGGTTTCTAAAACGCACCTCAATTCTCTTCTCCTTGTGCCCGGGTTCGCCATTCCAGCCGCTTTACTAACAATCTCCCTACTTGGAGCATCAGCACCTTTAACCTCCTGTTCTGTAAAGGTTGCAATTTGTCCTGAGGATGAACGGGTACACGGGGAACCAGTGAGAGACTAGCTCTTGGTGTTGGGACAGGCACAGGTCACTCTATTTTCCCATCAGGAAGAAGAATTAACCACAGGCTCATCCTCCCCCCCGGAACCAGAACAGGGCCTGAAGCCATCCAGTGCTTTTGTGGCCAGCTCCCAAAAAAGCGAGTTGTAAAATGGAGCTTCAGGGCACTGCAATTCACAAACCTGCAGAGTTATAAATGATAACTCTCGTCCACAAATATATTGAGGGAAGGCAAAGAAGAGGATTTGAAATCAAGGCAGACTTGCAGGAAACAGATTTCAGGAGGTAGATTCGAATCGCCTTTAAAGCACATGAAAAGCGGCAAAACGTTGACAATGATGCCCATGGCCAAAAAGGGCGTATGCGGTTTTTCCAGAATATATACAGGAAAAAACGCATACGCCCTTTTTGGCCAACCAAGCAACCTGGAAAGGCAAATCAGGGCTACAAAGAAGACTCGCTACCCATCGGTCAAAAGGGCCATGCTGAAAAAAGTCTCAAAACCAGAAATGCAGGACAGGCCATGGAGAAATGGGAGCCTTGCTACACTGATGGGCGGGATGTAAATTGCCAACAGCCACTCTGGAGAAGTGTACGGTGTGTCCTGAAACATCTAAAAAACACAGCTTAGAGAGCATAGGGCACTTCCACTCATGGGGGTATAAATTGGGAAAATGAAAAATCAGCAAGACACAAGCACCCCAAAGTTTAGGGCTGCTCTGTTGACAAGGACCTCCACTTCATTCCACCTTCAATATCCCAGGAAAGAGAAAAATGGATAAAGAAGTTGTGGTCCTTATGTACAATGGAATATCACTCAGCCATGAAATCAATGTCATAAGGCTAGTAGCAGCATGATGAGTGGATTTAGGTACGACGATTCTAAGTGAAATAAGTCACACAGAAAAGGACACTTCTCATAAGGTATCACTTATAGAGGGAATGAAAAAACCGTTACACTTGAACTGAATTACAAAACAGAACAGAGTCACACATGCAGAAAACACACTATGGCTGCTTAACGGGAAAGGTGAGGTGGGGTGATACATAAAACAAGGGTTTCAAATTAGCTCAGATACCGTTCCATAAACCCAATATGTAATAGACAAGACCTACTCCTTGCTCAGAGAACTGGACTCAACACGCCCTATTCACCGCACAAGAATATATCTGACTAGTAATAATCTTAAAACCTATGTATTGATATCTCTTTGTTATTGTGTCAAGTGGGTGTAAAGCGGCATAAACACAGCAGTGAAAAGCAGCTAAACCCCATTATAAAAATAAATTACTTCGAAAAACCCATGAAACAAAGACAGTGAAAGAGAGAGAAATTCTTACACAATGCGTTCAGGGGCTGTGATGCAACCTGGATTGACCATATCTAGACCCACAGCTGGATGAGACATAAGGGTGGACACTCTTGGGGCTGAGAGGTTTGGTGAGGTTGGGTGAGCAAACGCAGACCCTTTAAAGTAATACTGCGTGGTACCCATCGCATGGGTCCCAAATCTCCAGGTTCAAGGGCATCTTCCTACATCGAAAACATGCATGAGAAAACAAAAAGATGGTACACCATGTGATGGGGAAAGGTTTCTAAAACGCACCTCATTTCTCTTCTCCTTGTGCCCGGGTTCGCCATTCCAGCCGCTTTACTAACAATCTCCCTACTTGGAGCATCAGCACCTTTAACCTCCTGTTCCGTACAGGTTGCAATTTGTCCTGAGGTTGAACGGGAAGACGGGGAACCAGTGAGAGACTAGCTCTTGGTGTTGGGACAGGCACAGGTCACTCTATTTTCCCATCAGGAAGAAGAATTAACCACAGGCTCATCCTCCCCCCCGGAACCAGAACAGGGCCTGAAGCCATCCAGTGCTTTTGTGGCCAGCTCCCAAAAAAGCGAGTTGTAAAATGGAGCTTCAGGGCACTGCAATTCAGAAACCTGCAGAGTTATAAATGATAACTCTCGTCCACAAATATATTGAGGGAAGGCAAAGAAGAGGATTTGAAATCAAGGCCGAATTGCAGGAAACAGATTTCAGGAGGTAGATTCGAATCGCCTTTAAAGCACATGAAAAGCGGCAAAACGTTGACAATGATGCCCTTGGCCAAAAAGGGCGTATGCGTTTTTTCCTGAATATATTCAGGAAACAACGCATACGCCCTTTTTGGCCAACCAAGCAACCTGGAAAGGCAAATCAGCGCTACAAAGAAGACTCGCTACCCATCGGTTAAAAGGGCCATGCTGAAAAAAGTCTCAAAACCAGAAATGCAGGACAGGCCATGGAGAAATGGGAGCCTTGCTACACTGATGGGCGGGATGTAAATTGCCAACAGCCACTCTGCAGAAGTGTACGGTGTGTCCTGAAACATCTAAAAAACACAGCTTAGAGAGCATAGGGCACTTCCACTCATGGGGGTATAAATTGGGAAAATGAAAAATCAGCAAGACACAAGCACCCCAAAGTTTAGGGCTGCTCTGTTGACAAGGACCTCCACTTCATTCCACCTTCAATATCCCAGGAAAGAGAAAAATGGATAAAGAAGTTGTGGTCCTTATGTACAATGGAATATCACTCAGCCATGAAATCAATGTCATAAGGCTAGTAGCAGCATGATGAGTGGATTTAGGTACGACGATTCTAAGTGAAATAAGTCACACAAAAAAGGACACTTCTCATAAGGTATCACTTATAGAGGGAATGTAAAAACCGTTACACTTGAACTGAATTACACAACAGAACAGAGTCACACATGCAGAAAACACACTATGGCTGCTTAACGGGAAAGGTGAGGTAGGGTGATACATAAAACAAGGGTTTCAAATTAGCTCAGATACCGTTCCATAAACCCAATATGTAATAGACAAGACCTACTCCTTGCTCAGAGAACTGGTCTCAACACGCCCTATTCACAGCACAAGAATATATCTGACTAGTAATAATCTTAAAACCTATGTATTGATATCTCTCTGTTAGTGTGTCAAGTGGGTGTAAAGCGGCATAAACACAGCAGTGAAAAGCAGCTAAACCCGATTATAAAAATAAATTACTTTGAAAAACCCATGAAACAAAGACAGTGAAAGAGAGAGAAATTCTTACACAATGCGTTCAGGGGCTGTGATGCAACCTGGATTGACCATATCTAGACCCACAGCTGGATGAGACATAAGGGTGGACACTCTTGGGGCTGAGAGGTTTGGTGAGGTTGGGTGAGCAAACGCAGACCCTTTAAAGTACTACTGCGTGGTACCCATCGCATGGGTCCCAAATCTCCAGGTTCAAGGGCATCTTCCTATATCGAAAACATGCATGAGAAAACAAAAAGATGGTACACCATGTGATGGGGAAAGATTTCTAAAACGCACCTCATTTCTCTTCTCCTTGTGCCCGGGTTCGCCATTCCAGCCGCTTTACTAACAATCTCCCTACTTGGAGCATCAGCACCTTTAACCTCCTGTTCCGTACAGGTTGCAATTTGTCCTGAGGATGAACGGGTAGACGGGGAACCAGTGAGAGACTAGCTCTTGGTGTTGGGACAGGCACAGCTCACTCTATTTTCCCATCAGGAAGAAGAATTAACCACAGGCTCATCCTCCCCCCCGGAACCAGAACAGGGCCTGAAGCCATCCTGCGCTTTTGCGGCCAGCTCCCAAAAAAGCGAGTTGTAAAATGGAGCTTCAGGGCACTGCAATTCACAAACCTAGAGAGTTATAAATGATAACTCTCGTCCACAAATATATTGAGGGAAGGCAAAGAAGAGGATTTGAAATCAAGGCAGAATTGCAGGAAACAGGTTTCAGGAGGTAGATTCGAATCGCCTTTAAAGCACATGAAAAGCGGCAAAACGTTGACAATGATGCCCTTGGCCAAAAACGCGTTTGCGTTTTTTCCTGAATATATTCAGGAAAAAACGCATACGCCCTTTTTGGCCAACCAAGCAACCTGGAAAGGCAAATCAGCGCTACAAAGAAGACTCGCTACGCATCGGTCAAAAGGGCCATGCTGAAAAAAGTCTCAAAACCAGAAATGCAGGACAGGCCATGGAGAAATGGGAGCCTTGCTACACTGATGGGCGGGATGTAAATTGCCAACAGCCACTCTGCAGAAGTGTACGGTGTGTCCTGAAACATCTAAAAAACACAGCTTAGAGAGCATAGGGCACTTCCAGTCATGGGGGTATAAATTGGGAAAATGAAAAATCAGCAAGACACAAGCACCCCAAAGTTTAGGGCTGCTCTGTTGACAAGGACCTCCACTTCATTCCACCTTCAATATCCCAGGAAAGAGAAAAATGGATAAAGAAGTTGTGGTCCTTATGTACAATGGAATATCACTCAGCCATGAAATCAATGTCATAAGGCTAGTAGCAGCATGATGAGTGGATTTAGGTATGACGATTCTAAGTGAAATAAGTCACACAGAAAAGGACACTTCTCATAAGGTATCACTTATAGAGGGAATGTCAAAACCGTTACACTTGAACTGAATTACAAAACAGAACAGAGTCACACATGCAGAAAACACACTATGGCTGCTTAACGGGAAAGGTGAGGTAGGGTGATACATAAAACAAGGGTTTCAAATTAGCTCAGATACCGTTCCATAAACCCAATATGTAATAGACAAGACCTACTCCTTGCTCAGAGAACTGGACTCAACACGCCCTATTCACCGCACAAGAATATATCTGACTAGTAATAATCTTAAAACCTATGTATTGATACCTCTCTGTTAGTGTGTCAAGTGGGTGTAAAGCGGCATAAACACAGCAGTGAAAAGCAGCTAAAACCCATTATAAAAATAAATTACTTTGAAAAACCCATGAAACAAAGACAGTGAAAGAGAGAGAAATTCTTACACAATGCGTTCAGGGGCTGTGATGCAACCTGGATTGACCATATCTAGACCCACAGCTGGATGAGACATAAGGGTGGACACTCTTGGGGCTGAGAGGTTTGGTGAGGTTGGGTGAGCAAACGCAGACCCTTTAAAGTAATACTGCGTGGTACCCATCGCATGGGTCCCAAATCTCCAGGTTCAAGGGCATCTTCCTACATCGAAAACATGCATGAGAAAACAAAAAGATGGTACACCATGTGATGGGGAAAGGTTTCTAAAACGCACCTCATTTCTCTTCTCCTTGTGCCCGGGTTCGCCATTCCAGCCGCTTTACTAACAATCTCCCTACTTGGAGCATCAGCACCTTTAACCTCCTGTTCCGTACAGGTTGCAATTTGTCCTGAGGATGAACGGGAAGACGGGGAACCAGTGAGAGACTAGCTCTTGTTGTTGGGACAGGCACAGGTCACTCTATTTTCCCATCAGGAAGAAGAATTAACCACAGGCTCATCCTCCCCCCCGGAACCAGAACAGGGCCTGAAGCCATCCAGTGCTTTTGTGGCCAGCTCCCAAAAAAGCGAGTTGTAAAATGGAGCTTCAGGGCACTGCAATTCACAAACCTGCAGAGTTATAAATGATAACTCTCGTCCACAAATATATTGAGGGAAGGCAAAGAAGAGGATTTGAAATCAAGGCAGACTTGCAGGAAACAGATTTCAGGAGGTAGATTCGAATCGCCTTTAAAGCACATGAAAAGCGGCAAAACGTTGACAATGATGCCCTTGGCCAAAAAGGGCGTATGCGTTTTTTCCTGAATATATTCAGGAAAAAACGCATACGCCCTTTTTGGCCAACCAAGCAACCTGGAAAGGCAAATCAGGGCTACAAAGAAGACTCGCTACCCATCGGTCAAAAGGGCCATGCTGAAAAAAGTCTCAAAACCAGAAATGCAGGACAGGCCATGGAGAAATGGGAGCCTTGCTACACTGATGGGCGGGATGTAAATTGCCAACAGCCACTCTGCAGAAGTGTACGGTGTGTCCTGAAACATCTAAAAAACACAGCTTAGAGAGCATAGGGCACTTCCACTCATGGGGGTATAAATTGGGAAAATGAAAAATCAGCAAGACACAAGCACCCCAAAGTTTAGGGCTGCTCTGTTGACAAGGACCTCCACTTCATTCCACCTTCAATATCCCAGGAAAGAGAAAAATGGATAAAGAAGTTGTGGTCCTTATGTACAATGGAATATCACTCAGCCATGAAATCAATGTCATAAGGCTAGTAGCAGCATGATGAGTGGATTTAGGTACGACGATTCTAAGTGAAATAAGTCACACAGAAAAGGACACTTCTCATAAGGTATCACTTATAGAGGGAATGTCAAAACCGTTACACTTGAACTGAATTACAAAACAGAACAGAGTCACACATGCAGAAAACACACTATGGCTGCTTAACGGGAAAGGTGAGGTGGGGTGATACATAAAACAAGGGTTTCAAATTAGCTCAGATACCGTTCCATAAACCCAATATGTAATAGACAAGACCTACTCCTTGCCCAGAGAACTGGTCTCAACACGCCCTATTCACCGCACAAGAATATATCTGACTAGTAATAATCTTAAAACCTATGTATTGATATCTCTCTGGTAGTGTGTCAAGTGGGTGTAAAGCGGCATAAACACAGCAGTGAAAAGCAGCTAAAACCCATTATAAAAATAAATTACTTTGAAAAACCCATGAAACAAAGACAGTGAAAGAGAGAGAAATTCTTACACAATGCGTTCAGGGGCTGTGATGCAACCTGGATTGACCATATCTAGACCCACAGCTGGATGAGACATAAGGGTGGACACTCTTGGGGCTGAGAGGTTTGGTGAGGTTGGGTGAGCAAACGCAGACCCTTTAAAGTAATACTGCGTGGTACCCATCCCATGGGTCCCAAATCTCCAGGTTCAAGGGCATCTTCCTACATCGAAAACATGCATGAGAAAACAAAAAGATGGTACACCATGTGATGGGGAAAGGTTTCTAAAACGCACCTCATTTCTCTTCTCCTTGTGCCCGGGTTCGCCATTCCAGCTGCTTTACTAACAATCTCCCTACTTGGAGCATCAGCACCTTTAACCTCCTGTTCCGTACAGGTTGCAATTTGTCCTGAGGATGAACGGGTAGACCGGGAACCAGTGAGAGACTAGCTCTTGGTGTTGGGACAGGCACAGGTCACTCTATTTTCCCATCAGGAAGAAGAATTAACCACAGGCTCATCCTCCCCCCCGGAACCAGAACAGGGCCTGAAGCCATCCTGCGCTTTTGCGGCCAGCTCCCAAAAAAGCGAGTTGTAAAATGGAGCTTCAGGGCACTGCCATTCACAAACCTGCAGAGTTATAAATGATAACTCTCGTCCACAAATATATTGAGGGAAGGCAAAGAAGAGGATTTGAAATCAAGGCCGAATTGCAGGAAACAGATTTCAGGAGGTAGATTCGAATCGCCTTTAAAGCACATGAAAAGCGGCAAAACGTTGACAATGATGCCCTTGGCCAAAAAGGGCGTATGCGTTTTTTCCTGAATATATTCAGGAAAAAACGCATACGCCCTTTTTGGCCAACCAAGCAACCTGGAAAGGCAAATCAGCGCTACAAAGAAGACTCGCTACCCATCGGTCAAAAGGGCCATGCTGAACAACGTGTCAAAACCAGAAATGCAGGACAGGCCATGGAGAAATGGGAGCCTTGCTACACTGATGGGCGGGATGTAAATTGCCAACAGCCACTCTGGAGAAGTGTACGGTGTGTCCTGAAACATCTAAAAAACACAGCTTAGAGAGCATAGGGCACTTCCACTCATGGGGGTATAAATTGGGAAAATGAAAAATCAGCAAGACACAAGCACCCCAAAGTTTAGGGCTGCTCTGTTGACAAGGACCTCCACTTCATTCCACCTTCAATATCCCAGGAAAGAGAAAAATGGATAAAGAAGTTGTGGTCCTTATGTACAATGGAATATCACTCAGCCATGAAATCAATGTCATAAGGCTAGTAGCAGCATGATGAGTGGATTTAGGTACGACGATTCTAAGTGAAATAAGTCACACAGAAAAGGACACTTCTCATAAGGTATCACTTATAGAGGGAATGTAAAAACCGTTACACTTGAACTGAATTACACAACAGAACAGAGTCACACATGCAGAAAACACACTATGGCTGCTTAACGGGAAAGGTGAGGTAGGGTGATACATAAAACAAGGGTTTCAAATTAGCTCAGATACCGTTCCATAAACCCAATATGTAATAGACAAGACCTACTCCTTGCTCAGAGAACTGGTCTCAACACGCCCTATTCACAGCACAAGAATATATCTGACTAGTAATAATCTTAAAACCTATGTATTGATATCTCTCTGTTAGTGTGTCAAGTGGGTGTAAAGCGGCATAAACACAGCAGTGAAAAGCAGCTAAACCCGATTATAAAAATAAATTACTTTGAAAAACCCATGAAACAAAGACAGTGAAAGAGAGAGAAATTCTTACACAATGCGTTCAGGGGCTGTGATGCAACCTGGATTGACCATATCTAGACCCACAGCTGGATGAGACATAAGGGTGGACACTCTTGGGGCTGAGAGGTTTGGTGAGGTTGGGTGAGCAAACGCAGACCCTTTAAAGTAATACTGCGTGGTACCCATCGCATGGGTCCCAAATCTCCAGGTTCAAGGGCATCTTCCTATATCGAAAACATGCATGAGAAAACAAAAAGATGGTACACCATGTGATGAGGAAAGATTTCTAAAACGCACCTCATTTCTCTTCTCCTTGTGCCCGGGTTCGCCATTCCAGCCGCTTTACTAACAATCTCCCTACTTGGAGCATCAGCACCTTTAACCTCCTGTTCCGTACAGGTTGCAATTTGTCCTGAGGATGAACGGGTAGACGGGGAACCAGTGAGACTAGCTCTTGGTGTTGGGACAGGCACAGCTCACTCTATTTTCCCATCAGGAAGAAGAATTAACCACAGGCTCATCCTCCCCCCCGGAACCAGAACAGGGCCTGAAGCCATCCTGCGCTTTTGCGGCCAGCTCCCAAAAAAGCGAGTTGTAAAATGGAGCTTCAGGGCACTGCAATTCACAAACCTAGAGAGTTATAAATGATAACTCTCGTCCACAAATATATTGAGGGAAGGCAAAGAAGAGGATTTGAAATCAAGGCAGAATTGCAGGAAACAGGTTTCAGGAGGTAGATTCGAATCGCCTTTAAAGCACATGAAAAGCGGCAAAACGTTGACAATGATGCCCTTGGCCAAAAACGCGTTTGCGTTTTTTCCTGAATATATTCAGGAAAAAACGCATACGCCCTTTTTGGCCAACCAAGCAACCTGGAAAGGCAAATCAGCGCTACAAAGAAGACTCGCTACGCATCGGTCAAAAGGGCCATGCTGAAAAAAGTCTCAAAACCAGAAATGCAGGACAGGCCATGGAGAAATGGGAGCCTTGCTACACTGATGGGCGGGATGTAAATTGCCAACAGCCACTCTGCAGAAGTGTACGGTGTGTCCTGAAACATCTAAAAAACACAGCTTAGAGAGCATAGGGCACTTCCAGTCATGGGGGTATAAATTAGGAAAATGAAAAATCAGCAAGACACAAGCACCCCAAAGTTTAGGGCTGCTCTGTTGACAAGGACCTCCACTTCATTCCACCTTCAATATCCCAGGAAAGAGAAAAATGGATAAAGAAGTTGTGGTCCTTATGTACAATGGAATATCACTCAGCCATGAAATCAATGTCATAAGGCTAGTAGCAGCATGATGAGTGGATTTAGGTATGACGATTCTAAGTGAAATAAGTCACACAGAAAAGGACACTTCTCATAAGGTATCACTTATAGAGGGAATGTCAAAACCGTTACACTTGAACTGAATTACAAAACAGAACAGAGTCACACATGCAGAAAACACACTATGGCTGCTTAACGGGAAAGGTGAGGTAGGGTGATACATAAAACAAGGGTTTCAAATTAGCTCAGATACCGTTCCATAAACCCAATATGTAATAGACAAGACCTACTCCTTGCTCAGAGAACTGGACTCAACACGCCCTATTCACCGCACAAGAATATATCTGACTAGTAATAATCTTAAAACCTATGTATTGATACCTCTCTGTTAGTGTGTCAAGTGGGTGTAAAGCGGCATAAACACAGCAGTGAAAAGCAGCTAAAACCCATTATAAAAATAAATTACTTTGAAAAACCCATGAAACAAAGACAGTGAAAGAGAGAGAAATTCTTACACAATGCGTTCAGGGGCTGTGATGCAACCTGGATTGACCATATCTAGACCCACAGCTGGATGAGACATAAGGGTGGACACTCTTGGGGCTGAGAGGTTTGGTGAGGTTGGGTGAGCAAACGCAGACCCTTTAAAGTAATACTGCGTGGTACCCATCCCATGGGTCCCAAATCTCCAGGTTCAAGGGCATCTTCCTACATCGAAAACATGCATGAGAAAACAAAAAGATGGTACACCATGTGATGGGGAAAGGTTTCTAAAACGCACCTCATTTCTCTTCTCCTTGTGCCCGGGTTCGCCATTCCAGCTGCTTTACTAACAATCTCCCTACTTGGAGCATCAGCACCTTTAACCTCCTGTTCCGTACAGGTTGCAATTTGTCCTGAGGATGAACGGGTAGACCGGGAACCAGTGAGAGACTAGCTCTTGGTGTTGGGACAGGCACAGGTCACTTTATTTTCCCATCAGGAAGAAGAATTAACCACAGGCTCATCCTCCCCCCCGGAACCAGAACAGGGCCTGAAGCCATCCTGCGCTTTTGCGGCCAGCTCCCAAAAAAGCGAGTTGTAAAATGGAGCTTCAGGGCACTGCCATTCACAAACCTGCAGAGTTATAAATGATAACTCTCGTCCACAAATATATTGAGGGAAGGCAAAGAAGAGGATTTGAAATCAAGGCCGAATTGCAGGAAACAGATTTCAGGAGGTAGATTCGAATCGCCTTTAAAGCACATGAAAAGCGGCAAAACGTTGACAATGATGCCCTTGGCCAAAAAGGGCGTATGCGTTTTTTCCTGAATATATTCAGGAAAAAACGCATACGCCCTTTTTGGCCAACCAAGCAACCTGGAAAGGCAAATCAGCGCTACAAAGAAGACTCGCTACCCATCGGTCAAAAGGGCCATGCTGAACAACGTGTCAAAACCAGAAATGCAGGACAGGCCATGGAGAAATGGGAGCCTTGCTACACTGATGGGCGGGATGTAAATTGCCAACAGCCACTCTGGAGAAGTGTACGGTGTGTCCTGAAACATCTAAAAAACACAGCTTAGAGAGCATAGGGCACTTCCACTCATGGGGGTATAAATTGGGAAAATGAAAAATCAGCAAGACACAAGCACCCCAAAGTTTAGGGCTGCTCTGTTGACAAGGACCTCCACTTCATTCCACCTTCAATATCCCAGGAAAGAGAAAAATGGATAAAGAAGTTGTGGTCCTTATGTACAATGGAATATCACTCAGCCATGAAATCAATGTCATAAGGCTAGTAGCAGCATGATGAGTGGATTTAGGTATGACGATTCTAAGTGAAATAAGTCACACAGAAAAGGACACTTCTCATAAGGTATCACTTATAGAGGGAATGTCAAAACCGTTACACTTGAACTGAATTACAAAACAGAACAGAGTCACACATGCAGAAAACACACTATGGCTGCTTAACGGGAAAGGTGAGGTAGGGTGATACATAAAACAAGGGTTTCAAATTAGCTCAGATACCGTTCCATAAACCCAATATGTAATAGACAAGACCTACTCCTTGCTCAGAGAACTGGACTCAACACGCCCTATTCACCGCACAAGAATATATCTGACTAGTAATAATCTTAAAACCTATGTATTGATACCTCTCTGTTAGTGTGTCAAGTGGGTGTAAAGCGGCATAAACACAGCAGTGAAAAGCAGCTAAAACCCATTATAAAAATAAATTACTTTGAAAAACCCATGAAACAAAGACAGTGAAAGAGAGAGAAATTCTTACACAATGCGTTCAGGGGCTGTGATGCAACCTGGATTGACCATATCTAGACCCACAGCTGGATGAGACATAAGGGTGGACACTCTTGGGGCTGAGAGGTTTGGTGAGGTTGGGTGAGCAAACGCAGACCCTTTAAAGTAATACTGCGTGGTACCCATCGCATGGGTCCCAAATCTCCAGGTTCAAGGGCATCTTCCTACATCGAAAACATGCATGAGAAAACAAAAAGATGGTACACCATGTGATGGGGAAAGGTTTCTAAAACGCACCTCATTTCTCTTCTCCTTGTGCCCGGGTTCGCCATTCCAGCCGCTTTACTAACAATCTCCCTACTTGGAGCATCAGCACCTTTAACCTCCTGTTCCGTACAGGTTGCAATTTGTCCTGAGGATGAACGGGAAGACGGGGAACCAGTGAGAGACTAGCTCTTGTTGTTGGGACAGGCACAGGTCACTCTATTTTCCCATCAGGAAGAAGAATTAACCACAGGCTCATCCTCCCCCCCGGAACCAGAACAGGGCCTGAAGCCATCCAGTGCTTTTGTGGCCAGCTCCCAAAAAAGCGAGTTGTAAAATGGAGCTTCAGGGCACTGCAATTCACAAACCTGCAGAGTTATAAATGATAACTCTCGTCCACAAATATATTGAGGGAAGGCAAAGAAGAGGATTTGAAATCAAGGCAGACTTGCAGGAAACAGATTTCAGGAGGTAGATTCGAATCGCCTTTAAAGCACATGAAAAGCGGCAAAACGTTGACAATGATGCCCTTGGCCAAAAAGGGCGTATGCGTTTTTTCCTGAATATATTCAGGAAAAAACGCATACGCCCTTTTTGGCCAACCAAGCAACCTGGAAAGGCAAATCAGGGCTACAAAGAAGACTCGCTACCCATCGGTCAAAAGGGCCATGCTGAAAAAAGTCTCAAAACCAGAAATGCAGGACAGGCCATGGAGAAATGGGAGCCTTGCTACACTGATGGGCGGGATGTAAATTGCCAACAGCCACTCTGCAGAAGTGTACGGTGTGTCCTGAAACATCTAAAAAACACAGCTTAGAGAGCATAGGGCACTTCCACTCATGGGGGTATAAATTGGGAAAATGAAAAATCAGCAAGACACAAGCACCCCAAAGTTTAGGGCTGCTCTGTTGACAAGGACCTCCACTTCATTCCACCTTCAATATCCCAGGAAAGAGAAAAATGGATAAAGAAGTTGTGGTCCTTATGTACAATGGAATATCACTCAGCCATGAAATCAATGTCATAAGGCTAGTAGCAGCATGATGAGTGGATTTAGGTACGACGATTCTAAGTGAAATAAGTCACACAGAAAAGGACACTTCTCATAAGGTATCACTTATAGAGGGAATGTCAAAACCGTTACACTTGAACTGAATTACAAAACAGAACAGAGTCACACATGCAGAAAACACACTATGGCTGCTTAACGGGAAAGGTGAGGTGGGGTGATACATAAAACAAGGGTTTCAAATTAGCTCAGATACCGTTCCATAAACCCAATATGTAATAGACAAGACCTACTCCTTGCCCAGAGAACTGGTCTCAACACGCCCTATTCACCGCACAAGAATATATCTGACTAGTAATAATCTTAAAACCTATGTATTGATATCTCTCTGGTAGTGTGTCAAGTGGGTGTAAAGCGGCATAAACACAGCAGTGAAAAGCAGCTAAAACCCATTATAAAAATAAATTACTTTGAAAAACCCATGAAACAAAGACAGGGAAAGAGAGAGAAATTCTTACACAATGCGTTCAGGGGCTGTGATGCAACCTGGATTGACCATATCTAGACCCACAGCTGGATGAGACATAAGGGTGGACACTCTTGGGGCTGAGAGGTTTGGTGAGGTTGGGTGAGCAAACGCAGACCCTTTAAAGTAATACTGCGTGGTACCCATCCCATGGGTCCCAAATCTCCAGGTTCAAGGGCATCTTCCTACATCGAAAACATGCATGAGAAAACAAAAAGATGGTACACCATGTGATGGGGAAAGGTTTCTAAAACGCACCTCATTTCTCTTCTCCTTGTGCCCGGGTTCGCCATTCCAGCTGCTTTACTAACAATCTCCCTACTTGGAGCATCAGCACCTTTAACCTCCTGTTCCGTACAGGTTGCAATTTGTCCTGAGGATGAACGGGTAGACCGGGAACCAGTGAGAGACTAGCTCTTGGTGTTGGGACAGGCACAGGTCACTCTATTTTCCCATCAGGAAGAAGAATTAACCACAGGCTCATCCTCCCCCCCGGAACCAGAACAGGGCCTGAAGCCATCCTGCGCTTTTGCGGCCAGCTCCCAAAAAAGCGAGTTGTAAAATGGAGCTTCAGGGCACTGCCATTCACAAACCTGCAGAGTTATAAATGATAACTCTCGTCCACAAATATATTGAGGGAAGGCAAAGAAGAGGATTTGAAATCAAGGCCGAATTGCAGGAAACAGATTTCAGGAGGTAGATTCGAATCGCCTTTAAAGCACATGAAAAGCGGCAAAACGTTGACAATGATGCCCTTGGCCAAAAAGGGCGTATGCGTTTTTTCCTGAATATATTCAGGAAAAAACGCATACGCCCTTTTTGGCCAACCAAGCAACCTGGAAAGGCAAATCAGCGCTACAAAGAAGACTCGCTACCCATCGGTCAAAAGGGCCATGCTGAAAAAAGTCTCAAAACCAGAAATGCAGGACAGGCCATGGAGAAATGGGAGCCTTGCTACACTGATGGGCGGGATGTAAATTGCCAACAGCCACTCTGCAGAAGTGTACGGTGTGTCCTGAAACATCTAAAAAACACAGCTTAGAGAGCATAGGGCACTTCCACTCATGGGGGTATAAATTGGGAAAATGAAAAATCAGCAAGACACAAGCACCCCAAAGTTTAGGGCTGCTCTGTTGACAAGGACCTCCACTTCATTCCACCTTCAATATCCCAGGAAAGAGAAAAATGGATAAAGAAGTTGTGGTCCTTATGTACAATGGAATATCACTCAGCCATGAAATCAATGTCATAAGGCTAGTAGCAGCATGATGAGTGGATTTAGGTACGACGATTCTAAGTGAAATAAGTCACACAGAAAAGGACACTTCTCATAAGGTATCACTTATAGAGGGAATGTCAAAACCGTTACACTTGAACTGAATTACAAAACAGAACAGAGTCACACATGCAGAAAACACACTATGGCTGCTTAACGGGAAAGGTGAGGTGGGGTGATACATAAAACAAGGGTTTCAAATTAGCTCAGATACCGTTCCATAAACCCAATATGTAATAGACAAGACCTACTCCTTGCCCAGAGAACTGGTCTCAACACGCCCTATTCACCGCACAAGAATATATCTGACTAGTAATAATCTTAAAACCTATGTATTGATATCTCTCTGGTAGTGTGTCAAGTGGGTGTAAAGCGGCATAAACACAGCAGTGAAAAGCAGCTAAAACCCATTATAAAAATAAATTACTTTGAAAAACCCATGAAACAAAGACAGGGAAAGAGAGAGAAATTCTTACACAATGCGTTCAGGGGCTGTGATGCAACCTGGATTGACCATATCTAGACCCACAGCTGGATGAGACATAAGGGTGGACACTCTTGGGGCTGAGAGGTTTGGTGAGGTTGGGTGAGCAAACGCAGACCCTTTAAAGTAATACTGCGTGGTACCCATCCCATGGGTCCCAAATCTCCAGGTTCAAGGGCATCTTCCTACATCGAAAACATGCATGAGAAAACAAAAAGATGGTACACCATGTGATGGGGAAAGGTTTCTAAAACGCACCTCATTTCTCTTCTCCTTGTGCCCGGGTTCGCCATTCCAGCTGCTTTACTAACAATCTCCCTACTTGGAGCATCAGCACCTTTAACCTCCTGTTCCGTACAGGTTGCAATTTGTCCTGAGGATGAACGGGTAGACCGGGAACCAGTGAGAGACTAGCTCTTGGTGTTGGGACAGGCACAGGTCACTCTATTTTCCCATCAGGAAGAAGAATTAACCACAGGCTCATCCTCCCCCCCGGAACCAGAACAGGGCCTGAAGCCATCCTGCGCTTTTGCGGCCAGCTCCCAAAAAAGCGAGTTGTAAAATGGAGCTTCAGGGCACTGCCATTCACAAACCTGCAGAGTTATAAATGATAACTCTCGTCCACAAATATATTGAGGGAAGGCAAAGAAGAGGATTTGAAATCAAGGCCGAATTGCAGGAAACAGATTTCAGGAGGTAGATTCGAATCGCCTTTAAAGCACATGAAAAGCGGCAAAACGTTGACAATGATGCCCTTGGCCAAAAAGGGCGTATGCGTTTTTTCCTGAATATATTCAGGAAAAAACGCATACGCCCTTTTTGGCCAACCAAGCAACCTGGAAAGGCAAATCAGCGCTACAAAGAAGACTCGCTACCCATCGGTCAAAAGGGCCATGCTGAACAACGTGTCAAAACCAGAAATGCAGGACAGGCCATGGAGAAATGGGAGCCTTGCTACACTGATGGGCGGGATGTAAATTGCCAACAGCCACTCTGGAGAAGTGTACGGTGTGTCCTGAAACATCTAAAAAACACAGCTTAGAGAGCATAGGGCACTTCCACTCATGGGGGTATAAATTGGGAAAATGAAAAATCAGCAAGACACAAGCACCCCAAAGTTTAGGGCTGCTCTGTTGACAAGGACCTCCACTTCATTCCACCTTCAATATCCCAGGAAAGAGAAAAATGGATAAAGAAGTTGTGGTCCTTATGTACAATGGAATATCACTCAGCCATGAAATCAATGTCATAAGGCTAGTAGCAGCATGATGAGTGGATTTAGGTACGACGATTCTAAGTGAAATAAGTCACACAGAAAAGGACACTTCTCATAAGGTATCACTTATAGAGGGAATGTAAAAACCGTTACACTTGAACTGAATTACACAACAGAACAGAGTCACACATGCAGAAAACACACTATGGCTGCTTAACGGGAAAGGTGAGGTAGGGTGATACATAAAACAAGGGTTTCAAATTAGCTCAGATACCGTTCCATAAACCCAATATGTAATAGACAAGACCTACTCCTTGCTCAGAGAACTGGTCTCAACACGCCCTATTCACAGCACAAGAATATATCTGACTAGTAATAATCTTAAAACCTATGTATTGATATCTCTCTGTTAGTGTGTCAAGTGGGTGTAAAGCGGCATAAACACAGCAGTGAAAAGCAGCTAAACCCGATTATAAAAATAAATTACTTTGAAAAACCCATGAAACAAAGACAGTGAAAGAGAGAGAAATTCTTACACAATGCGTTCAGGGGCTGTGATGCAACCTGGATTGACCATATCTAGACCCACAGCTGGATGAGACATAAGGGTGGACACTCTTGGGGCTGAGAGGTTTGGTGAGGTTGGGTGAGCAAACGCAGACCCTTTAAAGTAATACTGCGTGGTACCCATCGCATGGGTCCCAAATCTCCAGGTTCAAGGGCATCTTCCTATATCGAAAACATGCATGAGAAAACAAAAAGATGGTACACCATGTGATGGGGAAAGATTTCTAAAACGCACCTCATTTCTCTTCTCCTTGTGCCCGGGTTCGCCATTCCAGCCGCTTTACTAACAATCTCCCTACTTGGAGCATCAGCACCTTTAACCTCCTGTTCCGTACAGGTTGCAATTTGTCCTGAGGATGAACGGGTAGACGGGGAACCAGTGAGAGACTAGCTCTTGGTGTTGGGACAGGCACAGCTCACTCTATTTTCCCATCAGGAAGAAGAATTAACCACAGGCTCATCCTCCCCCCCGGAACCAGAACAGGGCCTGAAGCCATCCTGCGCTTTTGCGGCCAGCTCCCAAAAAAGCGAGTTGTAAAATGGAGCTTCAGGGCACTGCAATTCACAAACCTAGAGAGTTATAAATGATAACTCTCGTCCACAAATATATTGAGGGAAGGCAAAGAAGAGGATTTGAAATCAAGGCAGAATTGCAGGAAACAGGTTTCAGGAGGTAGATTCGAATCGCCTTTAAAGCACATGAAAAGCGGCAAAACGTTGACAATGATGCCCTTGGCCAAAAACGCGTTTGCGTTTTTTCCTGAATATATTCAGGAAAAAACGCATACGCCCTTTTTGGCCAACCAAGCAACCTGGAAAGGCAAATCAGCGCTACAAAGAAGACTCGCTACGCATCGGTCAAAAGGGCCATGCTGAAAAAAGTCTCAAAACCAGAAATGCAGGACAGGCCATGGAGAAATGGGAGCCTTGCTACACTGATGGGCGGGATGTAAATTGCCAACAGCCACTCTGCAGAAGTGTACGGTGTGTCCTGAAACATCTAAAAAACACAGCTTAGAGAGCATAGGGCACTTCCAGTCATGGGGGTATAAATTGGGAAAATGAAAAATCAGCAAGACACAAGCACCCCAAAGTTTAGGGCTGCTCTGTTGACAAGGACCTCCACTTCATTCCACCTTCAATATCCCAGGAAAGAGAAAAATGGATAAAGAAGTTGTGGTCCTTATGTACAATGGAATATCACTCAGCCATGAAATCAATGTCATAAGGCTAGTAGCAGCATGATGAGTGGATTTAGGTATGACGATTCTAAGTGAAATAAGTCACACAGAAAAGGACACTTCTCATAAGGTATCACTTATAGAGGGAATGTCAAAACCGTTACACTTGAACTGAATTACAAAACAGAACAGAGTCACACATGCAGAAAACACACTATGGCTGCTTAACGGGAAAGGTGAGGTAGGGTGATACATAAAACAAGGGTTTCAAATTAGCTCAGATACCGTTCCATAAACCCAATATGTAATAGACAAGACCTACTCCTTGCTCAGAGAACTGGACTCAACACGCCCTATTCACCGCACAAGAATATATCTGACTAGTAATAATCTTAAAACCTATGTATTGATACCTCTCTGTTAGTGTGTCAAGTGGGTGTAAAGCGGCATAAACACAGCAGTGAAAAGCAGCTAAAACCCATTATAAAAATAAATTACTTTGAAAAACCCATGAAACAAAGACAGTGAAAGAGAGAGAAATTCTTACACAATGCGTTCAGGGGCTGTGATGCAACCTGGATTGACCATATCTAGACCCACAGCTGGATGAGACATAAGGGTGGACACTCTTGGGGCTGAGAGGTTTGGTGAGGTTGGGTGAGCAAACGCAGACCCTTTAAAGTAATACTGCGTGGTACCCATCGCATGGGTCCCAAATCTCCAGGTTCAAGGGCATCTTCCTATATCGAAAACATGCATGAGAAAACAAAAAGATGGTACACCATGTGATGGGGAAAGGTTTCTAAAACGCACCTCATTTCTCTTCTCCTTGTGCCCGGGTTCGCCATTCCAGCCGCTTTACTAACAATCTCCCTACTTGGAGCATCAGCACCTTTAACCTCCTGTTCCGTACAGGTTGCAATTTGTCCTGAGGATGAACGGGAAGACGGGGAACCAGTGAGAGACTAGCTCTTGTTGTTGGGACAGGCACAGGTCACTCTATTTTCCCATCAGGAAGAAGAATTAACCACAGGCTCATCCTCCCCCCCGGAACCAGAACAGGGCCTGAAGCCATCCAGTGCTTTTGTGGCCAGCTCCCAAAAAAGCGAGTTGTAAAATGGAGCTTCAGGGCACTGCAATTCACAAACCTGCAGAGTTATAAATGATAACTCTCGTCCACAAATATATTGAGGGAAGGCAAAGAAGAGGATTTGAAATCAAGGCAGACTTGCAGGAAACAGATTTCAGGAGGTAGATTCGAATCGCCTTTAAAGCACATGAAAAGCGGCAAAACGTTGACAATGATGCCCTTGGCCAAAAAGGGCGTATGCGTTTTTTCCTGAATATATTCAGGAAAAAACGCATACGCCCTTTTTGGCCAACCAAGCAACCTGGAAAGGCAAATCAGCGCTACAAAGAAGACTCGCTACCCATCGGTCAAAAGGGCCATGCTGAAAAAAGTCTCAAAACCAGAAATGCAGGACAGGCCATGGAGAAATGGGAGCCTTGCTACACTGATGGGCGGGATGTAAATTGCCAACAGCCACTCTGCAGAAGTGTACGGTGTGTCCTGAAACATCTAAAAAACACAGCTTAGAGAGCATAGGGCACTTCCACTCATGGGGGTATAAATTGGGAAAATGAAAAATCAGCAAGACACAAGCACCCCAAAGTTTAGGGCTGCTCTGTTGACAAGGACCTCCACTTCATTCCACCTTCAATATCCCAGGAAAGAGAAAAATGGATAAAGAAGTTGTGGTCCTTATGTACAATGGAATATCATTCAGCCATGAAATCAATGTCATAAGGCTAGTAGCAGCATGATGAGTGGATTTAGGTACGACGATTCTAAGTGAAATAAGTCACACAGAAAAGGACACTTCTCATAAGGTATCACTTATAGAGGGAATGTCAAAAGCGTTACACTTGAACTGAATTACAAAACAGAACAGAGTCACACATGCAGAAAACACACTATGGCTGCTTAACGGGAAAGGTGAGGTGGGGTGATACATAAAACAAGGGTTTCAAATTAGCTCAGATACCGTTCCATAAACCCAATATGTAATAGACAAGACCTACTCCTTGCCCAGAGAACTGGTCTCAACACGCCCTATTCACCGCACAAGAATATATCTGACTAGTAATAATCTTAAAACCTATGTATTGATATCTCTCTGGTAGTGTGTCAAGTGGGTGTAAAGCGGCATAAACACAGCAGTGAAAAGCAGCTAAAACCCATTATAAAAATAAATTACTTTGAAAAACCCATGAAACAAAGACAGTGAAAGAGAGAGAAATTCTTACACAATGCGTTCAGGGGCTGTGATGCAACCTGGATTGACCATATCTAGACCCACAGCTGGATGAGACATAAGGGTGGACACTCTTGGGGCTGAGAGGTTTGGTGAGGTTGGGTGAGCAAACGCAGACCCTTTAAAGTAATACTGCGTGGTACCCATCCCATGGGTCCCAAATCTCCAGGTTCAAGGGCATCTTCCTACATCGAAAACATGCATGAGAAAACAAAAAGATGGTACACCATGTGATGGGGAAAGGTTTCTAAAACGCACCTCATTTCTCTTCTCCTTGTGCCCGGGTTCGCCATTCCAGCTGCTTTACTAACAATCTCCCTACTTGGAGCATCAGCACCTTTAACCTCCTGTTCCGTACAGGTTGCAATTTGTCCTGAGGATGAACGGGTAGACCGGGAACCAGTGAGAGACTAGCTCTTGGTGTTGGGACAGGCACAGGTCACTTTATTTTCCCATCAGGAAGAAGAATTAACCACAGGCTCATCCTCCCCCCCGGAACCAGAACAGGGCCTGAAGCCATCCTGCGCTTTTGCGGCCAGCTCCCAAAAAAGCGAGTTGTAAAATGGAGCTTCAGGGCACTGCCATTCACAAACCTGCAGAGTTATAAATGATAACTCTCGTCCACAAATATATTGAGGGAAGGCAAAGAAGAGGATTTGAAATCAAGGCCGAATTGCAGGAAACAGATTTCAGGAGGTAGATTCGAATCGCCTTTAAAGCACATGAAAAGCGGCAAAACGTTGACAATGATGCCCTTGGCCAAAAAGGGCGTATGCGTTTTTTCCTGAATATATTCAGGAAAAAACGCATACGCCCTTTTTGGCCAACCAAGCAACCTGGAAAGGCAAATCAGCGCTACAAAGAAGACTCGCTACCCATCGGTCAAAAGGGCCATGCTGAACAACGAGTCAAAACCAGAAATGCAGGACAGGCCATGGAGAAATGGGAGCCTTGCTACACTGATGGGCGGGATGTAAATTGCCAACAGCCACTCTGGAGAAGTGTACGGTGTGTCCTGAAACATCTAAAAAACACAGCTTAGAGAGCATAGGGCACTTCCACTCATGGGGGTATAAATTGGGAAAATGAAAAATCAGCAAGACACAAGCACCCCAAAGTTTAGGGCTGCTCTGTTGACAAGGACCTCCACTTCATTCCACCTTCAATATCCCAGGAAAGAGAAAAATGGATAAAGAAGTTGTGGTCCTTATGTACAATGGAATATCACTCAGCCATGAAATCAATGTCATAAGGCTAGTAGCAGCATGATGAGTGGATTTAGGTATGACGATTCTAAGTGAAATAAGTCACACAGAAAAGGACACTTCTCATAAGGTATCACTTATAGAGGGAATGTCAAAACCGTTACACTTGAACTGAATTACAAAACAGAACAGAGTCACACATGCAGAAAACACACTATGGCTGCTTAACGGGAAAGGTGAGGTAGGGTGATACATAAAACAAGGGTTTCAAATTAGCTCAGATACCGTTCCATAAACCCAATATGTAATAGACAAGACCTACTCCTTGCTCAGAGAACTGGACTCAACACGCCCTATTCACCGCACAAGAATATATCTGACTAGTAATAATCTTAAAACCTATGTATTGATACCTCTCTGTTAGTGTGTCAAGTGGGTGTAAAGCGGCATAAACACAGCAGTGAAAAGCAGCTAAAACCCATTATAAAAATAAATTACTTTGAAAAACCCATGAAACAAAGACAGTGAAAGAGAGAGAAATTCTTACACAATGCGTTCAGGGGCTGTGATGCAACCTGGATTGACCATATCTAGACCCACAGCTGGATGAGACATAAGGGTGGACACTCTTGGGGCTGAGAGGTTTGGTGAGGTTGGGTGAGCAAACGCAGACCCTTTAAAGTAATACTGCGTGGTACCCATCGCATGGGTCCCAAATCTCCAGGTTCAAGGGCATCTTCCTACATCGAAAACATGCATGAGAAAACAAAAAGATGGTACACCATGTGATGGGGAAAGGTTTCTAAAACGCACCTCATTTCTCTTCTCCTTGTGCCCGGGTTCGCCATTCCAGCCGCTTTACTAACAATCTCCCTACTTGGAGCATCAGCACCTTTAACCTCCTGTTCCGTACAGGTTGCAATTTGTCCTGAGGATGAACGGGAAGACGGGGAACCAGTGAGAGACTAGCTCTTGTTGTTGGGACAGGCACAGGTCACTCTATTTTCCCATCAGGAAGAAGAATTAACCACAGGCTCATCCTCCCCCCCGGAACCAGAACAGGGCCTGAAGCCATCCAGTGCTTTTGTGGCCAGCTCCCAAAAAAGCGAGTTGTAAAATGGAGCTTCAGGGCACTGCAATTCACAAACCTGCAGAGTTATAAATGATAACTCTCGTCCACAAATATATTGAGGGAAGGCAAAGAAGAGGATTTGAAATCAAGGCAGACTTGCAGGAAACAGATTTCAGGAGGTAGATTCGAATCGCCTTTAAAGCACATGAAAAGCGGCAAAACGTTGACAATGATGCCCTTGGCCAAAAAGGGCGTATGCGTTTTTTCCTGAATATATTCAGGAAAAAACGCATACGCCCTTTTTGGCCAACCAAGCAACCTGGAAAGGCAAATCAGGGCTACAAAGAAGACTCGCTACCCATCGGTCAAAAGGGCCATGCTGAAAAAAGTCTCAAAACCAGAAATGCAGGACAGGCCATGGAGAAATGGGAGCCTTGCTACACTGATGGGCGGGATGTAAATTGCCAACAGCCACTCTGGAGAAGTGTACGGTGTGTCCTGAAACATCTAAAAAACACAGCTTAGAGAGCATAGGGCACTTCCACTCATGGGGGTATAAATTGGGAAAATGAAAAATCAGCAAGACACAAGCACCCCAAAGTTTAGGGCTGCTCTGTTGACAAGGACCTCCACTTCATTCCACCTTCAATATCCCAGGAAAGAGAAAAATGGATAAAGAAGTTGTGGTCCTTATGTACAATGGAATATCATTCAGCCATGAAATCAATGTCATAAGGCTAGTAGCAGCATGATGAGTGGATTTAGGTACGACGATTCTAAGTGAAATAAGTCACACAGAAAAGGACACTTCTCATAAGGTATCACTTATAGAGGGAATGTCAAAACCGTTACACTTGAACTGAATTACAAAACAGAACAGAGTCACACATGCAGAAAACACACTATGGCTGCTTAACGGGAAAGGTGAGGTGGGGTGATACATAAAACAAGGGTTTCAAATTAGCTCAGATACCGTTCCATAAACCCAATATGTAATAGACAAGACCTACTCCTTGCCCAGAGAACTGGTCTCAACACGCCCTATTCACCGCACAAGAATATATCTGACTAGTAATAATCTTAAAACCTATGTATTGATATCTCTCTGGTAGTGTGTCAAGTGGGTGTAAAGCGGCATAAACACAGCAGTGAAAAGCAGCTAAAACCCATTATAAAAATAAATTACTTTGAAAAACCCATGAAACAAAGACAGTGAAAGAGAGAGAAATTCTTACACAATGCGTTCAGGGGCTGTGATGCAACCTGGATTGACCATATCTAGACCCACAGCTGGATGAGACATAAGGGTGGACACTCTTGGGGCTGAGAGGTTTGGTGAGGTTGGGTGAGCAAACGCAGACCCTTTAAAGTAATACTGCGTGGTACCCATCGCATGGGTCCCAAATCTCCAGGTTCAAGGGCATCTTCCTACATCGAAAACATGCATGAGAAAACAAAAAGATGGTACACCATGTGATGGGGAAAGGTTTCTAAAACGCACCTCATTTCTCTTCTCCTTGTGCCCGGGTTCGCCATTCCAGCTGCTTTACTAACAATCTCCCTACTTGGAGCATCAGCACCTTTAACCTCCTGTTCCGTACAGGTTGCAATTTGTCCTGAGGATGAACGGGTAGACCGGGAACCAGTGAGAGACTAGCTCTTGGTGTTGGGACAGGCACAGGTCACTCTATTTTCCCATCAGGAAGAAGAATTAACCACAGGCTCATCCTCCCCCCCGGAACCAGAACAGGGCCTGAAGCCATCCTGCGCTTTTGCGGCCAGCTCCCAAAAAAGCGAGTTGTAAAATGGAGCTTCAGGGCACTGCCATTCACAAACCTGCAGAGTTATAAATGATAACTCTCGTCCACAAATATATTGAGGGAAGGCAAAGAAGAGGATTTGAAATCAAGGCCGAATTGCAGGAAACAGATTTCAGGAGGTAGATTCGAATCGCCTTTAAAGCACATGAAAAGCGGCAAAACGTTGACAATGATGCCCTTGGCCAAAAAGGGCGTATGCGTTTTTTCCTGAATATATTCAGGAAAAAACGCATACGCCCTTTTTGGCCAACCAAGCAACCTGGAAAGGCAAATCAGCGCTACAAAGAAGACTCGCTACCCATCGGTCAAAAGGGCCATGCTGAACAACGTGTCAAAACCAGAAATGCAGGACAGGCCATGGAGAAATGGGAGCCTTGCTACACTGATGGGCGGGATGTAAATTGCCAACAGCCACTCTGGAGAAGTGTACGGTGTGTCCTGAAACATCTAAAAAACACAGCTTAGAGAGCATAGGGCACTTCCACTCATGGGGGTATAAATTGGGAAAATGAAAAATCAGCAAGACACAAGCACCCCAAAGTTTAGGGCTGCTCTGTTGACAAGGACCTCCACTTCATTCCACCTTCAATATCCCAGGAAAGAGAAAAATGGATAAAGAAGTTGTGGTCCTTATGTACAATGGAATATCACTCAGCCATGAAATCAATGTCATAAGGCTAGTAGCAGCATGATGAGTGGATTTAGGTACGACGATTCTAAGTGAAATAAGTCACACAGAAAAGGACACTTCTCATAAGGTATCACTTATAGAGGGAATGTAAAAAGCGTTACACTTGAACTGAATTACAAAACAGAACAGAGTCACACATGCAGAAATCACACTATGGCTGCTTAACAGGAAAGGTGAGGTGGGGTGATACATAAATCAAGGGTTTCAAATTAGCTCAGATACCATTCCATAAACCCAATATGTAATAGACAAGACCTACTCCTTGCTCAGAGAACTGGACTCAACACGCCCTATTCACCGCACAAGAATATATCTGACTAGTAATAATCTTAAAACCTATGTATTGATATCTCTCTGTTAGTGTGTCAAGTGGGTGTAAAGCGGCATAAACACAGCAGTGAAAAGCAGCTAAAACCCATTATAAAAATAAATTACTTTGAAAAACCCATGAAACAAAGACAGTGAAAGAGAGAGAAATTCTTACACAATGCGTTCAGGGGCTGTGATGCAACCTGGTGTGACCATATCTAGACCCACAGCTGGATGAGAAATAAAGCTGGACACTCTTGGGGCTGAAGGTCTCTTTCCCTATTTACCAGATTAGGAACTTAGAAAGGCTGCCACCCTCTGGCCGTTACCTGCAAACGTAGCTTTAAAACCTGTGCTAATGGTCACTTCATATGAACAAGTACTTCAGGGCTGTAAATGAAACGTGCCCTCAAAATGTCTTGAGGGATGTAATGGCCAAAAATTTTCAAAATGTGACACTTACTTTAAGAAAACACTTTGAAGAACTGAGCTGTAATCACAGTTTGATAAATAAAAAGGGCATGCTTTAAAGCTCAATTTCAACAGATTATGGGACACATGCAAATTCAACCACAGATAGGCATAAGCTCGCACCCATTAGAATAACCATCAGCAAGAAAACTACAAACAATAAATATTGAAGGTGTTTTGGAGAAATGCATACCCTCAATTTTAAGTGGGACGTAACCTGGAAAGAGCCACTAATGAGAACTGAATGGTGGTGCCTTTAAAACATACACACTGAGCTACCATATGATACAGCAAGCCCACTCCTTGGCCTATAACATAAGAAGATATAACTGGAAAGACACAGGCAAGCAAATGTGCATTGCAGCAGTATTACAATAGCCAAGACATGGAGGCAACCAGAAAGTCCATCAAGAGGTGCGTGGCCAAAGAAGAACTGGTACACGTACAGATGGAATATTAGCCAGGGAAAAAAATGAAACAATGCCATTTGCAGCACCATGTATGATTCTTGAGGTAATCAGGCAAATTTTACTAAGTCAGAAAGCAAAAGACACATATCCTGTAATATCACTTATAGGTCTTAGCTAAAAATTGATACCAATGAAGATATTTCCACAGAGAAATGCAATCACAGATTCATTAAACAAACTTATGGTTCACCAAATGGAAAGGTGTGAGGATTGGATACATTAGGATATTGGGGTTAAGATAGATATAGAAACACATGTGAAATATGTAATCACCAAAGACCTACGTAATACCAAGACAAGACTACTCAACATCGTGTCATAACCTACATGGGAAAATGATCCAAAGAAGAATAGATATATGTATATGTTTAAAAGAACCACATCTTTCACACCTAGAAGAAACAAAACATTTTAATTAAATTTGCTCTGACAAAAAATAAAAATTAAATTAAAAAAAGAACAAGAAGTAATGAGACATAAACTTAAGGGGCTTTTTGCTGGCACATTGCATTCTAATTTACAACCAGAACATGACTTCCATTAAGGCTCTGTCATCACTAATAAAGCAGCTTTATAAGCAATGTTGAAGGTAGCTTAAAAGAAGTCTCACTAATTATTGATAGTAACAAGGAAACAAAGAAAAGTAAAAATCTCACTGCAAAAAGTATACATAGGGTAAGGATAGTAGATCAAACACTTATTAAACTTCTGTAAAGAATAAAAGACAACAGTAGTATGTTTTTTTAAAAAGAGAGGGCCCAAATAAATCTGAAATGAAAGAGATGATGTTACAACAGACACCACAGAAATACAAAGTATCCTAAGATACACACAGGGTAACTCAGGGCTCAGACTGGACAGAGCCCACTCTCCAGTCCCCTGTACATGACTTACAGGAGCCTCAGGAACTGAGGAGGGGGTCCCTGAGGAGAGGCTCAAGATAGAATATGGTAGGCATTAACATGACTGCATTCATCTTAAACATGCCTGAACTACATTCACACGAGATGATTTTGTCCTGTATGTACATCGGCACCTCTAGTTGGAACTGCAGATCTTTGGCTTCAACACCTCTACTGACAACATTAGCGTCACCTGCTGTGGACCGTCTCCTATAGGATTTCTAGAATCACAAAACATCGAAGCTTCACAGGACCCAGAGTCTGTGCAACTCCACACAGAGTCTCAGAGTCTCAACTCCACTCAGATACTCCACTCTTGGAGGGCACACACAAAGTAGTGTGCACATCAGGACCCAGGGGAAGGAGCAGTGACCCTGTAGGAGAATGACCAGAACTACCTGCTACTTTTAGAGGGTCTCCTGCAGAGGCAGGTGGTGGCTGTGGCTGTGGCTCACCGTGAGGACAACGACACTGGCAGCAGAAGTTCTGGGAAATACTCCTTGGTGTGAGCCCTCCCAGAGTCCGCCATTAGCCCCACCAAGAGCAAGGTAGGCTCCAGGGCTGGGTCGCCTCAGGCCAAACAACCAACAGGGAGGGAACCCAGCCCCATGCATCAGCAGACAAGCAGATTAAACTTTTTATTAAAGTTTTATTTAATCCGTAGACAAGCGGATTAAAGCTCTGCCCACCAAAGCAACACCCAGCTCTACCCACCACCAGTCCCTCCCATCAGGAAGCTTGCACAAGCCTCTAAGATAGACTCATCCACCGGAGAGCAGACAGCAGAAGCAAGAAGAACTACAATTCTGCAGCCTGTGGAAGGAAAACCACATTCACAGAAAGATAGACAAAATGAAAAGGCAGAGGACTTTATACCAGATCAAGGAACAAGATAAAACCCCAGAAAAAAAATGAAATGAGGTGGAGATAGGGAACCTTCTAGAAAAAGAATTCAGAATAATGATAGTGAAGTTGAGCCAAGACCTTGGAAAAAGAAAGGAGGCAAAGATCGAGAAGATGCAAGAAATGTTTAACAAAGACCTAGAAGAATTAAGGAACAAACACCTAGAAGAATTAAAGAACAAACAAACAGAGGTGAACAATGGAATAACTGAAATGAAAAATACACTAGAAGGAATCAGTAGCAGAATAACTGTGGCAGAAGAACGGATAAGTGACCTGGAAGACAGAAAGGTGGAAATCACTGCCATGGAACAGAATAAAGAAAAAGAATGAAAATAAACGAAGATACCCCAAGAGTCCTCTGGGACAACTTTAAACGCAACAACATTCGCATTATAGGGGTCCCAGAAGGAGAAGAGAGAGAGAAAGGACCCGAGAATATATTTGAAGAGATTATGGTCAAAAACTTCCCTAGCATGGGAAAAGAAATAGCCACCCAAGTCCAGAAGCACAGAGTGTCCCAGGCAGGATAAACCAAAGGAGAAAAATGACAAGACACATAGCAATCAAATTGACAAAAATTAACGACAAAGAAAAATGATTGAAAGCAGCAAGGGAAAAATGACAAATAACATACAAGGGAACTCCCATAAGGATAACAACTGATTTCTCAGCAGAAAATCTACAAGCCAGAAGGAAGTGGCATGATAAATTTAAAGTGATGAAAGGGAAGAACCTACAACCAAGAGTACTCCACCCTGCAAAGAGCTCATTCAGATTTGATGGAGAAATCAAAAGCCTTACAGACAAGCAAAAGCTAAGAGAATTCAGCACCATGAAACCAGCTCTACACCAAATGCTAAAGGAACTTCTCTAAGTGGGAAACACAAGAGAAGAAAAGGACCCACCAAGACAAACCCATAACAATTAAGAAAATAGTAGTAGGAACATACATATCGATAATTACCTTAAACGTGAATGCACTACATGTTCCAACCAAAAGACACAGGCTCGCTGAATGGATACAAAAACAAGACCCATATATATGCTGTCTACAAGAGATCCATTTCAGACCTAGGGACACATACAGACTCAAAGTGAGGCGATGGAAAAATATATTCTATGCAAATGAAAATCAAAAGAAAGCTGGAGTAGCAATACTCATATCAGATAAAATAGACTTTAAAATAAAGAATGTTACAAGAGACGAGGAAAGGCACTACATAATGGTCAGTGGATCAATCCAAGAAGAAGATATAACAATTATAAATATATATGTACCCAAAATAGGAGCAGCTCAATGTATAAGGCAACTGCTAACAGCTATAAAAGAGGAAATCGACAGTAACACAATAATAGCGGGGGACTTTAACAGCTCACTTACACCAGTGGAGATCAGCCAGACAGACAATTAATAAGGAAACACAAGCTTTAAATGACACAATAGACCAGATAGAGTTAATTGATATTTATAGGACATTCCATCCAAAAACAGCAGATTACACGTTCTCCTCAACTGCACACGGAACATTCTCCAGGATAGATCACATCTTGGGTCACAGATAAAGCCTCAGTAAATTTAAGAAAACTGAAATCATATCAAGCAGCTGTTCCGACCACAATGCTATGAGATTAGAAATCAAGTACACGGAAAAAAACCGTAAAAAACACAAACACATGGAGGCTAAACAATACGTTACTAAATAACCAAGAGATCACTGAAGAAATCAAAGAGGAAATCAAAAACTACCTAGAGACAAATGACAACAAAAACACGATGATCCAAAACCTATGGGATGCAGCAAAAGGAGTTCTAAGAGGGAAGTTTATAGCAATACAAGCCTACCTCAAGAAACAAGAAAAATCTCAAATAAACAATCTAACCTTACACCTAGAGGAACTAGAGAAAGAAGAACAAAACCCAAAGTTAGTAGAAGGAAAGAAATCATAAAGATCAGAGCAGAAATAAATGAAATAGAAACAAAGAAAACGAAAGCAAAGATCAATAAAACTAAAAGCTGGTTCTTTGAGAAGATAAGCAAAAATGATCAACCTTTAGCCAGACTCCAGAAAAAGAGGGAGAGGACGCAAATCAACAAAATTAGAAGTGAAAAAGCAGAAGTTACAACAGACACCACAGGAATACAAAGCATCCTAAGAGACTACTACAAGCAACTCTAGGCCAATAAAATGGACAATCTGGAAGAAATGGACAAATTCTTAGAAAGGGATAACCTTCTAAGACTGAACCAGGAAGAAATAGAAAATATGAACAAACCTATCACAAGCAATGAAATTGAAACTGTGATTAAAAATCTTCCAACAAACAAAAGTCCAGAACCAGATGGCATCACAGGTGAATTCTATCAAACATTTAGAGAAGAGCTAACACCCAACCTTCTCAAATTCTTCAAAACAATTGCAGGGGAAGGAACACTCCCAAACTCATTCTATGAGACCACCATCACCCTGATACCAAAATCAGACAGTGATACTACAAGGAAAGAAAATTATAGACCAATATCACTGATGAATATAGATGTAAAAATCCTCAACAAAATACTAGCAAACAGAATCGAACAACACATGAAAAGGATCATACACCATGATCAAGTGGGGTTTATCCCAGGGATGCGAGGATTCTTCAATATACACAAATCAATGTGATACACCATATTAACAAATTGTAGAATAAAACCATATGATCATCTCAATAGATGAAGGAAAAGATTTTGAGAAAATTCAACACTCATTTATGATAAAAACTCTGCAGAGTGTGGGCATAGAGGGAAACTACCTCAACATAATGAAGGCCATATATGACAAACCCACAGCAAACAGCATTCTCAATGGTGAAAAACTGAAAGCGTTTCCTCTAAGATCAGGAACAAGACGAGGATGTCCACTCTCACCACTGCTATTCAACATAGTTTTGGAAGTCCTAGCCATGGCAATCAGAGAAGAAAAAGAAATAAAAGGAATACAAAAAGGAAAAGAAGAAGTAAAATTGTCACTGTTTGCAGATGACATGATATCATAGAAAGAGAATCCTGAAGATGCCACCAGAAAACCACTGGAGCTAATCAATGAATTTGGTAAAGTTGCAGGATACAAAATTAATGCACAGAAATTGCTTGCATTCCTATACACTAACAATGAAAGATCAGAAAGAGAAATTAAGGAAACAATCCCATTACCACTGCAACAAAAAGAATAAAATACCTAGGAATAAACCTACCTAAGGAAGTAAAAGACCTGTACTCAGAAAACTATAAGACACTGATGAAAGAAATCAAAGATGATATAAACAGATGGAGACATATACCATGTTCTCGGATTAGAAGAATCAATATTGTGAAAATGACTATACTACCCAAAGCAATCTACAGATTCAATGCAATCCCGATCAAAATACCTTTGGCATTTTCTACAGAACAAGAAAAAAAAATCTTAAAATTTGTAGGGAGACACAAAAGACCCTGGATAGCCAAAGCAGTCTTGAGGGGGGAAAAAAAAGAGCTGGAGGAATCAGACTTCCAGACTTCAGACTATATTGCAAAGCTACAGTAATCAAGATAATATGGTACTGACACAAAAACAGAAATATAGGTCAATAGAACAGGATAGAAAGCACAGAGATAAACCCACGTACCTATGGTTCACTAATCTATGACAAAGGAGGCAAGGGTATACAATGGAGAAAAGACAGTGTCTTCAGGAAGTGGTGCTGGGAAAACTGGACAGTTACATGTAAAAGAATGAAATTAGTACACTCCCTAACACCATACACAAAAATAAACTCAAAATGGATTAGAGACCTAAATATAAGACCAGCCACTATAAAACTCTTAGAGGAAAACATAAGCAGAACAGTCTATGACATAAATCACAGCAAGATCCTTTTTGACCCACCTCCTAGAGAAATGGAAATAAAAACAAAAATAAAAAAATGGGACCGAATGAAACATAAATTCTTTTGCACAGCAAAGGAAAACATAAGCAAGATGAAAAGACAACCATCAGAATGGGAGAAAATATTTTCAAATGAAGCAAATGGCAAAGGATTAATCTCCAAAAAGCAGCTCATATAGCTCAATATCACAAAACCAAACAACCCAATCCAAAAATGGGCAGAAGACCTAAATAGACATTTCTCCAAAGAAGATATACAGGTTGCCAACAAACACATGAAAGGATGCTGAACATCACTAATCATTAGAGAAATGCAAATCAAAACTACAGTGAGGTATCACCTCACACCAGTCAGAATGGCCATCATCAAAAAATCTACCAACAATAAATGCTGGAGAGGCATTTATTGGAGCAAAGGGAGCCCTCTTGCACTGTTGGTGGGAATGTAAATTGATATAGCCACTAGGGAGAACGGTCTGGGGGTTCCTTAAACACTAAAAATAGAACTACCATGCAACCCAGCAAACCCACTCCTGGACATTTACCCTGAGAAAACCATAATTCAAAAAGAGTCATGTACCACAATGTTCACTGTAGCTCTATTTACAATAGCCAGGACATGGAAGCAACCTAAGTGTCCATCAACAGATAAATGGATAAAGAAGATGTGGCACATATATACAATGGAACATTATTCAGCCATAAAAAGAAACGAAATTGAGTTATTTTTAGTGAGGTGGATGGATCTAGAGTCTGTCCTACAGAGTGAAGTAAGTCAGAAAGAGAAAAACAAATACCGTATGCTAACACATATATATGGAATCTTAAAAAAAAAAAAGTTTATGAAGAACCTAGGGGCAGGAAAGGATTAAGGACACAGACGTAGAGAAAGGACTTGAGGACATGGGGAGAGGGAAGGGTAAGCTGGGACAAAGTGAGAGAGTGGTATGGACATATATACACTACCAAATGTAAAATTGATAGCTACTGGGAAGCAGCCACATAGCACAGGGAGATCAGCTCTGTGCTTTGTGACCACCTAAAAGGGTGGGATAAGGGAGTGAGAGGGAGGTGCAAGAGGGAGGGGATATGGTGTTATATGTATACGCACAGCTGATTCACTTTTTTATACAGCAGAAACTAACACACAATTGTAAAGCAATTATACTCCAATAAAGATGTAAAAGAAAAAAAAAAGCCCAGAGATAAACCTACACACCTATGGCCCACTAATCTATGACAAAGGAGGCAAGGGTATACAAAGGAGAAAAGACAGTCTCTTCAATAAGTGGTGCTGGGAAAAATGGACAGCTACATGTAAAAGAATGAAATTAGAACACTCCCTAACACCATACACAAAAATAATAAATAAAAAAAATAAACATATGGGAGCAAATGAAACCTAAAAGCTTTTGCAAAGCAAAGGAAACTACAAACAAGACGAAAAGACAACCCTCACAATGGGAGAAAATATTTGCAAACGAATCAATGGACAAAGGATTAATCTCCAATGTATATAAACAGCTCATGCAGCTCAACAGTAAAAAAACAAACAACCCAATCCAAAAATGGGCAGATGACGTAAATAGACATTTGTCCCAAGAAGACATACAGATGACCAAGAAGCACATGAAAAGCTGCTCAACATCACTAATTATTAGAGAAATATAAACCAAAACTACAATGAGGTATCACCTCACACGAGTTAGAATGGGCATCATCAGAAAATCTACAAGCAACAAATGCTGGAGAGGGTGTGGAGAAAAGGGAACCCTCTTACACTATTTGTGGGAATGTAAATTGATACAGTCACGATGGAGAACAGTATGGAGGTTCCTTAAAAGACTAAAAATAGAATTACCATATGACCCAGCAATCCCACTACTGGCCATATACCCAGAGAAAACCATAATTCAAAAAGACATATTCACCACAATATTCATTGCAGCACTGTTTACAATAGCCAGGTCATGGAAGCAACCTAAATGCCCATAGACAGACGAACAGAAAAGATGTGCTACATATATAAAATGGAATATTACTCAGCCATAAAAAGGAATGAAATTGGGTCATTTGTAGAGACGTGGATAGATCTAGAGACTGTCATACAGAGTGAAGTAAGTCAGAAAGAGAAAAACAAATATCGTATATTAACGCATACATGTGGAACCTAGAAAAATGGTAAAGATGAACCGGTTTGCAAGGCAGAAATAGAGACACAGATGTAGAGAACAAATGTATGGACACCAAGGGGGGAAAGTGGCAGGGTGGTAGTGGTGGGATGAATTGCGAGCCTGGGATTGACATATATACACTTATATGTATAAAATAGGTTACCAATAAGAGCCTGCTGTATAAAAAAATGAATAAAATAAATTCAAAAATTAAAAAATAAATAATACTTAAAAAAATAAAACAGAAAAAAAAGTTCTGTCCTTCCCATAGACGTATTTATATGAATGAATTATTTCCATGCTTATATCCATAAATACAAAAAGAGGAATAAAACTTACCTTGAACCAAAAAAGAAAAAAAAAAAAAAAAAAACAGAACCCACTGGTCATACAGAGGAAAACCCTATCAGGGCACTTGCTCCAGGGGTAAACAATTCTGAAGTTGGTCACAGGTGGGGAATCATCTCCCATGCAGCCAGCAGCCCCCACACGAGGAGCGTCCTCATTGCAAAGCTGGGGGACCGTGAGGAGGCGTCTCTGAGTAAACGTGAGCTGAGCCCCAGGCCAGCTGCTGCTGAACTTTTCCCACTCTTCCCAGGTAAAACACCTGAATGTGTGCAAAGACTTTAAAAACTAGAGGAAGGGGCTTGGAGTCACACCAGCGACAGCACACAGGCCGACTTGGTGCCTCCAGGCCAGCCAGGATGGTCCTGGCCCCGGGCGCTCGTCTGGAAGCTTTCCATTTCCCTGCCTGAGGTACCCCTCCTGTCCCGGCCCCCACTGCTTTTTTCCTTCCTCACTTCTGCCCGGGGAGAAATTCCAGCAGCAAGTATGGGTGACACATCCTCTTCTTTAGCAGGTGGCAGCCCGGCAACTCCTGCAGAAAGTCCAGCAGAGCCCCAGTCACACTGGGCCACTCATAGAGCCGTGGGCCCTACTCCCTCCCACCAGCCCAACCCCGAGACTGCTGACGGGGCAGAGAATATGGCGTCAGGCACAGCTGCAGAGGCTTTTGCTGCCTGGAGGGGTGTTTATATTGACCTCAACCCAGGCACACCTGGGAAGGGCTGGCCGGCCGGGTCAGGCTGCCCAGGTCAGCCAATCCTCGCCCCTCAGGGGCTCAGAGTTGCAGAAAATGGGCCTTGCTGCACCGGCCAGATCCAAGGAACAGGTGTAGGGTCCCGAGAGTCAGGATAGATAAGGGGCGGCAGCCCTGGCTTGTTTTCGAATCATTTTATCTGGTCCATGAGTGGGAGACAACTTCAAGAAGACCCTCTGCTAATGAGAGGAACCCAGGAGTCAGGGAGAGGAGGGGTGGTGGGTGGAGACAGAGGCCTGGTGCCCCGGCTGCAGTGGAAGCCCCTGGAAGACCAGGCAGAGGGAGGCCGCACAGAGTGAAGCCTAGGGTCACAGACCTGTTGGAGCTGCTGTTTGTTAGTTCAAGCTCTGCTCTGAGGTGCTCTGTGTCAGCTCTGAGTGACAGGGGTGCTGGGGGTGCTCTGCAATGAGGGCTACGTGCACGGTTCCTGTGTGCTCAGCCCTGCCGGGGTACCTGTCCACGGGAGCTCCATATCCAGGGAGGGGCCTGCCCACGAGAGCCCCGTGGGCTGCTGCGTACCTGCCCAGGTGAGCTCCATATCCTGGGAGGGGCCTGACCACAAGAGCCCCGTGGGCTGCTGGGGACCTGGTAGAGGACGCCAGGACAGTCAGTGAAGCCACAGAGGATATACATCTAGTAGTTCCTAATTCCTACACCCTGCTGGTCATTCTACCATCCACCAGGACATGGCATTCTGTATTAGACTTCAATGATGCCTTCTTCTGTATTCCATTAGTCCCAGAGTCACAAGAAATTTTGGCTGTGAGTGGCAGGACTCAACCTACAACAAAAACAATACTGCTGGGCCGTCCTGCCCCAGGGGTTCAAAAATTCCCACACCATCTTTGGGGAAACGTTAGCTAAAGACCTAAAAGATCTACCTCTGGAGAAGGGAACCCTCCTTCAATATGCAGATGACATTCTGATCACCAGCCCGACTAAGGAGGCCTCTGAACTACCTAGCCAATGAAAGATAGAAGGTGTCCAAGGAAAAGGCTCAAATATCACAAACTAAGGTGGCCTTCCTGGGCTTCATTCGCACAGAAGGTCGGAGAAGCCCACCCCAGGAAAGGGAAGAAGCCATTTGCAGCCTCACCTTTCCTGAAACTAGAAGACAGCTTAGGGGTTCCTGGGGAGACCGGGGTTTGCTGCATCTGGATCCCTAACTACAGTCTAATAGCTGGGCCTCTATATGAAACACTGAAAGGAAAAGATGATGATCCTTTTGAATAGAATCCAGAAGCGGCCTTTCAAGAATGGAAAGAGCAGTCAATTCAGACCCTGGCCCTGGACCTCCCTAAGTTAGCTAAACCCTTTGACCTTTACATTCCTGGTCCAAGGCGAATCGCCCTTGGAGTATTAGTGCAAAAACTGGGACCACTTGAAATGGAACAATGCAAGAATGCCCTCCAGGCATTGGCCAGCCACCCCATCCGACCAGGATACTGGGGGTATCTAAAAACCTGGAAATCAGCAGCCCACAAGGCCAGCTCCCTCCTAAGGGAAAAGGACGCCACTTGGTGATCCTAACCACCCACCATGCCCTGAAGTTGCAGGGATTGCTCCGTGGGCACAATGACCTCGAGTGAGGAGGCCCTCCAACACCAACCTCCAGAGAGACAACCTGGGGCAATGGGCCCCCATGACGACTCGTGTGACCATCACTTGACCTGGAGCTTCTCTCAGAAAACAACAAGAGTGTGCCCCAAAAGAGCAGACTATTGCTTACAGGACTTACTGCACCCAGAGCGGAGCTAATAAACTTGGCAGGGGAACCGTAAATAACGCTGCCACCATAGAAAAGCCTACAGACACCGCAGTGACGGCGGCCAATGAGACCGGCTGTACTCCTGGCTACTTCAAAAGGCCGTTGACTGAGTGGCCGTCATGGTCCTGGATCACCACCGGCCCTGGACTGTCTGGGAGTTGAGCAAGCAGGGCTCTGACACCTGGTGCTGTTTGTACGTTAATTCAGTGGCCTAACTGCAGAAAGCACAGACTACTGGTCAGAGCATCTAGGCTGGCAGAAACCGTCAGCCTAAGGGGGCCGAACCAATGTGGAGCAGGGTAAAACCGCCCACCCCCCCAGCGTCTCTGCACATCTCTTTCCTGGACCCTTAAAGGTCATTAGAATCTATAAAACTTCCAATGCTGGTGCTCAGGCAGACGAGCAGTGAGGGAGGAGGCCTGCGGACAATCAACCTCACCTGGAGGCTGCTGGGGAGAAGTCCTGCCCCTCCCCCCGGGTATGAGGACACCCAACTCAGCATGAAGCATTTACAGAAGACGTGTCTGCACCCTCAGCGCCCCAAGAATGAGGAATGGGACAAAAGGCAGAGGAGGGCTTTGTCACTGGCAAAGCCCATTAAAAATTCCTGGGAGATAAAAATAGAATCTGGGCAATAAAATAAAGTCTAACCATTTTTTCCTTTGTGCTTTGTCTAATTTCACTTGCTCCTAGGTTTCCACATGCAGAGGTCCCACACCCGACACTTCAGACCCGATTTCCTCGTGCAAAATGGCTGGGCCGACACCTCAGCTCGTGGGGCCCCGTGCAGACTCTGCGACATAGAGCCTGAGCTCCAGGCAACCTGGCCCTCGAGAGCTCCGCCCCCTCCCTCCCGCTGATGCTGACAGGATCCCTACACAGCAGCCCGGCCCACAACCCGCAGGGGAACACACACTCTCACCTCTCCATTCTCTGATCAAAATATAAAGTTTTCCTTTGCTTCTGAACCAAAGTCAGTCTCGATCTGTTGGCTCCAATGACACTGGGCAGGGAGACCCTTGTTGGGGCCCACTCTGCAGGATCAGTAACAGAATTTGAAAACATTGTAACTTCAATGAACAGATGTGTGAGCCAAACTGTAATTAACATAGAACAGTGTATAAGGCTCGTGTAAAATAAGATGTTTCTAACACTTCCATTTGATATTTCCATCACTTTATTATAAGCAAGTTCAGTGGAGGGGATTGTCTTATTTGTCAGGTCAAGAGTAGAGAAATGCAGTGATTTCTTTCCAAGGATGTACATCTAATAATCTTGGTTGAAGTTTCAACCTTGTTTTGAATGATTTTCCATTGAAAATGATACCTCTCTTTCAGCTCCTAGATTTCTGAGAAGTATAAAATCTTATATTTTTTATTACCAAAGGGGAAAGGTGGGAGGAGGGATAAATTAACAGTTTCAGATTAACATATACACACTGCTATGTATAAAATATATCATCAACAAGGAACTACTGTATAGCACAGGGAACTATACTCAATATTTTGTAATGACCCCTGAGGGGAAATAATCTGAAAAACAATAGATATCTATATCAACATCATCTATCAACTACAGATAAAATGGAAACTAAAGGAGGCCGATGGTGAGCGTTTCTAAACCTGAAGACTTCAATCATCTAAAGTTCGGACTCTGCCTACGGCCCAAGTCCCTTAATGAACACACATGTACCAGTAGCTTAAAAATTCCCCAGATTGGAGTTCGGGGAGACACTGATTTGGAAAAATCCCTTGTGTTCTCCTTACATACACGGGACCTTTCCTACAGCTAAAACATGCCTGTGACACCCAGAAGATGGAACACGGTTGGATCAGGAAGATTTTGGAAAAGGCAGCAAAACGCCTAATTTTCTGGTTGTTGGGTTCACCCCTCCAGCCTTTTTCCTTAAAATCTCCCCACTAGAGGATGTCAGCACCTTCAACATCCAGTTGCACAGAAATCGGAATTTGTCCAAAGGAAGAAGGGGAAGGAGGAGAAACAAGGGGAGCCAAGCCCTAGATGTTCGGAGAGGCACATGTCACTCTACTTTCCAGTCAGGAAGAAGAATTAAGCAAAGGCTTAGCCTGCCACCGGGAACCAGAGTACGGCCAGAAGCAAACGAGCAGTTCTGCGGAAAGCTCCCAAAAAAGCGAGTTGACAAATGGAGCTCAGGGGCACTGCAATTCACAAACCTGCAGAATTATAAATGATAACTCTCGTCCACAAATATATTGAGGGAAGGCAACGAAGAGGATTTGAAATCAAGGCAGAATTGCAGGAAACAGATTTCAGGAGATAGATTCGAATCACCCCTAAAGCACATGAAAAGCGGCAAAACGTCGACAATGATGCACTTGGCCAAAAAGAGCATATGCGTTTTTTTCTAAATGAATTCAGGAAAAAACCGATAGGCCCTTTTTGGCCAACCAAGCAAGCCGGAAATGCAATTCAGCGCTACAAAGAAGTCTGACTTCCCATCGGTCAAAATGGCCTTCCTAAAAAAGTGTAAAACAAGAAAAGCAGGAGAGGCCAGGGAGGAAAGGGAGCCTTGCTACACTGATGGGCGGGATGTAAATTGCCAACAGCCACTCTGGAGAAGTGTACGGTGTGTCCTGAAACATCTAAAAAACACAGCTTAGAGAGAATAGGGCACTTCCACTCATAGGGGTATAAATTGGGAAAATGAAAAATCAGCAAGACACAAGCACACCAAAGTTTAGGGCTGCTCTCTTGACAAGGACCTCCACTTCATTCCACCTTAAATATTCCAGGAAAGAGAAAAATGGATAAAGAAGTTGTGGTCCTTATGTACAATGGAATATCACTCAGCCATGAAATCAATGTCATAAGGCTAGTAGCAGCATGATGAGTGGATTTAGGAACGACGATTCTAAGTGAAATAAGTCACACAGAAAAGGACACTTCTCATAAGGTCTCACTGATAGAGGGAATGTAAAAACCGTTACACTTGAACTGAATTACAAAACAGAACAGAGTCACACATGCAGAAAACACACTATGACTGCTAACGGGAAAGGTGAGGTGGGGTGATACATAAAACAAGGGTTTCAAATTAGCTCAGATACCGTTCCATAAACCCAATATGTAATAGACAAGACCTACTCCTTGCTCAGAGAACTGGACTCAACACGCCCTATTCACCGCACAAGAAAATATCTGACTAGTAATAATCTTAAAACCTATGTATTGATATCTCTCTATTAGTGTGTCCAGTGGATGTAAAGTGGCATAAACACAACAGTGAAAAGCAGCTAAACCCCATTATAAAAATAAATTACTTTTAAAAACCCATGAAACAAAGACAGTGAAAGAGAGAGAAATTTTTACACAATTCGTTCAGGGCCTGTGATGCAACCTGGATTGACCATATCTAGACCCACAGCTGGATGAGACATAAGGGTGGACACTCTTGGGGATGAGAGGTTTGGTGAGGTTGAGTGAGCAAACGCAGACCATTTAAAGTAATACTGCGTGGTACCCATCCCATGGGTCCCAAATCTCCAGGTTCAAGGGCATCTTCCTACATCGAAAACATGCATGAGAAACCCAGAAGATGGTACACCGTGTGATGGGGAAAGGTTTCTAAAACGCACCTCATTTCTCATATCCTTGTGCCCTGGTTCGCCATTCGAGCCACTTTACTAGCAATCTCCCTACTTGGAGCATCAGCACCTTTAACCTCCTGTTCCATACAGGTTGCAATTTGTCCTAAGGATGAACGGGTAGATGGGGAACCAATGAGAGACTAGCACTTGGTGTTGGGACAGACACAGGTCACTCTATTGTCCCATCAGGAAGAAGAATTTACCACAGACTCAGCCTGCCCCCCGGAACCAGAACAGGGCCTGAAGCCATCCTGCGCTTTTGCGGCCATCTCCAAAAAAGCGAGTTGTAAAATGGAGCTACAGGGCACTGCAATTCACAAACCTGCAGAGTTATAAATGATAACTCTCGTCCACAAATATATTGAGGGAAGGCAAAGAAGAGGATTTGAAATCAAGGCAGAATTGCAGGAAACAGATTTCAGGAGGTAGATTCGAATCGCCTTTAAAGCACATGAAAAGCGGCAAAACGTTGACAATGATGCCCTTGGCCAAAAAGGGCGTATGCGTTTTTTCCTGAATATATTCAGGAAAAAACGCATACGCCCTTTTTGGCCAACCAAGCAACCTGGAAAGGCAAATCAGGGCTACAAAGAAGACTCGCTACCCATCGGTCAAAAGGGCCATGCTGAAAAAAGTGTCAAAACCAGAAATGCAGGACAGGCCATGGAGAAATGGGTGCCTTGCTACACTGATGGGCTGGATGTAAATTGACAACAGCCACTCTGGAGAAGTGTACGGTGTGTCCTGAAACATCTAAAAAACACAGCTTAGAGAGCATAGGGCACTTCCACTCATGGGGGTATAAATTGGGAAAATGAAAAATCAGCAAGACACAAGCACCCCAAAGTTTAGGGCTGCTCTGTTGACAAGGACCTCCACTTCATTCCACCTTCAATATCCCAGGAAAGAGAAAAATGCATAAAGAAGTTGTGGTCCTTATGTACAATGGAATATCACTCAGCCATGAAATCAATGTCCTAAGGCTAGTAGCAGCATGATGAGTGGATTTAGGTACGACGATTCTAAGTGAAATAAGTCACACAGAAAAGGACACTTCTCATAAGGTCTCACTGATAGAGGGAATGTAAAAACCGTTACACTTGAACTGAATTACAAAACAGAACAGAGTCGCACATGCAGAAAACACACTATGGCTGCTTAACGGGAAAGGTGAGGTGGGGTGATACATAAAACAAGGGTTTCAAATTAGCTCAGATACCGTTCCATAAACCCAATATGTAATAGACAAGACCTACTCCTTGCTCAGAGAACTGGACTCAACACGCCCTATTCACCGCACAAGAATATATCTGACTAGTAATAATCTTAAAACCTATGTATTGCTATCTCTCTGTTAGTGTGTCAAGTGAGTGTAAAGCGGCATAAACACAGCAGTGAAAAGCAGCTAAACCCCATTATGAAAATAAATTACTTTGAAAAACCCATGAAACAAAGACAGTGAAAGAGAGAGAAATTCTTACACAATGCGTTCAGGGGCTCTGATGCAACCTGGATTGACCATATCTAGACCCACAGCTGGATGAGACCTAAGGGTGGACACTCTTGGGGCTGAGAGGTTTGGTGAGGTTGGGTGAGCAAACGCAGACCCTTTAAAGTAATACTGCGTGGTACCCATCGCATGCGTCCCAAATCACCAGGTTCAAGGGCATCTTCCTACATCGAAAACATGCATGAGAAACCCAGAAGATGGTACACCGTGTGATGGGGAAAGGTTTCTAAAACGCACCTCATTTCTCATCACCTTGTGCCCGGGTTCGCCATTCCAGCCGCTTTACTAGCAATCTCCCTACTTGGAGCATCAGCACCTTTAACCTCCTGTTCCGTACAGGTTGCAATTTTTCCTGAGGATGAACGGGAAGACAGGGAACCAATGAGAGACTGGCTCTTGGTGTTGGGACAGGCACAGGTCACTCTATTTTCCCATCAGGAAGAAGAATTAACCACAGGATCAGCCTGCCCCCCGGAATCAGAACAGGGCCTGAAGCCATCCTGCGCTTTTGGGGCCAGCTCCGAAAAACGCGAGTGGTAAAATCGAGCTTCAGGGCACTGCAATTCACAAACCTGCAGAGTTATAAATGATAACTCTCGTCCACAAATATATTGAGGGAAGGCAAAGAAGAGGCTTTGAAATCAAGGCAGAATTGCAGGAAACAGATTTCAGGAGGTAGATTGGAATCTCCTTTAAACAACATGAAAAGGGGCAAATCGTTGACAATGATGCCCTTGGCCAAAAAGGGCGTATGCGTTTTTTCCTGAATATATTCAGGAAAAAACGCTTACGCCCTTTTTGGCCAACCAAGCAACCTGGAAAGGCAAATCAGGGCTACAAAGACGTCTCGCTTCCCATCGGTCAAAAGGGCCATGCTGAAAAATGTGTCAAAACCAAAAATGAAGGACAGGCCATGGAGAAATGGGAGCCTTGCTACACTGATGGGCGGGATGTAAATTGCCAACAGCCACTCTGGAGAAGTGTACGGTGAGTCCTGAAACATCTAAAAAACACAGCTTAGAGAGCATAGGGCACTTCCACTCATGGGGGTATAAATTGGGAAAATGAAAAATCAGCAAGACACAAGCACCCCAAAGTTTAGGGCTGCTCTGTTGACAAGGACCTCCACTTCATTCCACCTTCAATATCCCAGGAAAGAGAAAAATGGATAAAGAAGTTGTGGTCCTTATGTACAATGGAATATCACTCAGCCATGAAATCAATGTCATAAGGCTAGTAGCAGCATGATAAGTGGATTTAGGTACGACAATTCTAAGTGAAATAAGTCACACAGAAAAGGACACTTCTCATAAGGTATCACTTATAGAGGGAATGTAAAAACCGTTACACTTGAACTGAATTACAAAACAGAACAGAGTCATGCATGCAGGAAAAACACTATGGCTGCTTAAAGGGAAAGGTGAGGTGGGGTGATACATAAAACATGGGTTTCAAATTAGCACAGATACCGTTCCATAAACCCAGTATGTAATAGACAAGACCTACTCCTTGCTCAGACAAGTGGACTCAACACCCCCTATTCACCGCACAAGAATATATCTGACTAGCAATAATCTTAAAACCTATGTATTGATATCTCTCTGTTAGTGTGTCAAGTGGGTGTAAAGCGGCATAAACACAGCAGTGAAAAGCAGCTAAACCCCATTATAAAAATAAATTACTTTGAAAAACCCATGAAACAAAGACAGTGAAAGAGAGAGAAATTCTTACACAATGCGTTCAGGGGCTGTGATGCAACCTGGATTGACCATATCTAGACCCACAGCTGGATGAGACATAAGGGTGGACACTGTTGGGGCTGAGAGGTTTGGTGAGGTTGGGTGAGCAAACGCAGACCCTTTAAAGTAATACTGCGTGGTACCCATCCCATGGGTCCCCAATCTCCAGGTTCAAGGGCATCTTCCTACATCTAAAACATGCATGAGAAACACTGAAGATGGTACACCGTGTGATGGGGAAAGGTTTCTAAAACGCACCTGATTTTACATCTCCTTGTGCCCGCGTTCGCCATTCCAGCCGCTTTACTAGCAATCACCCTCCTTGGAGCATCAGCACTTTTAACCTCCTGTTCTGTACAGGTTGCAATTTGTTCTGAGGATGAACGGGAAAACGGGGAACCAATGAGAGACTAGCTGTTGGTGTTGGGACAGGCACAGGTCACTCTATTTTCCCATCAGGAAGAAGAATTAACCACAGACTCAGCCTGACCCCGGAACCAGAACAGGGCCTGATGCCATCCTGCGCTTTTGCACTCAGCTCCAAAAAAAGCGAGTTGTAAAATGGAGCTTCAGGGCACTGCAATTCACAAACCTGCAGAGTTATAAATGATAACTCTTGTCCACAAATATATTGAGGGAAGGCAAAGAAGAGGATTTGAAATCAAGGCAGAATTGCAGGAAACAGATTTCAGGAGGTAGATACGAATCGCCTTTAAAGCACATGAAAAGCGACATAACATTGAAAATGATGCCCTTGGCCAAAAAGGGCGTATGCGTTTTTTCCTGAATATATTCAGGAAAAAACGCATACGCCCTTTTTGGCCAACCAAGAAGCCTGGAAATGCAAATTAGCGCTACAAAGAAGACTCCCTACCCATCGGTCAAAAGGGCCATGCTGAAAAAAGTGTCAAAACCAGAAATGCAGGACAGGCCATGGAGAAATGGGAGCCTTGCTACACTGATGGGCGGGATGTAAATTGCCAACAGCCACTCTGGCACTAGTGTTTAAGGAACAGCTTAGAAAGAGAATCCTAATGCGATTTCCTTATAATGCGTGTATTCCTTATCTTATCCTAGTGTCTAAACTCTTCTCCATGCCTGGACCCCCAAATAATATTCCTTTTCGTGCTAAGGGGTATCTAGAGAGTGGGATAGGTTTAATAACTACCCTAACCCTAACGCGTACCCTAACCCTAACCCCTACCCTAACCCTAACACGTACCCTAATCCTAACCCGTACCCTAAACCGAGCCCTAACCCTAACACTAACCCTAACCCTAACCCTAACCCATACCCTACGCCGTACCCGAACCCCTCCCCGAACGCCTACACTTAGCCGTACCCTAACCCTAACCCTAAGCCTAACCCTAACCCTAGACTACCCTTGACTGCTTCTGCCTCCAATAGATTTCCTAAGCACTAGTGTTTGAAGGAACAGCTTAAAAAGAGAATCCTAATGTGATTTCTTTATAATGGGTGTGTTCCTTATCTTCTCCTAGTGTCTAAACTCTTCTCCATTGCTGGACCCCCAAATAATATTCCTTCACGTGCTAAGGGGTATCTAGAGAGTGGGATAGGTTTAATAACAACCCTAACCCTAACACGTACCCTAACCCTAACCCCTACCCTAACCCTAACACGTACCCTAATCCTAACCCGTACCCTAAACCGAGCCCTAACCCTAACAATAACCCTAACCCTAACCCTAACCCATACCCTACGCCGTACCCGAACCCCTCCCCGAACCCGTACCCTAAGCCGTACCCTAACCCTAACCCTAAGCCTAACCCTAACCCTAGGCTACCCTTGACTGCTTCTGCCTCCAATAGATTTTCTAAGCACTAGTGTTTTAAGGAACGGCTTAAAAAGAGAATCTTAATGTGATTTCTTTATAATGGGTGTGTTCCTTATCTTATCCTAGTGTCTAAACTCTTCTCCATGGCTGGACGCCCAAATAATATTCCTTTTCGTGCTAAGGGGTATCTAGAGAGTGGGATAGGTTTAATAACTACCCTAACCCTAACGCGTACCCTAACCCTAACCCCTACCCTAACCCTAACACGTACCCTAATCCTAACCCGTACCCTAAACCGAGACCTAAAGCTAAAACTAACCCTAACCCTAACCCTAACCCATACCCTACGCCGTACCCGAACCCCTACACGAACCCGTACCCTAAGCCGTACCCTAACCCTAACCCTAAGCCTAACCCTAACCCTAGGCTACCCTTGACTGCTTCTGCCTCCAATAGATTTCCTAAGCACTAGTGCTTTAAGGAAAAGCTTAAAAAGAGAATCCTAATGTGATTTCTTTATAATGGGTGTGTTCCTTATCTTATCCTAGTGTCTAAACTCTTCTCCATGGCTGGACCCCCAAATAATATTCCTTTACGTGCTAAGGGGTATCTAGAGAGTGGGATAGGTTTAATAACTACCCTAACCCTAACGCGTACCCTAACCCTAACCCCTACCCTAACCCTAACACGTACCCTAATCCTAACCCGTACCCTGAACCGAGCCCTAACCCTAACTCAAACCCTAACCCTAACCCTAACCCATACCCTACGCCGTACTCGAACCCCTCCCCGAACCCGTACCCTAAGCCGTACCCTAAGCCTAACCCTAAGCCTAACGCTAACCCTAGGCTACCCTTGACTGCTTCTGTCTCCAGTAGATTTCCTAAGCACTAGTGTTTGAAGGAGCAGCTTAAAAAGAGAATCCTAATGTGATTTCTTTATAATGTTTGTGTTCCTTATCTTATCCTAGTGTCTAAACTCTTCTCCATGGCTGGACCCCCAAATAATATTCCTTTACGTGCTAAGGGGTATCTAGAAAGTGGGATAGGTTTAATAACTACCCTAACCCTAACGCGTACCCTAACCCTAACCCCTACCCTAACCCTAACACGTACCCTAATCGTAACCCGTACCCTAAACCGAGCCCTAACCCTAACACGAACCCTAACCCTAACCCTAACCCATACCCTACGCCGTACCCGAACCCCTCCCCGAACCCCTACCCTAAGCCGTACCCTAACCCTAACCCTAAGCCTAACGTAAACCCTAGGCTACCCTTGACTGCTTCTGCCTCCAATAGATTTCCTAAGCACTAGTGTTTTAAGGAACAGTTAAAAAGAGAATCCTAACGTGATTTCTTTATAATGTATGTGTTCCTTATTTTATCCTAGTGTCTAAACTCTTCTCCATGGCTGGACCCTCAAATAATATTCCTTTACGTGCTAAGGGGTATCTAGAGAGTGGGATAGGTTTAATAACTACCCTAACCCTAACGCGTACCCTAACCCTAACCCCTACCATAACCCTAACACGTACCCTAATCCTAACCCGTACCCTATACCGAGCCCTAACCCTAACACTAACCCTAACCCTAACCCTAACCCATACCCTACACCGTACCCGAACCCCTCCCCGAACCCGTACCCTAAGCCATACCCTAACCCTAACCCTAAGCCTAACCCTCACCCTAGGCTATCCTTGACTGCTTCTGCCTCCAATAGATTTCCTAAGCACTAGTGTTTGAAGGAACAGCTTAAAAAGAGAATCCTAATGTGATTTCTTTATAATGGGTGTGTTCCTTATCTTATCCTAGTGTCTAAACTCTTCTCCATGGCTGGACCCCCAAATAATATTCCTTTACGTGCTAAGGGGTATCTAGAGAGTGGGATAGGTTTACTAACTACCCTAACCCTAACGTGTACCCTAACCCTAACCCCTACCCTAACCCTAACACGTACCCTAATCCTAACCCGTACCCTAAACCGAGCCCTAACCCTAACACTAACCCTAACCCTAACCCTAACCCATACCCTACGCCGTACCCGAACCCCTCCCCGAACGCCTACACTTAGCCGTACCCTAACCCTAACCCTAAGCCTAACCCTAACCCTAGACTACCCTTGACTGCTTCTGCCTCCAATAGATTTCCTAAGCACTAGTGTTTGAAGGAACAGCTTAAAAAGAGAATCCTAATGTGATTTCTTTATAATGGGTGTGTTCCTTATCTTACCCTAGTGTCTAAACTCTTCTCCATGGCTGGACCCCCAAATAATATTGCTTTACGTGCTAAGGGGTATCTAGAGAGTGGGATAGGTTTAATAACTACCCTAACCCTAACGCGTACCCTAACCCTAACCCCTACCCTAACCCTAACACGTACCCTAATCCTAACCCGTACCCTGAACCGAGCCCTAACCCTAACACTAACCCTAACCCTAACCCTAACCCATACCCTACGCCGTACCCGAACCCCTCCCCGAACCCGTACGCTAAGCCGTACCCTAAGCCTAACCCTAAGCCTAACCCTAACCCTAGGCTACCCTTGACTGCTTCTGCCTCCAATAGATTTCCTAAGCACTAGTGTTTTAAGGAACGGCTTAAAAACAGAATCCTAATGTGATTTCTTTATAATGGGTGTGTTCCTTATCTTATCCTAGTGTCTAAACTCTTCTCCATGGCTAGACCCCCAAATAATATTCCTTTACGTGCTAAGGGGTATCTAGAGAGTGGGATAGGTTTAATAACTACCCTAACCCTAACGCGTACCCTAACACTAACCCCTACCCTAACCCTAACACGTACCCTAATCCTAACCCGTACCCTAAACTGAGCCCTAACCCTAACACTAACCCTAACCCTAACCCTAACCCATACCCTACGCCGTTCCCGAACCCCTCCCCGAACCCGTACCCTAAGCCGTACCCTAAGCCTAACCCTAAGCCTAACCCTAACCCTAGGCTACCCTTGACTGCTTCTGCCTCCAATAGATTTCCTAAGCACTAGTGTTTGAAGGAACAGCTTAAAAAGAGAATCCTAATGTGATTTCTTTATAATGGGTGTGTTCCTTATCTTATCCTAGTGTCTAAACTCTTCTCCATGGCTGGACCCCCAAATAATATTCCTTTACGTGCTAAGGGGTATCTAGAGAGTGGGATAGGTTTAATAACTACCCTAACCCTAACGCGTACCCTAACCCTAACCCCTACCCTAACCCTAAAACGTACCCTAATCCTAAACCGTACACTAAACCGAGCCCTAACCCTAACTCAAACCCTAACCCTAACCCATACCCTACGCCGTACCCGAACCCCTCCCCGAACCCCTACCCTAAGCCGTACCCTAAGCCTAACCCTAAGCCTAACCCTAACCCTAGGCTACCCTTGACTGCTTCTGCCTCCAATAGATTTCCTAAGCACTAGTGTTTGAAGGAACAGCTTAAAAAGAGAATCCTAATGTGATTTCTTTATAATGGGTGTGTTCCTTATCTTATCCTAGTGTCTAAACTCTTCTCCATGGCTGGACCCCCAAATAATATTCCTTTACGTGCTAAGGGGTATCTAGAGAGTGGGATAGGTTTAATAACTACCCTAACCCTAACGCGTACCCTAACCCTAACCCCTACCCTAACCCTAACACGTACCCTAATCCTAAACCGTACACTAAACCGAGCCCTAACCCTAACTCAAACCCTAACCCTAACCCATACCCTACGCCGTACCCGAACCCCTCCCCGAACCCGTACCCTAAGCCGTACCCTAAGCCTAACCCTAAGCCTAACCCTAACCCTAGGCTACCCTTGACTGCTTCTGCCTCCAATAGATTTCCTAAGCACTAGTGTTTGAAGGAACAGCTTAAAAAGAGAATCCTAATGTGATTTCTTTATAATGGGTGTGTTCCTTATCTTATCCTAGTGTCTAAACTCTTCTCCATGGCTGGACCCCCAAATAATATTCCTTTACGTGCTAAGGGGTATCTAGAGAGTGGGATAGGTTTAATAACTACCCTAACACTAACACGTACCCTAACCCTAACCCCTACCCTAACCCTAACACGTACCCTAATCCTAACCCGTACCCTGAACCGAGCCGTAACCCTAAGACTAACCCTAACCCTAACCCTAACCCATACCCTACGCCGTACCCGAACCCCTCCCCGAACCCGTACCCTAAGCCGTACCCTAAGCCTAACCCTAAGCCTAACCCTAACCCTAGGCTACCCTTGACTGCTTCTGCCTCCAATAGATTTCCTAAGCACTAGTGTTTTAAGGAACGGCTTAAAAACAGAATCCTAATGTGATTTCTTTATAATGGGTGTGTTCCTTATCTTATCCTAGTGTCTAAACTCTTCTCAATGGCTGGACCCGCAAATAATATTCCTTTACGTGCTAAGGGGTATCTAGAGAGTGGGATAGGTTTACTAACTACCCTAACCTAATGCGTACCCTAACCCTAACCCCTACCCTAACCCTAACACGTACCCTAATCCTAACCCGTACCCTAAACCGAGCCCTAACCCTAACACGAACCCTAACCCTAACCCTAACCCATACCCTACGCCGTACCCGAACCCCTCCCCGAACCCCTACCCTAAGCCGTACCCTAACCCTAACCCTAAGCCTAACCCTAACCCTAGGCTACCCTTGACTGCTTCTGCCTCCAATAGATTTCCTAAGCACTAGTGTTTTAAGGAACAACTTAAAAAGAGAATCCTAATGTGATTTGTTTATAATGTATGTGTTCCTTATCTTATCCTAGTGTCTAAACTCTTCTCCATGGCTGGACCCGCAAATAATATTCCTTTACGTGCTAAGGGGTATCTAGAGAGTGGGATAGGTTTAATAACTACCCTAACCCTAACGCGTACCCTAACCCTAACCCCTACCCTAACCCTAAAACGTACCCTAATCCTAACCCGTACACTAAACCGAGCCCTAACCCTAACTCAAACCCTAACCCTAACCCATACCCTACGCCGTATCCGAACCCCTCCCCGAACCCGTAGCCTAAGCCGTACCCTAAGCCTAACCCTAAGCCTAACCCTAACCCTAGGCTACCCTTGACTGCTTCTGCCTCCAATAGATTTTCTAAGCACTAGTGTTTTAAGGAACGGCTTAAAAAGAGAATCTTAATGTGATTTCTTTATAATGGGTGTGTTCCTTATCTTATCCTAGTGTCTAAACTATTCTCCATGGCTGGACGCCCAAATAATATTCCTTTACGTGCTAAGGGGTATCTAGAGAGTGGGATAGGTTTAATAACTACCCTAACCCTAACGCGTACCCTAACCCTAACCCCTACCCTAACCCTTACACGTACCCTAATCCTAACCCGTACCCTAAACCGAGCCCTAACCCTTACACTAACCCTAACCCTAACACTAACCCATACCCTACGCCGTACCCGAACCCCTCCCCGAACCCGTACCCTAAGCCGTACCCTAACCCAAACCCTAAGCCTAACCCTAACCCTAGGCTACCCTTGACTGCTACTGCCTCCAATAGATTTCCTAAGCACTAGTGTTTTAAGGAACAGCTTAAAAAGAGAATCCTAATGTGATTTCTTTATAATGGGTGTGTTCCTTATCTTATCCTAGTGTCTAAACTCTTCTCCATGGCTGGACCCCCAAATAATATTCCTTTACGTGCTAAGGGGTATCTAGAAAGTGGGATAGGTTTAATAACTACCCTAACCCTAAAGCGTACCCTAACCCTAACCCCTACCCTAACCCTAACACGTACCCTAATCCTAACCCGTACCCTAAACCGAGACCTAAAGCTAAAACTAACCCTAACCCTAACCCTAAGCCATACCCTACGCCGTACCCGAACCCCTACACGAACCCGTACCCTAAGCCGTACCCTAACCCTAACCCTAAGCCTAACCCTAACCCTAGGCTACCCTTGACTGCTTCTGCCTCCAATAGATTTCCTAAGCACTAGTGCTTTAAGGAAAAGCTTAAAAAGAGAATCCTAATGTGATTTCTTTATAATGGGTGTGTTCCTTATCTTATCCTAGTGTCTAAACTCTTCTCCATGGCTGGACCCCCAAATAATATTCCTTTACGTGCTAAGGGGTATCTAGAGAGTGGGATAGGTTTAATAACTACCCTAACCCTAACGCGTACCCTAACCCTAACCCCTACCCTAACCCTAACACGTACCCTAATCGTAACCCGTACCCCTCCCCGAACCCGTACCCTAAGCCGTACCCTAACCCAAACCCTAAGCCTAACCCTAACCCTAGGCTACCCTTGACTGCTACTGCCTCCAATAGATTTCCTAAGCACTAGTGTTTTAAGGAACAGCTTAAAAAGAGAATCCTAATGTGATTTCTTTATAATGGGTGTGTTCCTTATCTTATCCTAGTGTCTAAACTCTTCTCCATGGCTGGACCCCCAAATAATATTCCTTTACGTGCTAAGGGGTATCTAGAAAGTGGGATAGGTTTAATAACTACCCTAACCCTAAAGCGTACCCTAACCCTAACCCCTACCCTAACCCTAACACGTACCCTAATCCTAACCCGTACCCTAAACCGAGACCTAAAGCTAAAACTAACCCTAACCCTAACCCTAAGCCATACCCTACGCCGTACCCGAACCCCTACACGAACCCGTACCCTAAGCCGTACCCTAACCCTAACCCTAAGCCTAACCCTAACCCTAGGCTACCCTTGACTGCTTCTGCCTCCAATAGATTTCCTAAGCACTAGTGTTTTAAGGAAAAGCTTAAAAAGAGAATCCTAATGTGATTTCTTTATAATGGGTGTGTTCCTTATCTTATCCTAGTGTCTAAACTCTTCTCCATGGCTGGACCCCCAAATAATATTCCTTTACGTGCTAAGGGGTATCTAGAGAGTGGGATAGGTTTAATAACTACCCTAACCCTAACGCGTACCCTAACCCTAACCCCTACCCTAACCCTAACACGTACCCTAATCGTAACCCGTACCCTAAACCGAGCCCTAACCCTAACACTAACCCTAACCCTAACCCTAACCCATACCCTACACCGTACCCGAACCCCTCCCCGAACCCGTACCCTAAGCCGTACCCTAACCCTAACCCTAAGCCTAACCCTAACCCTGGGCTACCCTTGACTGCTTCTGCCTCCAATAGATTTCCTAAGCACTAGTGTTTGAAGGAACAGCTTAAAAAGAGAATCCTAATGTGATTTCTTTATAATGGGTGTGTTCCTTATCTTATCCTAGTGTCTAAACTCTTCTCCATGGCTGGACCCCCAAATAATATTCCTTTACGTGCTAAGGGGTATCTAGAGAGTGGGATAGGTTTACTAACTACCCTAACCCTAACGTGTACCCTAACCCTAACCCCTACCCTAACCCTAACACGTACCCTAATCCTAACCCGTACCCTAAACCGAGCCCTAACCCTTACACTAACCCTAACCCTAACCCTAACCCATACCCTACGCCGTACCCGAACCCCTCCCCGAACCCCTACCCTAAGCCGTACCCTAACCCTAACCCTAAGCCTAACCCTAACCCTAGGCTACCCTTGACTGCTTCTGCCTCCAATAGATTTCCTAAGCACTAGTGTTTGAAGGAACAGCTTAAAAAGAGAATCCTAATGTGATTTCTTTATAATGGGTGTGTTCCTTATCTTATCCTAGTGTCTAAACTCTTCTCCATGGCTGGACCCCCAAATAATATTGCTTTACGTGCTAAGGGGTATCTAGAGAGTGGGATAGGTTTAATAACTACCCTAACCCTAACGCGTACCCTAACCCTAACCCCTACCCTAACCCTAACACGTACCCTAATCCTAACCCGTACCCTGAACCGAGCCCTAACCCTAACACTAACCCTAACCCTAACCCTAACCCATACCCTACGCCGTACCCGAACCCCTCCCCGAACCCGTACCCTAAGCCTAACCCTAAGCCTAACCCTAACCCTAGGCTACCCTTGACTGCTTCTGCCTCCAATAGATTTCCTAAGCACTAGTGTTTTAAGGAACGGCTTAAAAACAGAATCCTAATGTGATTTCTTTATAATGGGTGTGTTCCTTATCTTATCCTAGTGTCTAAACTCTTCTCCATGGCTAGACCCCCAAATAATATTCCTTTACGTGCTAAGGGGTATCTAGAGAGTGGGATAGGTTTAATAACTACCCTAACCCTAACGCGTACCCTAACCCTAACCCCTACCCTAACCCTAACACGTACCCTAATCCTAACCCGTACCCTAAACTGAGCCCTAACCCTAACACTAACCCTAACCCTAACCCTAACCCATACCCTACACCGTTCCCGAACCCCTCCCCGAACCCGTACCCTAAGCCGTACCCTAAGCCTAACCCTAAGCCTAAACCTAACCCTAGGCTACCCTTGACTGCTTCTGCCTCCAATAGATTTCCTAAGCACTAGTGTTTTAAGGAACAGTTAAAAAGAGAATCCTAACGTCATTTCTTTATAATGTATGTGTTCCTTATTTTATCCTAGTGTCTAAACTCTTCTCCATGGCTGGACCCTCAAATAATATTCCTTTACATGCTAAGGGGTATCTAGAGAGTGGGATAGGTTTAATAACTACCCTAACCCTAACGCGTACCCTAACCCTAACCCCTACCATAACCCTAACACGTACCCTAATCCTAACCCGTACCCTATACCGAGCCCTAACCCTAACACTAACCCTAACCCTAACCCTAACCCATACCCTACACCGTACCCGAACCCCTCCCCGAACCCGTACCCTAAGCCATACCCTAACCCTAACCCTAAGCCTAACCCTAACCCTAGGCTACCCTTGACTGCTTCTGTCTCCAATAGATTTCCTAAGCACTAGTGTTTGAAGGAACAGCTTAAAAATAGAATCCTAATGTGATTTCTTTATAATGGGTGTGTTCCTTATCTTATCCTAGTGTCTAAACTCTTCTCCATGGCTGGACCCCCAAATAATATTCCTTTACGTGCTAAGGGGTATCTAGAGAGTGGGATAGGTTTACTAACTACCGTAACCCTAACGTGTACCCTAACCCTAACCCCTACCCTAACCCTAACACGTACCCTAATCCTAACCCGTACCCTAAACCGAGCCCTAACCCTAACACTAACCCTAACCCTAACCCTAACCCATACCCTACGCCGTACCCGAACCCCTCCCCGAACGCCTACACTAAGCCGTACCCTAACCCTAACCCTAAGCCTAACCCTAACCCTAGGCTACCCTTGACTGCTTCTGCCTCCAATAGATTTCCTAAGCACTAGTGTTTGAAGGAACAGCTTAAAAAGAGAATCCTAATGTGATTTCTTTATAATGGGTGTGTTCCTTATCTTATCCTAGTGTCTAAACTCTTCTCCATGGCTGGACCCCCAAATAATATTGCTTTACGTGCTAAGGGGTATCTAGAGAGTGGGATAGGTTTACTAACTACCCTAACCCTAACGCGTACCCTAACCCTAACGCCTACCCTAACCCTAACACGTACCCTAATCCTAACCCGTACCCTGAACCGAGCCCTAACCCTAACACTAACCCATACCCTACGCCGTACCCGAACCCCTCCCCGAACCCGTACGCTAAGCCGTACCCTAAGCCTAACCCTAAGCCTAACCCTAACCCTAGGCTACCCTTGACTGCTTCTGCCTCCAATAGATTTCCTAAGCACTAGTGTTTTAAGGAACGGCTTAAAAACAGAATCCTAATGTGATTTCTTTATAATGGGTGTGTTCCTTATCTTATCCTAGTGTCTAAACTCTTCTCCATGGCTAGACCCCCAAATAATATTCCTTTACGTGCTAAGGGGTATCTAGAGAGTGGGATAGGTTTAATAACTACCCTAACCCTAACGCGTACCCTAACCCTAACCCCTACCCTAACCCTAACACGTACCCTAATCCTAACCCGTACCCTAAACTGAGCCCTAACCCTAACACTAACCCTAACCCTAACCCTAACCCATACCCTACGCCGTACCCGAACCCCTCCCCGAACCCGTACCCTAAGCCGTACCCTAAGCCTAACCCTAAGCCTAACCCTAACCCTAGGCTACCCTTGACTGCTTCTGCCTCCAATAGATTTCCTAAGCACTAGTGTTTGAAGGAACAGCTTAAAAAGAGAATCCTAATGTGATTTCTTTATAATGGGTGTGTTCCTTATCTTATCCTAGTGTCTAAACTCTTCTCCATGGCTGGACCCCCAAATAATATTCCTTTACGTGCTAAGGGGTATCTAGAGAGTGGGATAGGTTTAATAACTACCCTAACCCTAACGCGTACCCTAACCCTAACCCCTACCCTAACCCTAAAACGTACCCTAATCCTAACCCGTACACTAAACCGAGCCCTAACCCTAACTCAAACCCTAACCCTAACCCATACCCTACGCCGTACCCGAACCCCTCCCCGAACCCGTACCCTAAGCCGTACCCTAAGCCTAACCCTAAGCCTAACCCTAACCCTAGGCTACCCTTGACTGCTTCTGCCTCCAATAGATTTCCTAAGCACTAGTGTTTGAAGGAACAGCTTAAAAAGAGAATCCTAATGTGATTTCTTTATAATGGGTGTGTTCCTTATCTTATCCTAGTGTCTAAACTCTTCTCCATGGCTGGACCCCCAAATAATATTCCTTTACGTGCTAAGGGGTATGTAGAGAGTGGGATAGGTTTAATAACTACCCTAACCCTAACGCGTACCCTAACCCTAACCCCTACCCTAACCCTAACACGTACCCTAATCCTAAGCCGTACACTAAACCGAGCCCTAACCCTAACTCAAACCCTAACCCTAACCCATACCCTACGCCGTACCCGAACCCCTCCCCGAACCCGTAGCCTAAGCCGTACCCTAAGCCTAACCCTAAGCCTAACCCTAACCCTAGGCTACCCTTGACTGCTTCTGCCTCCAATAGATTTTCTAAGCACTAGTGTTTTAAGGAACGGCTTAAAAAGAGAATCTTAATGTGATTTCTTTATAATGGGTGTGTTCCTTATCTTATCCTAGTGTCTAAACTCTTCTCCATGGCTGGACGCCCAAATAATATTCCTTTACGTGCTAAGGGGTATCTAGAGAGTGGGATAGGTTTAATAACTACCCTAACCCTAACGCGTACCCTAACCCTAACCCCTACCCTCACCCTAACACGTACCCTAATCCTAACCCGTACCCTAAACCGAGCCCTAACCCTTACACTAACCCTAACCCTAACACTAACCCATACCCTACGCCGTACCCGAACCCCTTCCCGAACCCGTACCCTAAGCCGTACCCTAACCCAAACCCTAAGCCTAACCCTAACCCTAGGCTACCCTTGACTGCTACTGCCTCCAATAGATTTCCTAAGCACTAGTGTTTTAAGGAACAGCTTAAAAAGAGAATCCTAATGTGATTTCTTTATAATGGGTGTGTTCCTTATCTTATCCTAGTGTCTAAACTCTTCTCCATGGCTGGACCCCCAAATAATATTCCTTTACGTGCTAAGGGGTATCTAGAGAGTGGGATAGGTTTAATAACTACCCTAACCCTAAAGCGTACCCTAACCCTAACCCCTACCCTAACCCTAACACGTACCCTAATCCTAACCCGTACCCTAAACCGAGACCTAAAGCTAAAACTAACCCTAACCCTAACCCTAACCCATACCCTACGCCGTACCCGAACCCCTACATGAACCCGTACCCTAAGCCGTACCCTAACCCTAACCCTAAGCCTAACCCTAACCCTAGGCTACCCTTGACTGCTTCTGCCACCAATAGATTTCCTAAGCACTAGTGCTTTAAGGAAAAGCTTAAAAAGAGAATCCTAATGTGATTTCTTTATAATGGGTGTGTTCCTTATCTTATCCTAGTGTCTAAACTCTTCTCCATGGCTGGACCCCCAAATAATATTCCTTTACGTGCTAAGGGGTATCTAGAGAGTGGGATAGGTTTAATAACTACCCTAACCCTAACGCGTACCCTAAACCTAACCCCTACCCTAACCCTAACACGTACCCTAATCATAACCCGTACCCTAAACCGAGCCCTAACCCTAACACTAACCCTAACCCTAAGCCTAACCCATACCCTACGCCGTTCCCGAACCCCTCCCCGAACCCGTACCCTAAGCCGTACCCTAAGCCTAACCCTAAGCCTAACCCTAACCCTAGGCTACGCTTGACTGCTTCTGCCTCCAACAGATTTCCTAAGCACTAATGTTTGAAGGAACAGCTTAAAAAGAGAATCCTAATGTGATTTCTTTATAATGGGTGTGTTCCTTATCTTATCCTAGTGTCTAAACTCTTCTCCATGGCTAGACCCCCAAATAATATTCCTTTACGTGCTAAGGGGTATCTAGAGAGTGGGATAGGTTTACTAACTACCCTAACCCTAACGTGTACCCTAACCCTAACCCCTACCCTAACCCTAACACGTACCCTAATCCTAACCCGTACCCTAAACCGAGCCCTAACCCTAACACTAACTCTAACCCTAACCCTAACCCATACCCTACGCCGTACCCGAACCCCTCCCCGAACCCCTACCCTAAGCCGTACCCTAACCCTAACCCTAAGCCTAACCCTAACCCTAGGCTACCCTTGACTGCTTCTGCCTCCAATAGATTTCCTAAGCACTAGTGTTTGAAGGAACAGCTTAAAAAGAGAATCCTAATGTGATTTCTTTATAATGGGTGTGTTCCTTATCTTATCCTAGTGTCTAAACTCTTCTCCATGGCTGGACCCCCAAATAATATTCCTTTACGTGCTAAGGGGTATCTAGAGAGTGGGATAGGTTTAATAACTACCCTAACCCTAACGCGTACCCTAACCCTAACCCCTACCCTAACCCTAAAACGTACCCTAATCCTAAACCGTACACTAAACCGAGCCCTAACCCTAACTCAAACCCTAACCCTAACCCATACCCTACGCCGTACCCGAACCCCTCCCCGAACCCGTACCCTAAGCCGTACCCTAAGCCTAACCCTAAGCCTAACCCTAACCCTAGGCTACCCTTGACTGCTTCTGCCTCCAATAGATTTCCTAAGCACTAGTGTTTGAAGGAACAGCTTAAAAAGAGAATCCTAATGTGATTTCTTTATAATGGGTGTGTTCCTTATCTTATCCTAGTGTCTAAACTCTTCTCCATGGCTGGACCCCCAAATAATATTCCTTTACGTGCTAAGGGGTATCTAGAGAGTGGGATAGGTTTAATAACTACCCTAACCCTAACGCGTACCCTAACCCTAACCCCTACCCTAACCCTAACACGTACCCTAATCCTAAACCGTACACTAAACCGAGCCCTAACCCTAACTCAAACCCTAACCCTAACCCATACCCTACGCCGTACCCGAACCCCTCCCCGAACCCGTACCCTAAGCCGTACCCTAAGCCTAACCCTAAGCCTAACCCTAACCCTAGGCTACCCTTGACTGCTTCTGCCTCCAATAGATTTCCTAAGCACTAGTGTTTGAAGGAACAGCTTAAAAAGAGAATCCTAATGTGATTTCTTTATAATGGGTGTGTTCCTTATCTTATCCTAGTGTCTAAACTCTTCTCCATGGCTGGACCCCCAAATAATATTCCTTTACGTGCTAAGGGGTATCTAGAGAGTGGGATAGGTTTAATAACTACCCTAACACTAACACGTACCCTAACCCTAACCCCTACCCTAACCCTAACACGTACCCTAATCCTAACCCGTACCCTGAACCGAGCCGTAACCCTAAGACTAACCCTAACCCTAACCCTAACCCATACCCTACGCCGTACCCGAACCCCTCCCCGAACCCGTACCCTAAGCCGTACCCTAAGCCTAACCCTAAGCCTAACCCTAACCCTAGGCTACCCTTGACTGCTTCTGCCTCCAATAGATTTCCTAAGCACTAGTGTTTTAAGGAACGGCTTAAAAACAGAATCCTAATGTGATTTCTTTATAATGGGTGTGTTCCTTATCTTATCCTAGTGTCTAAACTCTTCTCAATGTCTGGACCCGCAAATAATATTCCTTTACGTGCTAAGGGGTATCTAGAGAGTGGGATAGGTTTACTAACTACCCTAACCTAATGCGTACCCTAACCCTAACCCCTACCCTAACCCTAACACGTACCCTAATCCTAACCCGTACCCTAAACCGAGCCCTAACCCTAACACGAACCCTAACCCTAACCCTAACCCATACCCTACGCTGTACCCGAACCCCTCCCCGAACCCCTACCCTAAGCCGTACCCTAACCCTAACCCTAAGCCTAACCCTAACCCTAGGCTACCCTTGACTGCTTCTGCCTCCAATAGATTTCCTTAGCACTAGTGTTTTAAGGAACAACTTAAAAAGAGAATCCTAATGTGATTTGTTTATAATGAATGTGTTCCTTATCTTATCCTAGTGTCTAAACTCTTCTCCATGGCTGGACCCGCAAATAATATTCCTTTACGTGCTAAGGGGTATCTAGAGAGTGGGATAGGTTTAATAACTACCCTAACCCTAACGCGTACCCTAACCCTAACCCCTACCCTAACCCTAACACGTACCCTAATCCTAACCCGTACACTAAACCGAGCCCTAACCCTAACTCAAACCCTAACCCTAACCCATACCCTACGCCGTACCCGAACCCCTCCCCGAACCCGTAGCCTAAGCCGTACCCTAAGCCTAACCCTAAGCCTAACCCTAACCCTAGGCTACCCTTGACTGCTTCTGCCTCCAATAGATTTTCTAAGCACTAGTGTTTTAAGGAACGGCTTAAAAAGAGAATCTTAATGTGATTTCTTTATAATGGGTGTGTTCCTTATCTTATCCTAGTGTCTAAACTATTCTCCATGGCTGGACGCCCAAATAATATTCCTTTACGTGCTAAGGGGTATCTAGAGAGTGGGATAGGTTTAATAACTACCCTAACCCTAACGCGTACCCTAACCCTAACCCCTACCCTAACCCTAACACGTACCCTAATCCTAACCCGTACCCTAAACCGAGCCCTAACCCTTACACTAACCCTAACCCTAACACTAACCCATACCCTACGCCGTACCCGAACCCCTCCCCGAACCCGTACCCTAAGCCGTACCCTAACCCAAACCCTAAGCCTAACCCTAACCCTAGGCTACCCTTGACTGCTACTGCCTCCAATAGATTTCCTAAGCACTAGTGTTTTAAGGAACAGCTTAAAAAGAGAATCCTAATGTGATTTCTTTATAATGGGTGTGTTCCTTATCTTATCCTAGTGTCTAAACTCTTCTCCATGGCTGGACCCCCAAATAATATTCCTTTACGTGCTAAGGGGTATCTAGAAAGTGGGATAGGTTTAATAACTACCCTAACCCTAAAGCGTACCCTAACCCTAACCCCTACCCTAACCCTAACACGTACCCTAATCCTAACCCGTACCCTAAACCGAGACCTAAAGCTAAAACTAACCCTAACCCTAACCCTAAGCCATACCCTACGCCGTACCCGAACCCCTACACGAACCCGTACCCTAAGCCGTACCCTAACCCTAACCCTAAGCCTAACCCTAACCCTAGGCTACCCTTGACTGCTTCTGCCTCCAATAGATTTCCTAAGCACTAGTGCTTTAAGGAAAAGCTTAAAAAGAGAATCCTAATGTGATTTCTTTATAATGGGTGTGTTCCTTATCTTATCCTAGTGTCTAAACTCTTCTCCATGGCTGGACCCCCAAATAATATTCCTTTACGTGCTAAGGGGTATCTAGAGAGTGGGATAGGTTTAATAACTACCCTAACCCTAACGCGTACCCTAACCCTAACCCCTACCCTAACCCTAACACGTACCCTAATCGTAACCCGTACCCCTCCCCGAACCCGTACCCTAAGCCGTACCCTAACCCAAACCCTAAGCCTAACCCTAACCCTAGGCTACCCTTGACTGCTACTGCCTCCAATAGATTTCCTAAGCACTAGTGTTTTAAGGAACAGCTTAAAAAGAGAATCCTAATGTGATTTCTTTATAATGGGTGTGTTCCTTATCTTATCCTAGTGTCTAAACTCTTCTCCATGGCTGGACCCCCAAATAATATTCCTTTACGTGCTAAGGGGTATCTAGAAAGTGGGATAGGTTTAATAACTACCCTAACCCTAAAGCGTACCCTAACCCTAACCCCTACCCTAACCCTAACACGTACCCTAATCCTAACCCGTACCCTAAACCGAGACCTAAAGCTAAAACTAACCCTAACCCTAACCCTAAGCCATACCCTACGCCGTACCCGAACCCCTACACGAACCCGTACCCTAAGCCGTACCCTAACCCTAACCCTAAGCCTAACCCTAACCCTAGGCTACCCTTGACTGCTTCTGCCTCCAATAGATTTCCTAAGCACTAGTGTTTTAAGGAAAAGCTTAAAAAGAGAATCCTAATGTGATTTCTTTATAATGGGTGTGTTCCTTATCTTATCCTAGTGTCTAAACTCTTCTCCATGGCTGGACCCCCAAATAATATTCCTTTACGTGCTAAGGGGTATCTAGAGAGTGGGATAGGTTTAATAACTACCCTAACCCTAACGCGTACCCTAACCCTAACCCCTACCCTAACCCTAACACGTACCCTAATCGTAACCCGTACCCTAAACCGAGCCCTAACCCTAACACTAACCCTAACCCTAACCCTAACCCATACCCTACACCGTACCCGAACCCCTCCCCGAACCCGTACCCTAAGCCGTACCCTAACCCTAACCCTAAGCCTAACCCTAACCCTGGGCTACCCTTGACTGCTTCTGCCTCCAATAGATTTCCTAAGCACTAGTGTTTGAAGGAACAGCTTAAAAAGAGAATCCTAATGTGATTTCTTTATAATGGGTGTGTTCCTTATCTTATCCTAGTGTCTAAACTCTTCTCCATGGCTGGACCCCCAAATAATATTCCTTTACGTGCTAAGGGGTATCTAGAGAGTGGGATAGGTTTACTAACTACCCTAACCCTAACGTGTACCCTAACCCTAACCCCTACCCTAACCCTAACACGTACCCTAATCCTAACCCGTACCCTAAACCGAGCCCTAACCCTTACACTAACCCTAACCCTAACCCTAACCCATACCCTACGCCGTACCCGAACCCCTCCCCGAACCCCTACCCTAAGCCGTACCCTAACCCTAACCCTAAGCCTAACCCTAACCCTAGGCTACCCTTAACTGCTTCTGCCTCCAATAGATTTCCTAAGCACTAGTGTTTGAAGGAACAGCTTAAAAAGAGAATCCTAATGTGATTTCTTTATAATGGGTGTGTTCCTTATCTTATCCTAGTGTCTAAACTCTTCTCCATGGCTGGACCCCCAAATAATATTGCTTTACGTGCTAAGGGGTATCTAGAGAGTGGGATAGGTTTAATAACTACCCTAACCCTAACGCGTACCCTAACCCTAACCCCTACCCTAACCCTAACACGTACCCTAATCCTAACCCGTACCCTGAACCGAGCCCTAACCCTAACACTAACCCTAACCCTAACCCTAACCCATACCCTACGCCGTACCCGAACCCCTCCCCGAACCCGTACCCTAAGCCTAACCCTAAGCCTAACCCTAACCCTAGGCTACCCTTGACTGCTTCTGCCTCCAATAGATTTCCTAAGCACTAGTGTTTTAAGGAACGGCTTAAAAACAGAATCCTAATGTGATTTCTTTATAATGGGTGTGTTCCTTATCTTATCCTAGTGTCTAAACTCTTCTCCATGGCTAGACCCCCAAATAATATTCCTTTACGTGCTAAGGGGTATCTAGAGAGTGGGATAGGTTTAATAACTACCCTAACCCTAACGCGTACCCTAACCCTAACCCCTACCCTAACCCTAACACGTACCCTAATCCTAACCCGTACCCTAAACTGAGCCCTAACCCTAACACTAACCCTAACCCTAACCCTAACCCATACCCTACACCGTTCCCGAACCCCTCCCCGAACCCGTACCCTAAGCCGTACCCTAAGCCTAACCCTAAGCCTAAACCTAACCCTAGGCTACCCTTGACTGCTTCTGCCTCCAATAGATTTCCTAAGCACTAGTGTTTTAAGGAACAGTTAAAAAGAGAATCCTAACGTCATTTCTTTATAATGTATGTGTTCCTTATTTTATCCTAGTGTCTAAACTCTTCTCCATGGCTGGACCCTCAAATAATATTCCTTTACGTGCTAAGGGGTATCTAGAGAGTGGGATAGGTTTAATAACTACCCTAACCCTAACGCGTACCCTAACCCTAACCCCTACCATAACCCTAACACGTACCCTAATCCTAACCCGTACCCTATACCGAGCCCTAACCCTAACACTAACCCTAACCCTAACCCTAACCCATACCCTACACCGTACCCGAACCCCTCCCCGAACCCGTACCCTAAGCCGTACCCTAAACCTAACCCTAAGCCTAACCCTAACCCTAGGCTACCCTTGACTGCTTCTGTCTCCAATAGATTTCCTAAGCACTAGTGTTTGAAGGAACAGCTTAAAAATAGAATCCTAATGTGATTTCTTTATAATGGGTGTGTTCCTTATCTTATCCTAGTGTCTAAACTCTTCTCCATGGCTGGACCCCCAAATAATATTCCTTTACGTGCTAAGGGGTATCTAGAGAGTGGGATAGGTTTACTAACTACCGTAACCCTAACGTGTACCCTAACCCTAACCCCTACCCTAACCCTAACACGTACCCTAATCCTAACCCGTACCCTAAACCGAGCCCTAACCCTAACACTAACCCTAACCCTAACCCTAACCCATACCCTACGCCGTACCCGAACCCCTCCCCGAACGCCTACACTAAGCCGTACCCTAACCCTAACCCTAAGCCTAACCCTAACCCTAGGCTACCCTTGACTGCTTCTGCCTCCAATAGATTTCCTAAGCACTAGTGTTTGAAGGAACAGCTTAAAAAGAGAATCCTAATGTGATTTCTTTATAATGGGTGTGTTCCTTATCTTATCCTAGTGTCTAAACTCTTCTCCATGGCTGGACCCCCAAATAATATTGCTTTACGTGCTAAGGGGTATCTAGAGAGTGGGATAGGTTTACTAACTACCCTAACCCTAACGCGTACCCTAACCCTAACCCCTACCCTAACCCTAACACGTACCCTAATCCTAACCCGTACCCTGAACCGAGCCCTAACCCTAACACTAACCCATACCCTACGCCGTACCCGAACCCCTCCCCGAACCCGTACGCTAAGCCGTACCCTAAGCCTAACCCTAAGCCTAACCCTAACCCTAGGCTACCCTTGACTGCTTCTGCCTCCAATAGATTTCCTAAGCACTAGTGTTTTAAGGAACGGCTTAAAAACAGAATCCTAATGTGATTTCTTTATAATGGGTGTGTTCCTTATCTTATCCTAGTGTCTAAACTCTTCTCCATGGCTAGACCCCCAAATAATATTCCTTTACGTGCTAAGGGGTATCTAGAGAGTGGGATAGGTTTAATAACTACCCTAACCCTAACGCGTACCCTAACCCTAACCCCTACCCTAACCCTAACACGTACCCTAATCCTAACCCGTACCCTAAACTGAGCCCTAACCCTAACACTAACCCTAACCCTAACCCTAACCCATACCCTACGCCGTACCCGAACCCCTCCCCGAACCCGTACCCTAAGCCGTACCCTAAGCCTAACCCTAAGCCTAACCCTAACCCTAGGCTACCCTTGACTGCTTCTGCCTCCAATAGATTTCCTAAGCACTAGTGTTTGAAGGAACAGCTTAAAAAGAGAATCCTAATGTGATTTCTTTATAATGGGTGTGTTCCTTATCTTATCCTAGTGTCTAAACTCTTCTCCATGGCTGGACCCCCAAATAATATTCCTTTACGTGCTAAGGGGTATCTAGAGAGTGGGATAGGTTTAATAACTACCCTAACCCTAACGCGTACCCTAACCCTAACCCCTACCCTAACCCTAAAACGTACCCTAATCCTAACCCGTACACTAAACCGAGCCCTAACCCTAACTCAAACCCTAACCCTAACCCATACCCTACGCCGTACCCGAACCCCTCCCCGAACCCGTACCCTAAGCCGTACCCTAAGCCTAACCCTAAGCCTAACCCTAACCCTAGGCTACCCTTGACTGCTTCTGCCTCCAATAGATTTCCTAAGCACTAGTGTTTGAAGGAACAGCTTAAAAAGAGAATCCTAATGTGATTTCTTTATAATGGGTGTGTTCCTTATCTTATCCTAGTGTAAAAACTCTTCTCCATGGCTGGACCCCCAAATAATATTCCTTTACGTGCTAAGGGGTATGTAGAGAGTGGGATAGGTTTAATAACTACCCTAACCCTAACGCATACCCTAACCCTAACCCCTACCCTAACCCTAACACGTACCCTAATCCTAAGCCGTACACTAAACCGAGCCCTAACCCTAACTCAAACCCTAACCCTAACCCATACCCTACGCCGTACCCGAACCCCTCCCCGAACCCGTAGCCTAAGCCGTACCCTAAGCCTAACCCTAAGCCTAACCCTAACCCTAGGCTACCCTTGACTGCTTCTGCCTCCAATAGATTTTCTAAGCACTAGTGTTTTAAGGAACGGCTTAAAAAGAGAATCTTAATGTGATTTCTTTATAATGGGTGTGTTCCTTATCTTATCCTAGTGTCTAAACTCTTCTCCATGGCTGGACGCCCAAATAATATTCCTTTACGTGCTAAGGGGTATCTAGAGAGTGGTATAGGTTTAATAACTACCCTAACCCTAACGCGTACCCTAACCCTAACCCCTACCCTCACCCTAACACGTACCCTAATCCTAACCCGTACCCTAAACCGAGCCCTAACCCTTACACTAACCCTAACCCTAACACTAACCCATACCCTACGCCGTACCCGAACCCCTCCCCGAACCCGTACCCTAAGCCGTACCCTAAGCCTAACCCTAAGCCTAACCCTAACCCTAGGCTACCCTTGACTGCTTCTGCCTCCAATAGATTTCCTAAGCACTAGTGTTTGAAGGAACAGCTTAAAAAGAGAATCCTAATGTGATTTCTTTATAATGGGTGTGTTCCTTATCTTATCCTAGTGTCTAAACTCTTCTCCATGGCTGGACCCCCAAATAATATTCCTTTACGTGCTAAGGGGTATCTAGAGAGTGGGATAGGTTTAATAACTACCCTAACCCTAACGCGTACCCTAACCCTAACCCCTACCCTAACCCTAACACGTACCCTAATCCTAAACCGTACACTAAACCGAGCCCTAACCCTAACTCAAACCCTAACCCTAACCCATACCCTACGCCGTACCCGAACCCCTCCCCGAACCCGTACCCTAAGCCGTACCCTAAGCCTAACCCTAAGCCTAACCCTAACCCTAGGCTACCCTTGACTGCTTCTGCCTCCAATAGATTTCCTAAGCACTAGTGTTTGAAGGAACAGCTTAAAAAGAGAATCCTAATGTGATTTCTTTATAATGGGTGTGTTCCTTATCTTATCCTAGTGTCTAAACTCTTCTCCATGGCTGGACCCCCAAATAATATTCCTTTACGTGCTAAGGGGTATCTAGAGAGTGGGATAGGTTTAATAACTACCCTAACACTAACACGTACCCTAACCCTAACCCCTACCCTAACCCTAACACGTACCCTAATCCTAACCCGTACCCTGAACCGAGCCGTAACCCTAAGACTAACCCTAACCCTAACCCTAACCCATACCCTACGCCGTACCCGAACCCCTCCCCGAACCCGTACCCTAAGCCGTACCCTAAGCCTAACCCTAAGCCTAACCCTAACCCTAGGCTACCCTTGACTGCTTCTGCCTCCAATAGATTTCCTAAGCACTAGTGTTTTAAGGAACGGCTTAAAAACAGAATCCTAATGTGATTTCTTTATAATGGGTGTGTTCCTTATCTTATCCTAGTGTCTAAACTCTTCTCAATGGCTGGACCCGCAAATAATATTCCTTTACGTGCTAAGGGGTATCTAGAGAGTGGGATAGGTTTACTAACTACCCTAACCTAATGCGTACCCTAACCCTAACCCCTACCCTAACCCTAACACGTACCCTAATCCTAACCCGTACCCTAAACCGAGCCCTAACCCTAACACGAACCCTAACCCTAACCCTAACCCATACCCTACGCTGTACCCGAACCCCTCCCCGAACCCCTACCCTAAGCCATACCCTAACCCTAACCCTAAGCCTAACCCTAACCCTAGGCTACCCTTGACTGCTTCTGCCTCCAATAGATTTCCTAAGCACTAGTGTTTTAAGGAACAACTTAAAAAGAGAATCCTAATGTGATTTGTTTATAATGAATGTGTTCCTTATCTTATCCTAGTGTCTAAACTCTTCTCCATGGCTGGACCCGCAAATAATATTCCTTTACGTGCTAAGGGGTATCTAGAGAGTGGGATAGGTTTAATAACTACCCTAACCCTAACGCGTACCCTAACCCTAACCCCTACCCTAACCCTAACACGTACCCTAATCCTAACCCGTACACTAAACCGAGCCCTAACCCTAACTCAAACCCTAACCCTAACCCATACCCTACGCCGTACCCGAACCCCTCCCCGAACCCGTAGCCTAAGCCGTACCCTAAGCCTAACCCTAAGCCTAACCCTAACCCTAGGCTACCCTTGACTGCTTCTGCCTCCAATAGATTTTCTAAGCACTAGTGTTTTAAGGAACGGCTTAAAAAGAGAATCTTAATGTGATTTCTTTATAATGGGTGTGTTCCTTATCTTATCCTAGTGTCTAAACTATTCTCCATGGCTGGACGCCCAAATAATATTCCTTTACGTGCTAAGGGGTATCTAGAGAGTGGGATAGGTTTAATAACTACCCTAACCCTAACGCGTACCCTAACCCTAACCCCTACCCTAACCCTAACACGTACCCTAATCCTAACCCGTACCCTAAACCGAGCCCTAACCCTTACACTAACCCTAACCCTAACACTAACCCATACCCTACGCCGTACCCGAACCCCTCCCCGAACCCGTACCCTAAGCCGTACCCTAACCCAAACCCTAAGCCTAACCCTAACCCTAGGCTACCCTTGACTGCTACTGCCTCCAATAGATTTCCTAAGCACTAGTGTTTTAAGGAACAGCTTAAAAAGAGAATCCTAATGTGATTTCTTTATAATGGGTGTGTTCCTTATCTTATCCTAGTGTCTAAACTCTTCTCCATGGCTGGACCCCCAAATAATATTCCTTTACGTGCTAAGGGGTATCTAGAAAGTGGGATAGGTTTAATAACTACCCTAACCCTAAAGCGTACCCTAACCCTAACCCCTACCCTAACCCTAACACGTACCCTAATCCTAACCCGTACCCTAAACCGAGACCTAAAGCTAAAACTAACCCTAACCCTAACCCTAAGCCATACCCTACGCCGTACCCGAACCCCTACACGAACCCGTACCCTAAGCCGTACCCTAACCCTAACCCTAAGCCTAACCCTAACCCTAGGCTACCCTTGACTGCTTCTGCCTCCAATAGATTTCCTAAGCACTAGTGCTTTAAGGAAAAGCTTAAAAAGAGAATCCTAATGTGATTTCTTTATAATGGGTGTGTTCCTTATCTTATCCTAGTGTCTAAACTCTTCTCCATGGCTGGACCCCCAAATAATATTCCTTTACGTGCTAAGGGGTATCTAGAGAGTGGGATAGGTTTAATAACTACCCTAACCCTAACGCGTACCCTAACCCTAACCCCTACCCTAACCCTAACACGTACCCTAATCGTAACCCGTACCCCTCCCCGAACCCGTACCCTAAGCCGTACCCTAACCCAAACCCTAAGCCTAACCCTAACCCTAGGCTACCCTTGACTGCTACTGCCTCCAATAGATTTCCTAAGCACTAGTGTTTTAAGGAACAGCTTAAAAAGAGAATCCTAATGTGATTTCTTTATAATGGGTGTGTTCCTTATCTTATCCTAGTGTCTAAACTCTTCTCCATGGCTGGACCCCCAAATAATATTCCTTTACGTGCTAAGGGGTATCTAGAAAGTGGGATAGGTTTAATAACTACCCTAACCCTAAAGCGTACCCTAACCCTAACCCCTACCCTAACCCTAACACGTACCCTAATCCTAACCCGTACCCTAAACCGAGACCTAAAGCTAAAACTAACCCTAACCCTAACCCTAAGCCATACCCTACGCCGTACCCGAACCCCTACACGAACCCGTACCCTAAGCCGTACCCTAACCCTAACCCTAAGCCTAACCCTAACCCTAGGCTACCCTTGACTGCTTCTGCCTCCAATAGATTTCCTAAGCACTAGTGTTTTAAGGAAAAGCTTAAAAAGAGAATCCTAATGTGATTTCTTTATAATGGGTGTGTTCCTTATCTTATCCTAGTGTCTAAACTCTTCTCCATGGCTGGACCCCCAAATAATATTCCTTTACGTGCTAAGGGGTATCTAGAGAGTGGGATAGGTTTAATAACTACCCTAACCCTAACGCGTACCCTAACCCTAACCCCTACCCTAACCCTAACACGTACCCTAATCGTAACCCGTACCCTAAACCGAGCCCTAACCCTAACACTAACCCTAACCCTAACCCTAACCCATACCCTACACCGTACCCGAACCCCTCCCCGAACCCGTACCCTAAGCCGTACCCTAACCCTAACCCTAAGCCTAACCCTAACCCTGGGCTACCCTTGACTGCTTCTGCCTCCAATAGATTTCCTAAGCACTAGTGTTTGAAGGAACAGCTTAAAAAGAGAATCCTAATGTGATTTCTTTATAATGGGTGTGTTCCTTATCTTATCCTAGTGTCTAAACTCTTCTCCATGGCTGGACCCCCAAATAATATTCCTTTACGTGCTAAGGGGTATCTAGAGAGTGGGATAGGTTTACTAACTACCCTAACCCTAACGTGTACCCTAACCCTAACCCCTACCCTAACCCTAACACGTACCCTAATCCTAACCCGTACCCTAAACCGAGCCCTAACCCTTACACTAACCCTAACCCTAACCCTAACCCATACCCTACGCCGTACCCGAACCCCTCCCCGAACCCCTACCCTAAGCCGTACCCTAACCCTAACCCTAAGCCTAACCCTAACCCTAGGCTACCCTTGACTGCTTCTGCCTCCAATAGATTTCCTAAGCACTAGTGTTTGAAGGAACAGCTTAAAAAGAGAATCCTAATGTGATTTCTTTATAATGGGTGTGTTCCTTATCTTATCCTAGTGTCTAAACTCTTCTCCATGGCTGGACCCCCAAATAATATTGCTTTACGTGCTAAGGGGTATCTAGAGAGTGGGATAGGTTTAATAACTACCCTAACCCTAACGCGTACCCTAACCCTAACCCCTACCCTAACCCTAACACGTACCCTAATCCTAACCCGTACCCTGAACCGAGCCCTAACCCTAACACTAACCCTAACCCTAACCCTAACCCATACCCTACGCCGTACCCGAACCCCTCCCCGAACCCGTACCCTAAGCCTAACCCTAAGCCTAACCCTAACCCTAGGCTACCCTTGACTGCTTCTGCCTCCAATAGATTTCCTAAGCACTAGTGTTTTAAGGAACGGCTTAAAAACAGAATCCTAATGTGATTTCTTTATAATGGGTGTGTTCCTTATCTTATCCTAGTGTCTAAACTCTTCTCCATGGCTAGACCCCCAAATAATATTCCTTTACGTGCTAAGGGGTATCTAGAGAGTGGGATAGGTTTAATAACTACCCTAACCCTAACGCGTACCCTAACCCTAACCCCTACCCTAACCCTAACACGTACCCTAATCCTAACCCGTACCCTAAACTGAGCCCTAACCCTAACACTAACCCTAACCCTAACCCTAACCCATACCCTACACCGTTCCCGAACCCCTCCCCGAACCCGTACCCTAAGCCGTACCCTAAGCCTAACCCTAAGCCTAAACCTAACCCTAGGCTACCCTTGACTGCTTCTGCCTCCAATAGATTTCCTAAGCACTAGTGTTTTAAGGAACAGTTAAAAAGAGAATCCTAACGTCATTTCTTTATAATGTATGTGTTCCTTATTTTATCCTAGTGTCTAAACTCTTCTCCATGGCTGGACCCTCAAATAATATTCCTTTACGTGCTAAGGGGTATCTAGAGAGTGGGATAGGTTTAATAACTACCCTAACCCTAACGCGTACCCTAACCCTAACCCCTACCATAACCCTAACACGTACCCTAATCCTAACCCGTACCCTATACCGAGCCCTAACCCTAACACTAACCCTAACCCTAACCCTAACCCATACCCTACACCGTACCCGAACCCCTCCCCGAACCCGTACCCTAAGCCGTACCCTAAACCTAACCCTAAGCCTAACCCTAACCCTAGGCTACCCTTGACTGCTTCTGTCTCCAATAGATTTCCTAAGCACTAGTGTTTGAAGGAACAGCTTAAAAATAGAATCCTAATGTGATTTCTTTATAATGGGTGTGTTCCTTATCTTATCCTAGTGTCTAAACTCTTCTCCATGGCTGGACCCCCAAATAATATTCCTTTACGTGCTAAGGGGTATCTAGAGAGTGGGATAGGTTTACTAACTACCGTAACCCTAACGTGTACCCTAACCCTAACCCCTACCCTAACCCTAACACGTACCCTAATCCTAACCCGTACCCTAAACCGAGCCCTAACCCTAACACTAACCCTAACCCTAACCCTAACCCATACCCTACGCCGTACCCGAACCCCTCCCCGAACGCCTACACTAAGCCGTACCCTAACCCTAACCCTAAGCCTAACCCTAACCCTAGGCTACCCTTGACTGCTTCTGCCTCCAATAGATTTCCTAAGCACTAGTGTTTGAAGGAACAGCTTAAAAAGAGAATCCTAATGTGATTTCTTTATAATGGGTGTGTTCCTTATCTTATCCTAGTGTCTAAACTCTTCTCCATGGCTGGACCCCCAAATAATATTGCTTTACGTGCTAAGGGGTATCTAGAGAGTGGGATAGGTTTACTAACTACCCTAACCCTAACGCGTACCCTAACCCTAACCCCTACCCTAACCCTAACACGTACCCTAATCCTAACCCGTACCCTGAACCGAGCCCTAACCCTAACACTAACCCATACCCTACGCCGTACCCGAACCCCTCCCCGAACCCGTACGCTAAGCCGTACCCTAAGCCTAACCCTAAGCCTAACCCTAACCCTAGGCTACCCTTGACTGCTTCTGCCTCCAATAGATTTCCTAAGCACTAGTGTTTTAAGGAACGGCTTAAAAACAGAATCCTAATGTGATTTCTTTATAATGGGTGTGTTCCTTATCTTATCCTAGTGTCTAAACTCTTCTCCATGGCTAGACCCCCAAATAATATTCCTTTACGTGCTAAGGGGTATCTAGAGAGTGGGATAGGTTTAATAACTACCCTAACCCTAACGCGTACCCTAACCCTAACCCCTACCCTAACCCTAACACGTACCCTAATCCTAACCCGTACCCTAAACTGAGCCCTAACCCTAACACTAACCCTAACCCTAACCCTAACCCATACCCTACGCCGTACCCGAACCCCTCCCCGAACCCGTACCCTAAGCCGTACCCTAAGCCTAACCCTAAGCCTAACCCTAACCCTAGGCTACCCTTGACTGCTTCTGCCTCCAATAGATTTCCTAAGCACTAGTGTTTGAAGGAACAGCTTAAAAAGAGAATCCTAATGTGATTTCTTTATAATGGGTGTGTTCCTTATCTTATCCTAGTGTCTAAACTCTTCTCCATGGCTGGACCCCCAAATAATATTCCTTTACGTGCTAAGGGGTATCTAGAGAGTGGGATAGGTTTAATAACTACCCTAACCCTAACGCGTACCCTAACCCTAACCCCTACCCTAACCCTAAAACGTACCCTAATCCTAACCCGTACACTAAACCGAGCCCTAACCCTAACTCAAACCCTAACCCTAACCCATACCCTACGCCGTACCCGAACCCCTCCCCGAACCCGTACCCTAAGCCGTACCCTAAGCCTAACCCTAAGCCTAACCCTAACCCTAGGCTACCCTTGACTGCTTCTGCCTCCAATAGATTTCCTAAGCACTAGTGTTTGAAGGAACAGCTTAAAAAGAGAATCCTAATGTGATTTCTTTATAATGGGTGTGTTCCTTATCTTATCCTAGTGTAAAAACTCTTCTCCATGGCTGGACCCCCAAATAATATTCCTTTACGTGCTAAGGGGTATGTAGAGAGTGGGATAGGTTTAATAACTACCCTAACCCTAACGCATACCCTAACCCTAACCCCTACCCTAACCCTAACACGTACCCTAATCCTAAGCCGTACACTAAACCGAGCCCTAACCCTAACTCAAACCCTAACCCTAACCCATACCCTACGCCGTACCCGAACCCCTCCCCGAACCCGTAGCCTAAGCCGTACCCTAAGCCTAACCCTAAGCCTAACCCTAACCCTAGGCTACCCTTGACTGCTTCTGCCTCCAATAGATTTTCTAAGCACTAGTGTTTTAAGGAACGGCTTAAAAAGAGAATCTTAATGTGATTTCTTTATAATGGGTGTGTTCCTTATCTTATCCTAGTGTCTAAACTCTTCTCCATGGCTGGACGCCCAAATAATATTCCTTTACGTGCTAAGGGGTATCTAGAGAGTGGGATAGGTTTAATAACTACCCTAACCCTAACGCGTACCCTAACCCTAACCCCTACCCTCACCCTAACACGTACCCTAATCCTAACCCGTACCCTAAACCGAGCCCTAACCCTTACACTAACCCTAACCCTAACACTAACCCATACCCTACGCCGTACCCGAACCCCTCCCCGAACCCGTACCCTAAGCCGTACCCTAAGCCTAACCCTAAGCCTAACCCTAACCCTAGGCTACCCTTGACTGCTACTGCCTCCAATAGATTTCCTAAGCACTAGTGTTTTAAGGAACAGCTTAAAAAGAGAATCCTAATGTGATTTCTTTATAATGGGTGTGTTCCTTATCTTATCCTAGTGTCTAAACTCTTCTCCATGGCTGGACCCCCAAATAATATTCCTTTACGTGCTAAGGGGTATCTAGAGAGTGGGATAGGTTTAATAACTACCCTAACCCTAAAGCGTACCCTAACCCTAACCCCTACCCTAACCCTAACACGTACCCTAATCCTAACCCGTACCCTAAACCGAGACCTAAAGCTAAAACTAACCCTAACCCTAACCCTAACCCATACCCTACGCCGTACCCGAACCCCTACATGAACCCGTACCCTAAGCCGTACCCTAACCCTAACCCTAAGCCTAACCCTAACCCTAGGCTACCCTTGACTGCTTCTGCCACCAATAGATTTCCTAAGCACTAGTGCTTTAAGGAAAAGCTTAAAAAGAGAATCCTAATGTGATTTCTTTATAATGGGTGTGTTCCTTATCTTCTCCTAGTGTCTAAACTCTTCTCCATGGCTGGACCCCCAAATAATATTCCTTTACGTGCTAAGGGGTATCTAGAGAGTGGGATAGGTTTAATAACTACCCTAACCCTAACGCGTACCCTAAACCTAACCCCTACCCTAACCCTAACACGTACCCTAATCATAACCCGTACCCTAAACCGAGCCCTAACCCTAACACTAACCCTAACCCTAAGCCTAACCCATACCCTACGCCGTTCCCGAACCCCTCCCCGAACCCGTACCCTAAGCCGTACCCTAAGCCTAACCCTAAGCCTAACCCTAACCCTAGGCTACCCTTGACTGCTTCTGCCTCCAACAGATTTCCTAAGCACTAATGTTTGAAGGAACAGCTTAAAAAGAGAATCCTAATGTGATTTCTTTATAATGGGTGTGTTCCTTATCTTATCCTAGTGTCTAAACTCTTCTCCATGGCTGGACCCCCAAATAATATTCCTTTACGTGCTAAGGGGTATCTAGAGAGTGGGATAGGTTTACTAACTACCCTAACCCTAACGTGTACCCTAACCCTAACCCCTACCCTAACCCTAACACGTACCCTAATCCTAACCCGTACCCTAAACCGAGCCCTAACCCTAACACTAACTCTAACCCTAACCCTAACCCATACCCTACGCCGTACCCGAACCCCTCCCCGAACCCCTACCCTAAGCCGTACCCTAACCCTAACCCTAAGCCTAACCCTAACCCTAGGCTACCCTTGACTGCTTCTGCCTCCAATAGATTTCCTAAGCACTAGTGTTTGAAGGAACAGCTTAAAAAGAGAATCCTAATGTGATTTCTTTATAATGGGTGTGTTCCTTATCTTACCCTAGTGTCTAAACTCTTCTCCATGGCTGGACCCCCAAATAATATTGCTTTACGTGCTAAGGGGTATCTAGAGAGTGGGATAGGTTTAATAACTACCCTAACCCTAACGCGTACCCTAACCCTAACCCCTACCCTAACCCTAACACGTACCCTAATCCTAACCCGTACCCTGAACCGAGCCCTAACCCTAACACTAACCCTAACCCTAACCCTAACCCTAACCCATACCCTACGCCGTACCCGAACCCCTCCCCGAACCCGTACCCTAAGCCTAACCCTAAGCCTAACCCTAACCCTAGGCTACCCTTGACTGCTTCTGCCTCCAATAGATTTCCTAAGCACTAGTGTTTTAAGGAACGGCTTAAAAACAGAATCCTAATGTGATTTCTTTATAATGGGTGTGTTCCTTATCTTATCCTAGTGTCTAAACTCTTCTCCATGGCTAGACCCCCAAATAATATTCCTTTACGTGCCAAGGGGTATCTAGAGAGTGGGATAGGTTTAATAACTACCCTAACCCTAACGCGTACCCTAACACTAACCCCTACCCTAACCCTAACACGTACCCTAATCCTAACCCGTACCCTAAACTGAGCCCTAACCCTAACACTAACCCTAACCCTAACCCTAACCCATACCCTACGCCGTTCCCGAACCCCTCCCCGAACCCGTACCCTAAGCCGTACCCTAAGCCTAACCCTAAGCCTAACCCTAACCCTAGGCTACCCTTGACTGCTTCTGCCTCCAATAGATTTCCTAAGCACTAGTGTTTGAAGGAACAGCTTAAAAAGAGAATCCTAATGTGATTTCTTTATAATGGGTGTGTTCCTTATCTTATCCTAGTGTCTAAACTCTTCTCCATGGCTGGACCCCCAAATAATATTCCTTTACGTGCTAAAGGGTATCTAGAGAGTGGGATAGGTTTAATAACTACCCTAACCCTAACGCGTACCCTAACGCTAACCCCTACCCTAACCCTAAAACGTACCCTAATCCTAAACCGTACACTAAACCGAGCCCTAACCCTAACTCAAACCCTAACCCTAACCCATACCCTACGCCGTACCCGAACCCCTCCCCGAACCCGTACCCTTAGCCGTACCCTAACCCTAACCCTAAGCCTAACCCTAACCCTAGGCTATCCTTGACTGCTTCTGCCTCCAATAGATTTCCTAAGCACTAGTGTTTGAAGGAACAGCTTAAAAAGAGAATCCTAATGTGATTTCTTTATAATGGGTGTGTTCCTTATCTTATCCTAGTGTCTAAACTCTTCTCCATGGCTGGACCCCCAAATAATATTCCTTTACGTGCTAAGGGGTATCTAGAGAGTGGGATAGGTTTACTAACTACCCTAACCCTAACGTGTACCCTAACCCTAACGTGTACCCTAACCCTAACACGTACCCTAATCCTAACCCGTACCCTAAACCGAGCCCTAACCCTAACACTAACCCTAACCCTAACCCTAACCCATACCCTACGCCGTACCCGAACCCCTCCCCGAACGCCTACACTTAGCCGTACCCTAACCCTAACCCTAAGCCTAACCCTAACCCTAGGCTACCCTTGACTGCTTCTGCCTCCAATAGATTTCCTAAGCACTAGTGTTTGAAGGAACAGCTTAAAAAGAGAATCCTAATGTGATTTCTTTATAATGGGTGTGTTCCTTATCTTATCCTAGTGTCTAAACTCTTCTCCATGGCTGGACCCCCAAATAATATTCCTTTACGTGCTAAAGGGTATCTAGAGAGTGGGATAGGTTTAATAACTACCCTAACCCTAACGCGTACCCTAACGCTAACCCCTACCCTAACCCTAAAACGTACCCTAATCCTAAACCGTACACTAAACCGAGCCCTAACCCTAACTCAAACCCTAACCCTAACCCATACCCTACGCCGTACCCGAACCCCTCCCCGAACCCGTACCCTTAGCCGTACCCTAACCCTAACCCTAAGCCTAACCCTAACCCTAGGCTATCCTTGACTGCTTCTGCCTCCAATAGATTTCCTAAGCACTAGTGTTTGAAGGAACAGCTTAAAAAGAGAATCCTAATGTGATTTCTTTATAATGGGTGTGTTCCTTATCTTATCCTAGTGTCTAAACTCTTCTCCATGGCTGGACCCCCAAATAATATTCCTTTACGTGCTAAGGGGTATCTAGAGAGTGGGATAGGTTTACTAACTACCCTAACCCTAACGTGTACCCTAACCCTAACGTGTACCCTAACCCTAACACGTACCCTAATCCTAACCCGTACCCTAAACCGAGCCCTAACCCTAACACTAACCCTAACCCTAACCCTAACCCATACCCTACGCCGTACCCGAACCCCTCCCCGAACGCCTACACTTAGCCGTACCCTAACCCTAACCCTAAGCCTAACCCTAACCCTAGACTACCCTTGACTGCTTCTGCCTCCAATAGATTTCCTAAGCACTAGTGTTTGAAGGAACAGCTTAAAAAGAGAATCCTAATGTGATTTCTTTATAATGGGTGTGTTCCTTATCTTACCCTAGTGTCTAAACTCTTCTCCATGGCTGGACCCCCAAATAATATTGCTTTACGTGCTAAGGGGTATCTAGAGAGTGGGATAGGTTTAATAACTACCCTAACCCTAACGCGTACCCTAACCCTAACCCCTACCCTAACCCTAACACGTACCCTAATCCTAACCCGTACCCTGAACCGAGCCCTAACCCTAACACTAACCCTAACCCTAACCCTAACCCATACCCTACGCCGTACCCGAACCCCTCCCCGAACCCGTACGCTAAGCCGTACCCTAAGCCTAACCCTAAGCCTAACCCTAACCCTAGGCTACCCTTGACTGCTTCTGCCTCCAATAGATTTCCTAAGCACTAGTGTTTTAAGGAACGGCTTAAAAACAGAATCCTAATGTGATTTCTTTATAATGGGTGTGTTCCTTATCTTATCCTAGTGTCTAAACTCTTCTCCATGGCTAGACCCCCAAATAATATTCCTTTACGTGCTAAGGGGTATCTAGAGAGTGGGATAGGTTTAATAACTACCCTAACCCTAACGCGTACCCTAACACTAACCCCTACCCTAACCCTAACACGTACCCTAATCCTAACCCGTACCCTAAACTGAGCCCTAACCCTAACACTAACCCTAACCCTAACCCTAACCCATACCCTACGCCGTTCCCGAACCCCTCCCCGAACCCGTACCCTAAGCCGTACCCTAAGCCTAACCCTAAGCCTAACCCTAACCCTAGGCTACCCTTGACTGCTTCTGCCTCCAATAGATTTCCTAAGCACTAGTGTTTGAAGGAACAGCTTAAAAAGAGAATCCTAATGTGATTTCTTTATAATGGGTGTGTTCCTTATCTTATCCTAGTGTCTAAACTCTTCTCCATGGCTGGACCCCCAAATAATATTCCTTTACGTGCTAAGGGGTATCTAGAGAGTGGGATAGGTTTAATAACTACCCTAACCCTAACGCGTACCCTAACCCTAACCCCTACCCTAACCCTAAAACGTACCCTAATCCTAAACCGTACACTAAACCGAGCCCTAACCCTAACTCAAACCCTAACCCTAACCCATACACTACGCCGTACCCGAACCCCTCCCCGAACCCGTACCCTAAGCCGTACCCTAAGCCTAACCCTAAGCCTAACCCTAACCCTAGGCTACCCTTGACTGCTTCTGCCTCCAATAGATTTCCTAAGCACTAGTGTTTGAAGGAACAGCTTAAAAAGAGAATCCTAATGTGATTTCTTTATAATGGGTGTGTTCCTTATCTTATCCTAGTGTCTAAACTCTTCTCCATGGCTGGACCCCCAAATAATATTCCTTTACGTGCTAAGGGGTATCTAGAGAGTGGGATAGGTTTAATAACTACCCTAACCCTAACGCGTACCCTAACCCTAACCCCTACCCTAACCCTAACACGTACCCTAATCCTAACCCGTACCCTAAACCGAGACCTAAAGCTAAAACTAACCCTAACCCTAACCCTAAGCCATACCCTACGCCGTACCCGAACCCCTACACGAACCCGTACCCTAAGCCGTACCCTAACCCTAACCCTAAGCCTAACCCTAACCCTAGGCTACCCTTGACTGCTTCTGCCTCCAATAGATTTCCTAAGCACTAGTGCTTTAAGGAAAAGCTTAAAAAGAGAATCCTAATGTGATTTCTTTATAATGGGTGTGTTCCTTATCTTATCCTAGTGTCTAAACTCTTCTCCATGGCTGGACCCCCAAATAATATTCCTTTACGTGCTAAGGGGTATCTAGAGAGTGGGATAGGTTTAATAACTACCCTAACCCTAACGCGTACCCTAACCCTAACCCCTACCCTAACCCTAACACGTACCCTAATCGTAACCCGTACCCCTCCCCGAACCCGTACCCTAAGCCGTACCCTAACCCAAACCCTAAGCCTAACCCTAACCCTAGGCTACCCTTGACTGCTACTGCCTCCAATAGATTTCCTAAGCACTAGTGTTTTAAGGAACAGCTTAAAAAGAGAATCCTAATGTGATTTCTTTATAATGGGTGTGTTCCTTATCTTATCCTAGTGTCTAAACTCTTCTCCATGGCTGGACCCCCAAATAATATTCCTTTACGTGCTAAGGGGTATCTAGAAAGTGGGATAGGTTTAATAACTACCCTAACCCTAAAGCGTACCCTAACCCTAACCCCTACCCTAACCCTAACACGTACCCTAATCCTAACCCGTACCCTAAACCGAGACCTAAAGCTAAAACTAACCCTAACCCTAACCCTAAGCCATACCCTACGCCATACCCGAACCCCTACACGAACCCGTACCCTAAGCCGTACCCTAACCCTAACCCTAAGCCTAACCCTAACCCTAGGCTACCCTTGACTGCTTCTGCCTCCAATAGATTTCCTAAGCACTAGTGTTTTAAGGAAAAGCTTAAAAAGGGAATCCTAATGTGATTTCTTTATAATGGGTGTGTTCCTTATCTTATCCTAGTGTCTAAACTCTTCTCCATGGCTGGACCCCCAAATAATATTCCTTTACGTGCTAAGGGGTATCTAGAGAGTGGGATAGGTTTAATAACTACCCTAACCCTAACGCGTACCCTAACCCTAACCCCTACCCTAACCCTAACACGTACCCTAATCGTAACCCGTACCCTAAACCGAGCCCTAACCCTAACACTAACCCTAACCCTAACCCTAACCCATACCCTACACCGTACCCGAACCCCTCCCCAAACCCGTACCCTAAGCCGTACCCTAACCCTAACCCTAAGCCTAACCCTAACCCTGGGCTACCCTTGACTGCTTCTGCCTCCAATAGATTTCCTAAGCACTAGTGTTTGAACGAACAGCTTAAAAAGAGAATCCTAATGTGATTTCTTTATAATGGGTGTGTTCCTTATCTTATCCTAGTGTCTAAACTCTTCTCCATGGCTGGACCCCCAAATAATATTCCTTTACGTGCTAAGGGGTATCTAGAGAGTGGGATAGGTTTACTAACTACCCTAACCCTAACGTGTACCCTAACCCTAACCCCTACCCTAACCCTAACACGTACCCTAATCCTAACCCGTACCCTAAACCGAGCCCTAACTCTTACACTAACCCTAACCCTAACCCTAACCCATACCCTACGCCGTACCCGAACCCCTCCCCGAACCCCTACCCTAAGCCGTACCCTAACCCTAACCCTAAGCCTAACCCTAACCCTAGGCTACCCTTGACTGCTTCTGCCTCCAATAGATTTCCTAAGCACTAGTGTTTGAAGGAACAGCTTAAAAAGAGAATCCTAATGTGATTTCTTTATAATGGGTGTGTTCCTTATCTTATCCTAGTGTCTAAACTCTTCTCCATGGCTGGACCCCCAAATAATATTCCTTTACGTGCTAAGGGGTATCTAGAGAGTGGGATAGGTTTAATAACTACCCTAACCCTAACGCGTACCCTAACCCTAACCCCTACCCTAACCCTAACACGTACCCTAATCCTAACCCGTACCCTAAACCGAGCCCTAACCCTAACACTAACCCTAACCCTAACCCTAACCCATACCCTACGCCGTACCCGAACCCCTCCCCGAACCCCTACCCTAAGCCGTACCCTAACCCTAACCCTAAGCCTAACCCTAACCCTAGGCTATCCTTGACTGCTTCTGCCTCCAATAGATTTCCTAAGCACTAGTGTTTTAAGGAACAGCTTAAAAAGAGAATGCTAATGTGATTTCTTTATAATGTATGTGTTCCTTATTTTATCCTAGTGTCTAAACTCTTTTCCATGGCTGGACCCGCAAATAATATTCCTTTACGTGCTAAGGGGTATCTAGAGAGTGGGATAGGTTTAATAACTACCCTAACCATAACGCGTACCCTAACCCTAACACCTACCCTAACCCTAACACGTACCCTAATCCTAACCCGTACCCTAAACCGAGCCCTAACCCTAACACTAACCCTAACCCTAACCCATACCCTATGCCGTACCCGAACCCCTCCCCGAACCCGTACCCTAAGCCATACCCTAAGCCTAACCCTAAGCCTAACCCTAACCCTAGGCTACCCTTGACTGCTTCTGCCTCCAATAGATTTCCTAAGCACTAGTGTTTGAAGGAACAGCTTAAAAAGAGAATCCTAATGTGATTTCTTTATAATGTATGTGTTCCTTATCTTATCCTAGTGTCTAAACTCTTCTCCATGGCTGGACCCCCAAATAATATTCCTTTACGTGCTAAGGGGTATCTAGAGAGTGGGATAGGTTTAATAACTACCCTAACCCTAACGCGTACCCTAACCCTAACCCCTACCCTAACCCTAACACGTACCCTAATCCTAACCCGTACCCTAAACCGAGCCCTAACCCTAACACTAACCCTAACCCTAAACCTAACCCATACCCTACGCCGTACCCGAACCCTAAGCCGTACCCTAAGCCTAACCCTAAGCCTAACCCTAACCCTAGGCTACCCTTGACTGCTTCTGCCTCCAATAGATTTCCTAAGCACTAGTGTTTTAAGGAACAGCTTAAAAAGAGAATCCTAATGTGATTTCTTTATAATGTATGTGTTCCTTATTTTATCCTAGTGTCTAAACTCTTCTCCATGGCTGGAACCCCAAATAATATTCCTTTACGTGCTAAGGGGTATCTAGAGAGTGGGATAGGTTTAATAACTACCCTAACCCTAACGCGTACCCTAACCCTAACACCTAGCCTAACCCTAACACGTACCCTAATCCTAACCCGTACCCTAAACCGAGCCCTAACCCTAACACTAACCCTAACCCTAACCCTAACCCATACCCTATGCCGTACCCGAACCCCTCCCCGAACCAGTACCCTAAGCCATACCCTAAGCCTAACCCTAAGCCTAACCCTAACCCTAGGCTACCCTTGACTGCTTCTGCCTCCAATAGATTTCCTAAGCACTAGTGTTTTAAGGAACGGCTTAAAAACAGAATCCTAATGTGATTTCTTTATAATGGGTGTGTTCCTTATCTTATCCTAGTGTCTAAACTCTTCTCCATGGCTGGACCCCCAAATAATATTCCTTTACGTGCTAAGGGGTATCTAGAAAGTGGGATAGGTTTAATAACTACCCTAACCCTAAAGCGTACCCTAACCCTAACCCCTACCCTAACCCTAACACGTACCCTAATCCTAACCCGTACCCTAAACCGAGACCTAAAGCTAAAACTAACCCTAACCCTAACCCTAAGCCATACCCTACGCCGTACCCGAACCCCTACACGAACCCGTACCCTAAGCCGTACCCTAACCCTAACCCTAAGCCTAACCCTAACCCTAGGCTACCCTTGACTGCTTCTGCCTCCAATAGATTTCCTAAGCACTAGTGCTTTAAGGAAAAGCTTAAAAAGAGAATCCTAATGTGATTTCTTTATAATGGGTGTGTTCCTTATCTTATCCTAGTGTCTAAACTCTTCTCCATGGCTGGACCCCCAAATAATATTCCTTTACGTGCTAAGGGGTATCTAGAAAGTGGGATAGGTTTAATAACTACCCTAACCCTAAAGCGTACCCTAACCCTAACCCCTACCCTAACCCTAACACGTACCCTAATCCTAACCCGTACCCTAAACCGAGACCTAAAGCTAAAACTAACCCTAACCCTAACCCTAAGCCATACCCTACGCCGTACCCGAACCCCTACACGAACCCGTACCCTAAGCCGTACCCTAACCCTAACCCTAAGCCTAACCCTAACCCTAGGCTACCCTTGACTGCTTCTGCCTCCAATAGATTTCCTAAGCACTAGTGCTTTAAGGAAAAGCTTAAAAAGAGAATCCTAATGTGATTTCTTTATAATGGGTGTGTTCCTTATCTTATCCTAGTGTCTAAACTCTTCTCCATGGCTGGACCCCCAAATAATATTCCTTTACGTGCTAAGGGGTATCTAGAGAGTGGGATAGGTTTAATAACTACCCTAACCCTAACGCGTACCCTAACCCTAACCCCTACCCTAACCCTAACACGTACCCTAATCGTAACCCGTACCCCTCCCCGAACCCGTACCCTAAGCCGTACCCTAACCCAAACCCTAAGCCTAACCCTAACCCTAGGCTACCCTTGACTGCTACTGCCTCCAATAGATTTCCTAAGCACTAGTGTTTTAAGGAACAGCTTAAAAAGAGAATCCTAATGTGATTTCTTTATAATGGGTGTGTTCCTTATCTTATCCTAGTGTCTAAACTCTTCTCCATGGCTGGACCCCCAAATAATATTCCTTTACGTGCTAAGGGGTATCTAGAAAGTGGGATAGGTTTAATAACTACCCTAACCCTAAAGCGTACCCTAACCCTAACCCCTACCCTAACCCTAACACGTACCCTAATCCTAACCCGTACCCTAAACCGAGACCTAAAGCTAAAACTAACCCTAACCCTAACCCTAAGCCATACCCTACGCCGTACCCGAACCCCTACACGAACCCGTACCCTAAGCCGTACCCTAACCCTAACCCTAAGCCTAACCCTAACCCTAGGCTACCCTTGACTGCTTCTGCCTCCAATAGATTTCCTAAGCACTAGTGTTTTAAGGAAAAGCTTAAAAAGAGAATCCTAATGTGATTTCTTTATAATGGGTGTGTTCCTTATCTTATCCTAGTGTCTAAACTCTTCTCCATGGCTGGACCCCCAAATAATATTCCTTTACGTGCTAAGGGGTATCTAGAGAGTGGGATAGGTTTAATAACTACCCTAACCCTAACGCGTACCCTAACCCTAACCCCTACCCTAACCCTAACACGTACCCTAATCGTAACCCGTACCCTAAACCGAGCCCTAACCCTAACACTAACCCTAACCCTAACCCTAACCCATACCCTACACCGTACCCGAACCCCTCCCCGAACCCGTACCCTAAGCCGTACCCTAACCCTAACCCTAAGCCTAACCCTAACCCTGGGCTACCCTTGACTGCTTCTGCCTCCAATAGATTTCCTAAGCACTAGTGTTTGAAGGAACAGCTTAAAAAGAGAATCCTAATGTGATTTCTTTATAATGGGTGTGTTCCTTATCTTATCCTAGTGTCTAAACTCTTCTCCATGGCTGGACCCCCAAATAATATTCCTTTACGTGCTAAGGGGTATCTAGAGAGTGGGATAGGTTTACTAACTACCCTAACCCTAACGTGTACCCTAACCCTAACCCCTACCCTAACCCTAACACGTACCCTAATCCTAACCCGTACCCTAAACCGAGCCCTAACCCTTACACTAACCCTAACCCTAACCCTAACCCATACCCTACGCCGTACCCGAACCCCTCCCCGAACCCCTACCCTAAGCCGTACCCTAACCCTAACCCTAAGCCTAACCCTAACCCTAGGCTACCCTTGACTGCTTCTGCCTCCAATAGATTTCCTAAGCACTAGTGTTTGAAGGAACAGCTTAAAAAGAGAATCCTAATGTGATTTCTTTATAATGGGTGTGTTCCTTATCTTATCCTAGTGTCTAAACTCTTCTCCATGGCTGGACCCCCAAATAATATTGCTTTACGTGCTAAGGGGTATCTAGAGAGTGGGATAGGTTTAATAACTACCCTAACCCTAACGCGTACCCTAACCCTAACCCCTACCCTAACCCTAACACGTACCCTAATCCTAACCCGTACCCTGAACCGAGCCCTAACCCTAACACTAACCCTAACCCTAACCCTAACCCATACCCTACGCCGTACCCGAACCCCTCCCCGAACCCGTACCCTAAGCCTAACCCTAAGCCTAACCCTAACCCTAGGCTACCCTTGACTGCTTCTGCCTCCAATAGATTTCCTAAGCACTAGTGTTTTAAGGAACGGCTTAAAAACAGAATCCTAATGTGATTTCTTTATAATGGGTGTGTTCCTTATCTTATCCTAGTGTCTAAACTCTTCTCCATGGCTAGACCCCCAAATAATATTCCTTTACGTGCTAAGGGGTATCTAGAGAGTGGGATAGGTTTAATAACTACCCTAACCCTAACGCGTACCCTAACCCTAACCCCTACCCTAACCCTAACACGTACCCTAATCCTAACCCGTACCCTAAACTGAGCCCTAACCCTAACACTAACCCTAACCCTAACCCTAACCCATACCCTACACCGTTCCCGAACCCCTCCCCGAACCCGTACCCTAAGCCGTACCCTAAGCCTAACCCTAAGCCTAAACCTAACCCTAGGCTACCCTTGACTGCTTCTGCCTCCAATAGATTTCCTAAGCACTAGTGTTTTAAGGAACAGTTAAAAAGAGAATCCTAACGTCATTTCTTTATAATGTATGTGTTCCTTATTTTATCCTAGTGTCTAAACTCTTCTCCATGGCTGGACCCTCAAATAATATTCCTTTACGTGCTAAGGGGTATCTAGAGAGTGGGATAGGTTTAATAACTACCCTAACCCTAACGCGTACCCTAACCCTAACCCCTACCATAACCCTAACACGTACCCTAATCCTAACCCGTACCCTATACCGAGCCCTAACCCTAACACTAACCCTAACCCTAACCCTAACCCATACCCTACACCGTACCCGAACCCCTCCCCGAACCCGTACCCTAAGCCGTACCCTAAACCTAACCCTAAGCCTAACCCTAACCCTAGGCTACCCTTGACTGCTTCTGTCTCCAATAGATTTCCTAAGCACTAGTGTTTGAAGGAACAGCTTAAAAATAGAATCCTAATGTGATTTCTTTATAATGGGTGTGTTCCTTATCTTATCCTAGTGTCTAAACTCTTCTCCATGGCTGGACCCCCAAATAATATTCCTTTACGTGCTAAGGGGTATCTAGAGAGTGGGATAGGTTTACTAACTACCGTAACCCTAACGTGTACCCTAACCCTAACCCCTACCCTAACCCTAACACGTACCCTAATCCTAACCCGTACCCTAAACCGAGCCCTAACCCTAACACTAACCCTAACCCTAACCCTAACCCATACCCTACGCCGTACCCGAACCCCTCCCCGAACGCCTACACTAAGCCGTACCCTAACCCTAACCCTAAGCCTAACCCTAACCCTAGGCTACCCTTGACTGCTTCTGCCTCCAATAGATTTCCTAAGCACTAGTGTTTGAAGGAACAGCTTAAAAAGAGAATCCTAATGTGATTTCTTTATAATGGGTGTGTTCCTTATCTTATCCTAGTGTCTAAACTCTTCTCCATGGCTGGACCCCCAAATAATATTGCTTTACGTGCTAAGGGGTATCTAGAGAGTGGGATAGGTTTACTAACTACCCTAACCCTAACGCGTACCCTAACCCTAACCCCTACCCTAACCCTAACACGTACCCTAATCCTAACCCGTACCCTGAACCGAGCCCTAACCCTAACACTAACCCATACCCTACGCCGTACCCGAACCCCTCCCCGAACCCGTACGCTAAGCCGTACCCTAAGCCTAACCCTAAGCCTAACCCTAACCCTAGGCTACCCTTGACTGCTTCTGCCTCCAATAGATTTCCTAAGCACTAGTGTTTTAAGGAACGGCTTAAAAACAGAATCCTAATGTGATTTCTTTATAATGGGTGTGTTCCTTATCTTATCCTAGTGTCTAAACTCTTCTCCATGGCTAGACCCCCAAATAATATTCCTTTACGTGCTAAGGGGTATCTAGAGAGTGGGATAGGTTTAATAACTACCCTAACCCTAACGCGTACCCTAACCCTAACCCCTACCCTAACCCTAACACGTACCCTAATCCTAACCCGTACCCTAAACTGAGCCCTAACCCTAACACTAACCCTAACCCTAACCCTAACCCATACCCTACGCCGTACCCGAACCCCTCCCCGAACCCGTACCCTAAGCCGTACCCTAAGCCTAACCCTAAGCCTAACCCTAACCCTAGGCTACCCTTGACTGCTTCTGCCTCCAATAGATTTCCTAAGCACTAGTGTTTGAAGGAACAGCTTAAAAAGAGAATCCTAATGTGATTTCTTTATAATGGGTGTGTTCCTTATCTTATCCTAGTGTCTAAACTCTTCTCCATGGCTGGACCCCCAAATAATATTCCTTTACGTGCTAAGGGGTATCTAGAGAGTGGGATAGGTTTAATAACTACCCTAACCCTAACGCGTACCCTAACCCTAACCCCTACCCTAACCCTAAAACGTACCCTAATCCTAACCCGTACACTAAACCGAGCCCTAACCCTAACTCAAACCCTAACCCTAACCCATACCCTACGCCGTACCCGAACCCCTCCCCGAACCCGTACCCTAAGCCGTACCCTAAGCCTAACCCTAAGCCTAACCCTAACCCTAGGCTACCCTTGACTGCTTCTGCCTCCAATAGATTTCCTAAGCACTAGTGTTTGAAGGAACAGCTTAAAAAGAGAATCCTAATGTGATTTCTTTATAATGGGTGTGTTCCTTATCTTATCCTAGTGTAAAAACTCTTCTCCATGGCTGGACCCCCAAATAATATTCCTTTACGTGCTAAGGGGTATGTAGAGAGTGGGATAGGTTTAATAACTACCCTAACCCTAACGCATACCCTAACCCTAACCCCTACCCTAACCCTAACACGTACCCTAATCCTAAGCCGTACACTAAACCGAGCCCTAACCCTAACTCAAACCCTAACCCTAACCCATACCCTACGCCGTACCCGAACCCCTCCCCGAACCCGTAGCCTAAGCCGTACCCTAAGCCTAACCCTAAGCCTAACCCTAACCCTAGGCTACCCTTGACTGCTTCTGCCTCCAATAGATTTTCTAAGCACTAGTGTTTTAAGGAACGGCTTAAAAAGAGAATCTTAATGTGATTTCTTTATAATGGGTGTGTTCCTTATCTTATCCTAGTGTCTAAACTCTTCTCCATGGCTGGACGCCCAAATAATATTCCTTTACGTGCTAAGGGGTATCTAGAGAGTGGGATAGGTTTAATAACTACCCTAACCCTAACGCGTACCCTAACCCTAACCCCTACCCTCACCCTAACACGTACCCTAATCCTAACCCGTACCCTAAACCGAGCCCTAACCCTTACACTAACCCTAACCCTAACACTAACCCATACCCTACGCCGTACCCGAACCCCTCCCCGAACCCGTACCCTAAGCCGTACCCTAAGCCTAACCCTAAGCCTAACCCTAACCCTAGGCTACCCTTGACTGCTACTGCCTCCAATAGATTTCCTAAGCACTAGTGTTTTAAGGAACAGCTTAAAAAGAGAATCCTAATGTGATTTCTTTATAATGGGTGTGTTCCTTATCTTATCCTAGTGTCTAAACTCTTCTCCATGGCTGGACCCCCAAATAATATTCCTTTACGTGCTAAGGGGTATCTAGAGAGTGGGATAGGTTTAATAACTACCCTAACCCTAAAGCGTACCCTAACCCTAACCCCTACCCTAACCCTAACACGTACCCTAATCCTAACCCGTACCCTAAACCGAGACCTAAAGCTAAAACTAACCCTAACCCTAACCCTAACCCATACCCTACGCCGTACCCGAACCCCTACATGAACCCGTACCCTAAGCCGTACCCTAACCCTAACCCTAAGCCTAACCCTAACCCTAGGCTACCCTTGACTGCTTCTGCCACCAATAGATTTCCTAAGCACTAGTGCTTTAAGGAAAAGCTTAAAAAGAGAATCCTAATGTGATTTCTTTATAATGGGTGTGTTCCTTATCTTCTCCTAGTGTCTAAACTCTTCTCCATGGCTGGACCCCCAAATAATATTCCTTTACGTGCTAAGGGGTATCTAGAGAGTGGGATAGGTTTAATAACTACCCTAACCCTAACGCGTACCCTAAACCTAACCCCTACCCTAACCCTAACACGTACCCTAATCATAACCCGTACCCTAAACCGAGCCCTAACCCTAACACTAACCCTAACCCTAAGCCTAACCCATACCCTACGCCGTTCCCGAACCCCTCCCCGAACCCGTACCCTAAGCCGTACCCTAAGCCTAACCCTAAGCCTAACCCTAACCCTAGGCTACCCTTGACTGCTTCTGCCTCCAACAGATTTCCTAAGCACTAATGTTTGAAGGAACAGCTTAAAAAGAGAATCCTAATGTGATTTCTTTATAATGGGTGTGTTCCTTATCTTATCCTAGTGTCTAAACTCTTCTCCATGGCTGGACCCCCAAATAATATTCCTTTACGTGCTAAGGGGTATCTAGAGAGTGGGATAGGTTTAATAACTACCCTAACCCTAACGCGTACCCTAACCCTAACCCCTACCCTAACCCTAACACGTACCCTAATCCTAACCCGTACCCTGAACCGAGCCCTAACCCTAACACTAACCCTAACCCTAACCCTAACCCTAACCCATACCCTACGCCGTACCCGAACCCCTCCCCGAACCCGTACCCTAAGCCTAACCCTAAGCCTAACCCTAACCCTAGGCTACCCTTGACTGCTTCTGCCTCCAATAGATTTCCTAAGCACTAGTGTTTTAAGGAACGGCTTAAAAACAGAATCCTAATGTGATTTCTTTATAATGGGTGTGTTCCTTATCTTATCCTAGTGTCTAAACTCTTCTCCATGGCTAGACCCCCAAATAATATTCCTTTACGTGCCAAGGGGTATCTAGAGAGTGGGATAGGTTTAATAACTACCCTAACCCTAACGCGTACCCTAACACTAACCCCTACCCTAACCCTAACACGTACCCTAATCCTAACCCGTACCCTAAACTGAGCCCTAACCCTAACACTAACCCTAACCCTAACCCTAACCCATACCCTACGCCGTTCCCGAACCCCTCCCCGAACCCGTACCCTAAGCCGTACCCTAAGCCTAACCCTAAGCCTAACCCTAACCCTAGGCTACCCTTGACTGCTTCTGCCTCCAATAGATTTCCTAAGCACTAGTGTTTGAAGGAACAGCTTAAAAAGAGAATCCTAATGTGATTTCTTTATAATGGGTGTGTTCCTTATCTTATCCTAGTGTCTAAACTCTTCTCCATGGCTGGACCCCCAAATAATATTCCTTTACGTGCTAAAGGGTATCTAGAGAGTGGGATAGGTTTAATAACTACCCTAACCCTAACGCGTACCCTAACGCTAACCCCTACCCTAACCCTAAAACGTACCCTAATCCTAAACCGTACACTAAACCGAGCCCTAACCCTAACTCAAACCCTAACCCTAACCCATACCCTACGCCGTACCCGAACCCCTCCCCGAACCCGTACCCTTAGCCGTACCCTAACCCTAACCCTAAGCCTAACCCTAACCCTAGGCTATCCTTGACTGCTTCTGCCTCCAATAGATTTCCTAAGCACTAGTGTTTGAAGGAACAGCTTAAAAAGAGAATCCTAATGTGATTTCTTTATAATGGGTGTGTTCCTTATCTTATCCTAGTGTCTAAACTCTTCTCCATGGCTGGACCCCCAAATAATATTCCTTTACGTGCTAAGGGGTATCTAGAGAGTGGGATAGGTTTACTAACTACCCTAACCCTAACGTGTACCCTAACCCTAACGTGTACCCTAACCCTAACACGTACCCTAATCCTAACCCGTACCCTAAACCGAGCCCTAACCCTAACACTAACCCTAACCCTAACCCTAACCCATACCCTACGCCGTACCCGAACCCCTCCCCGAACGCCTACACTTAGCCGTACCCTAACCCTAACCCTAAGCCTAACCCTAACCCTAGACTACCCTTGACTGCTTCTGCCTCCAATAGATTTCCTAAGCACTAGTGTTTGAAGGAACAGCTTAAAAAGAGAATCCTAATGTGATTTCTTTATAATGGGTGTGTTCCTTATCTTACCCTAGTGTCTAAACTCTTCTCCATGGCTGGACCCCCAAATAATATTGCTTTACGTGCTAAGGGGTATCTAGAGAGTGGGATAGGTTTAATAACTACCCTAACCCTAACGCGTACCCTAACCCTAACCCCTACCCTAACCCTAACACGTACCCTAATCCTAACCCGTACCCTGAACCGAGCCCTAACCCTAACACTAACCCTAACCCTAACCCTAACCCATACCCTACGCCGTACCCGAACCCCTCCCCGAACCCGTACGCTAAGCCGTACCCTAAGCCTAACCCTAAGCCTAACCCTAACCCTAGGCTACCCTTGACTGCTTCTGCCTCCAATAGATTTCCTAAGCACTAGTGTTTTAAGGAACGGCTTAAAAACAGAATCCTAATGTGATTTCTTTATAATGGGTGTGTTCCTTATCTTATCCTAGTGTCTAAACTCTTCTCCATGGCTAGACCCCCAAATAATATTCCTTTACGTGCTAAGGGGTATCTAGAGAGTGGGATAGGTTTAATAACTACCCTAACCCTAACGCGTACCCTAACACTAACCCCTACCCTAACCCTAACACGTACCCTAATCCTAACCCGTACCCTAAACTGAGCCCTAACCCTAACACTAACCCTAACCCTAACCCTAACCCATACCCTACGCCGTTCCCGAACCCCTCCCCGAACCCGTACCCTAAGCCGTACCCTAAGCCTAACCCTAAGCCTAACCCTAACCCTAGGCTACCCTTGACTGCTTCTGCCTCCAATAGATTTCCTAAGCACTAGTGTTTGAAGGAACAGCTTAAAAAGAGAATCCTAATGTGATTTCTTTATAATGGGTGTGTTCCTTATCTTATCCTAGTGTCTAAACTCTTCTCCATGGCTGGACCCCCAAATAATATTCCTTTACGTGCTAAGGGGTATCTAGAGAGTGGGATAGGTTTAATAACTACCCTAACCCTAACGCGTACCCTAACCCTAACCCCTACCCTAACCCTAAAACGTACCCTAATCCTAAACCGTACACTAAACCGAGCCCTAACCCTAACTCAAACCCTAACCCTAACCCATACACTACGCCGTACCCGAACCCCTCCCCGAACCCGTACCCTAAGCCGTACCCTAAGCCTAACCCTAAGCCTAACCCTAACCCTAGGCTACCCTTGACTGCTTCTGCCTCCAATAGATTTCCTAAGCACTAGTGTTTGAAGGAACAGCTTAAAAAGAGAATCCTAATGTGATTTCTTTATAATGGGTGTGTTCCTTATCTTATCCTAGTGTCTAAACTCTTCTCCATGGCTGGACCCCCAAATAATATTCCTTTACGTGCTAAGGGGTATCTAGAGAGTGGGATAGGTTTAATAACTACCCTAACCCTAACGCGTACCCTAACCCTAACCCCTACCCTAACCCTAACACGTACCCTAATCCTAACCCGTACCCTAAACCGAGACCTAAAGCTAAAACTAACCCTAACCCTAACCCTAAGCCATACCCTACGCCGTACCCGAACCCCTACACGAACCCGTACCCTAAGCCGTACCCTAACCCTAACCCTAAGCCTAACCCTAACCCTAGGCTACCCTTGACTGCTTCTGCCTCCAATAGATTTCCTAAGCACTAGTGCTTTAAGGAAAAGCTTAAAAAGAGAATCCTAATGTGATTTCTTTATAATGGGTGTGTTCCTTATCTTATCCTAGTGTCTAAACTCTTCTCCATGGCTGGACCCCCAAATAATATTCCTTTACGTGCTAAGGGGTATCTAGAGAGTGGGATAGGTTTAATAACTACCCTAACCCTAACGCGTACCCTAACCCTAACCCCTACCCTAACCCTAACACGTACCCTAATCGTAACCCGTACCCCTCCCCGAACCCGTACCCTAAGCCGTACCCTAACCCAAACCCTAAGCCTAACCCTAACCCTAGGCTACCCTTGACTGCTACTGCCTCCAATAGATTTCCTAAGCACTAGTGTTTTAAGGAACAGCTTAAAAAGAGAATCCTAATGTGATTTCTTTATAATGGGTGTGTTCCTTATCTTATCCTAGTGTCTAAACTCTTCTCCATGGCTGGACCCCCAAATAATATTCCTTTACGTGCTAAGGGGTATCTAGAAAGTGGGATAGGTTTAATAACTACCCTAACCCTAAAGCGTACCCTAACCCTAACCCCTACCCTAACCCTAACACGTACCCTAATCCTAACCCGTACCCTAAACCGAGACCTAAAGCTAAAACTAACCCTAACCCTAACCCTAAGCCATACCCTACGCCATACCCGAACCCCTACACGAACCCGTACCCTAAGCCGTACCCTAACCCTAACCCTAAGCCTAACCCTAACCCTAGGCTACCCTTGACTGCTTCTGCCTCCAATAGATTTCCTAAGCACTAGTGTTTTAAGGAAAAGCTTAAAAACGGAATCCTAATGTGATTTCTTTATAATGGGTGTGTTCCTTATCTTATCCTAGTGTCTAAACTCTTCTCCATGGCTGGACCCCCAAATAATATTCCTTTACGTGCTAAGGGGTATCTAGAGAGTGGGATAGGTTTAATAACTACCCTAACCCTAACGCGTACCCTAACCCTAACCCCTACCCTAACCCTAACACGTACCCTAATCGTAACCCGTACCCTAAACCGAGCCCTAACCCTAACACTAACCCTAACCCTAACCCTAACCCATACCCTACACCGTACCCGAACCCCTCCCCAAACCCGTACCCTAAGCCGTACCCTAACCCTAACCCTAAGCCTAACCCTAACCCTGGGCTACCCTTGACTGCTTCTGCCTCCAATAGATTTCCTAAGCACTAGTGTTTGAACGAACAGCTTAAAAAGAGAATCCTAATGTGATTTCTTTATAATGGGTGTGTTCCTTATCTTATCCTAGTGTCTAAACTCTTCTCCATGGCTGGACCCCCAAATAATATTCCTTTACGTGCTAAGGGGTATCTAGAGAGTGGGATAGGTTTACTAACTACCCTAACCCTAACGTGTACCCTAACCCTAACCCCTACCCTAACCCTAACACGTACCCTAATCCTAACCCGTACCCTAAACCGAGCCCTAACTCTTACACTAACCCTAACCCTAACCCTAACCCATACCCTACGCCGTACCCGAACCCCTCCCCGAACCCCTACCCTAAGCCGTACCCTAACCCTAACCCTAAGCCTAACCCTAACCCTAGGCTACCCTTGACTGCTTCTGCCTCCAATAGATTTCCTAAGCACTAGTGTTTGAAGGAACAGCTTAAAAAGAGAATCCTAATGTGATTTCTTTATAATGGGTGTGTTCCTTATCTTATCCTAGTGTCTAAACTCTTCTCCATGGCTGGACCCCCAAATAATATTCCTTTACGTGCTAAGGGGTATCTAGAGAGTGGGATAGGTTTAATAACTACCCTAACCCTAACGCGTACCCTAACCCTAACCCCTACCCTAACCCTAACACGTACCCTAATCCTAACCCGTACCCTAAACCGAGCCCTAACCCTAACACTAACCCTAACCCTAACCCTAACCCATACCCTACGCCGTACCCGAACCCCTCCCCGAACCCCTACCCTAAGCCGTACCCTAACCCTAACCCTAAGCCTAACCCTAACCCTAGGCTATCCTTGACTGCTTCTGCCTCCAATAGATTTCCTAAGCACTAGTGTTTTAAGGAACAGCTTAAAAAGAGAATGCTAATGTGATTTCTTTATAATGTATGTGTTCCTTATTTTATCCTAGTGTCTAAACTCTTTTCCATGGCTGGACCCGCAAATAATATTCCTTTACGTGCTAAGGGGTATCTAGAGAGTGGGATAGGTTTAATAACTACCCTAACCATAACGCGTACCCTAACCCTAACACCTACCCTAACCCTAACACGTACCCTAATCCTAACCCGTACCCTAAACCGAGCCCTAACCCTAACACTAACCCTAACCCTAACCCATACCCTATGCCGTACCCGAACCCCTCCCCGAACCCGTACCCTAAGCCATACCCTAAGCCTAACCCTAAGCCTAACCCTAACCCTAGGCTACCCTTGACTGCTTCTGCCTCCAATAGATTTCCTAAGCACTAGTGTTTGAAGGAACAGCTTAAAAAGAGAATCCTAATGTGATTTCTTTATAATGTATGTGTTCCTTATCTTATCCTAGTGTCTAAACTCTTCTCCATGGCTGGACCCCCAAATAATATTCCTTTACGTGCTAAGGGGTATCTAGAGAGTGGGATAGGTTTAATAACTACCCTAACCCTAACGCGTACCCTAACCCTAACCCCTACCCTAACCCTAACACGTACCCTAATCCTAACCCGTACCCTAAACCGAGCCCTAACCCTAACACTAACCCTAACCCTAACCCTAACCCATACCCTACGCCGTACCCGAACCCTAAGCCGTACCCTAAGCCTAACCCTAAGCCTAACCCTAACCCTAGGCTACCCTTGACTGCTTCTGCCTCCAATAGATTTCCTAAGCACTAGTGTTTTAAGGAACAGCTTAAAAAGAGAATCCTAATGTGATTTCTTTATAATGTATGTGTTCCTTATTTTATCCTAGTGTCTAAACTCTTCTCCATGGCTGGACCCCCAAATAATATTCCTTTACGTGCTAAGGGGTATCTAGAGAGTGGGATAGGTTTAATAACTACCCTAACCCTAACGCGTACCCTAACCCTAACACCTACCCTAACCCTAACACGTACCCTAATCCTAACCCGTACCCTAAACCGAGCCCTAACCCTAACACTAACCCTAACCCTAACCCTAACCCATACCCTACGCCGTACCCGAACCCTAAGCCGTACCCTAAGCCTAACCCTAAGCCTAACCCTAACCCTAGGCTACCCTTGACTGCTTCTGCCTCCAATAGATTTCCTAAGCACTAGTGTTTTAAGGAACAGCTTAAAAAGAGAATCCTAATGTGATTTCTTTATAATGTATGTGTTCCTTATTTTATCCTAGTGTCTAAACTCTTCTCCATGGCTGGACCCGCAAATAATATTCCTTTACGTGCTAAGGGGTATCTAGAGAGTGGGATAGGTTTAATAACTACCCTAACCCTAACGCGTACCCTAACCCTAACACCTACCCTAACCCTAACACGTACCCTAATCCTAACCCGTACCCTAAACCGAGCCCTAACCCTAACACTAACCCTAACCCTAACCCTAACCCATACCCTATGCCGTACCCGAACCCCTCCCCGAACCCGTACCCTAAGCCGTACCCTAAGCCTAACCCTAAGCCTAACCCTAACCCTAGGCTACCCTTGACTGCTTCTGCCTCCAATAGATTTCCTAAGCACTAGTGTTTGAAGGAACAGCTTAAAAAGAGAATCCTAATGTGATTTCTTTATAATGTATGTGTTCCTTATCTTATCCTAGTGTCTAAACTCTTCTCCATGGCTGGACCCCCAAATAATATTCATTTACGTGCTAAGGGGTATCTAGAGAGTGGGATAGGTTTAATAACTACCCTAACCCTAACGCGTACCCTAACCCTAACACCTACCCTAACCCTAACACGTACCCTAATCCTAACCCGTACCCTAAACCGAGCCCTAACCCTAACACTAACCCTAACCCTAACCCTAACCCATACCCTACGCCATACCCGAACCCTAAGCCGTACCCTAAGCCTAACCCTAAGCCTAACCCTAACCCTAGGCTACCCTTGACTGCTTCTGCCTCCAATAGATTTCCTAAGCACTAGTGTTTGAAGGAACAGCTTAAAAAGAGAATCCTAATGTGATTTCTTTATAATGGGTGTGTTCCATATCTTATCCTAGTGTCTAAACTCTTCTCCATGGCTGGACCCCCAAATAATATTCCTTTACGTGCTAAGGGGTATCTAGAGAGTGGGATAGGTTTAATAACTACCCTAACCCTAACGCGTACCCTAACCCTAACCCCTACCCTAACCCTAACACGTACCCTAATCCTAACCCGTACCCTAAACCGAGCCCTAACCCTAACACTAACCCTAAACCTAACCCTAACCCATACCCTATGCCGTACCCGAACCCCTCCCCGAACCCGTACCCTAAGCCATACCCTAAGCCTAACCCTAAGCCTAACCCTAACCCTAGGCTACCCTTGACTGCTTCTGCCTCCAATAGATTTCCTAAGCACTAGTGTTTGAAGGAACAGCTTAAAAAGAGAATCCTAATGTGATTTCTTTATAATGTATGTGTTCCTTATCTTATCCTAGTGTCTAAACTCTTCTCCATGGCTGGACCCCCAAATAATATTCCTTTACGTGGTAAGGGGTATCTAGAGAGTGGGATAGGTTTAATAACTACCCTAACCCTAACGCGTACCCTACCCCTAACACCTACCCTAACCCTAACACGTACCCTAATCCTAACCCGTACCCTAAACCGAGCCCTAACCCTAACACTAACCCTAACCCTAACCCTAACCCATACCCTACGCCGTACCCGAACCCTAAGCCGTACCCTAAGCCTAACCCTAAGCCTAACCCTAGGCTACCCTTGACTGCTTCTGCCTCCAATAGATTTCCTAAGCACTAGTGTTTGAAGGAACAGCTTAAAAAGAGAATCCTAATGTGATTTCTTTATAATGGGTGTGTTCCTTATCTTATCCTAGTGTCTAAACTCTTCTCCATGGCTGGACCCCCAAATAATATTCCTTTACGTGCTAAGGGGTATCTAGAGAGTGGGATAGGTTTAATAACTACCCTAACCCTAACGCGTACCCTAACCCTAACCCCTACCCTAACCCTAACACGTACCCTAATCCTAACCCGTACCCTAAACCGAGACCTAAAGCTAAAACTAACCCTAACCCTAACCCTAAGCCATACCCTACGCCGTACCCGAACCCCTACACGAACCCGTACCCTAAGCCGTACCCTAACCCTAACCCTAAGCCTAACCCTAACCGTAGGCTACCCTTGACTGCTTCTGCCTCCAATAGATTTCCTAAGCACTAGTGCTTTAAGGAAAAGCTTAAAAAGAGAATCCTAATGTGATTTCTTTATAATGGGTGTGTTCCTTATCTTATCCTAGTGTCTAAACTCTTCTCCATGGCTGGACCCCCAAATAATATTCCTTTACGTGCTAAGGGGTATCTAGAGAGTGGGATAGGTTTAATAACTACCCTAACCCTAACGCGTACCCTAACCCTAACCCCTACCCTAACCCTAACACGTACCCTAATCGTAACCCGTACCCCTCCCCGAACCCGTACCCTAAGCCGTACCCTAACCCAAACCCTAAGCCTAACCCTAACCCTAGGCTACCCTTGACTGCTACTGCCTCCAATAGATTTCCTAAGCACTAGTGTTTTAAGGAACAGCTTAAAAAGAGAATCCTAATGTGATTTCTTTATAATGGGTGTGTTCCTTATCTTATCCTAGTGTCTAAACTCTTCTCCATGGCTGGACCCCCAAATAATATTCCTTTACGTGCTAAGGGGTATCTAGAAAGTGGGATAGGTTTAATAACTACCCTAACCCTAAAGCGTACCCTAACCCTAACCCCTACCCTAACCCTAACACGTACCCTAATCCTAACCCGTACCCTAAACCGAGACCTAAAGCTAAAACTAACCCTAACCCTAACCCTAAGCCATACCCTACGCCATACCCGAACCCCTACACGAACCCGTACCCTAAGCCGTACCCTAACCCTAACCCTAAGCCTAACCCTAACCCTAGGCTACCCTTGACTGCTTCTGCCTCCAATAGATTTCCTAAGCACTAGTGTTTTAAGGAAAAGCTTAAAAAGGGAATCCTAATGTGATTTCTTTATAATGGGTGTGTTCCTTATCTTATCCTAGTGTCTAAACTCTTCTCCATGGCTGGACCCCCAAATAATATTCCTTTACGTGCTAAGGGGTATCTAGAGAGTGGGATAGGTTTAATAACTACCCTAACCCTAACGCGTACCCTAACCCTAACCCCTACCCTAACCCTAACACGTACCCTAATCGTAACCCGTACCCTAAACCGAGCCCTAACCCTAACACTAACCCTAACCCTAACCCTAACCCATACCCTACACCGTACCCGAACCCCTCCCCAAACCCGTACCCTAAGCCGTACCCTAACCCTAACCCTAAGCCTAACCCTAACCCTGGGCTACCCTTGACTGCTTCTGCCTCCAATAGATTTCCTAAGCACTAGTGTTTGAACGAACAGCTTAAAAAGAGAATCCTAATGTGATTTCTTTATAATGGGTGTGTTCCTTATCTTATCCTAGTGTCTAAACTCTTCTCCATGGCTGGACCCCCAAATAATATTCCTTTACGTGCTAAGGGGTATCTAGAGAGTGGGATAGGTTTACTAACTACCCTAACCCTAACGTGTACCCTAACCCTAACCCCTACCCTAACCCTAACACGTACCCTAATCCTAACCCGTACCCTAAACCGAGCCCTAACTCTTACACTAACCCTAACCCTAACCCTAACCCATACCCTACGCCGTACCCGAACCCCTCCCCGAACCCCTACCCTAAGCCGTACCCTAACCCTAACCCTAAGCCTAACCCTAACCCTAGGCTACCCTTGACTGCTTCTGCCTCCAATAGATTTCCTAAGCACTAGTGTTTGAAGGAACAGCTTAAAAAGAGAATCCTAATGTGATTTCTTTATAATGTATGTGTTCCTTATCTTATCCTAGTGTCTAAACTCTTCTCCATGGCTGGACCCCCAAATAATATTCCTTTACGTGCTAAGGGGTATCTAGAGAGTGGGATAGGTTTAATAACTACCCTAACCCTATCGCGTACCCTAACCCTAACCCCTACCCTAACCCTAACACGTACCCTAATCCTAACCCGTACCCTAAACCGAGCCCTAACCCTAACACTAACCCTAACCCTAACCCTAACCCATACCCTACGCCGTACCCGAACCCCTCCCCGAACCCCTACCCTAAGCCGTACCCTAACCCTAACCCTAAGCCTAACCCTAACCCTAGGCTATCCTTGACTGCTTCTGCCTCCAATAGATTTCCTAAGCACTAGTGTTTTAAGGAACAGCTTAAAAAGAGAATCCTAATGTGATTTCTTTATATTGTATGTGTTCCTTATTTTATCCTAGTGTCTAAACTCTTTTCCATGGCTGGACCCCCAAATAATATTCCTTTACGTGCTAAGGGGTATCTAGAGAGTGGGATAGGTTTAATAACTACCCTAACCCTAACGCGTACCCTAACCCTAACCCCTACCCTAACCCTAACACGTACCCTAATCCTAACCCGTACCCTAAACCGAGCCCTAACCCTAACACTAACCCTAACCCTAACCCTAACCCATACCATACGCCGTACCCGAACCCCTCCCCAAACCCGTACCCTAAGCCGTACCTTAAGCCTAACCCTAAGCCTAACCCTAACCCTAGGCTACCCTTGACTGCTTCTGCCTCCAATAGATTTCCTAAGCACTAGTGTTTGAAGGAACAGCTTAAAAAGAGAATCCTAATGTGATTTCTTTATAATGGGTGTGTTCCTTATCTTATCCTAGTGTCTAAACTCTTCTCCATGGCTGCACCCCCAAATAATATTCCTTTACGTGCTAAGGGGTATCTAGAGAGTGGGATAGGTTTAATAACTACCCTAACCCTAACGCGTACCCTAACCCTAACCCCTACCCTAACCCTAACACGTACCCTAATCCTAACCCGTACCCTAAACCGAGCCCTAACCCTAACACTAACCCTAACCCTAACCCTAACCCATACCCTACGCCGTACCCGAACCCCTCCCCAAACCCCTACCCTAAGCCGTACCCTAACCCTAACCCTAAGCCTAACCCTAACCCTAGGCTACCCTTGACTGCTTCTGCCTCCAATAGATTTCCTAAGCACTAGTGTTTTAAGGAACAGCTTAAAAAGAGAATCCTAATGTGATTTCTTTATAATGTATGTGTTCCTTATTTTATCCTAGTGTCTAAACTCTTCTCCATGGCTGGACCCCCAAATAATATTCCTTTACGTGCTAAGGGGTATCTAGAGAGTGGGATAGGTTTAATAACTACCCTAACCCTAACGCGTACCCTAACCCTAAAAACTACCCTAACCCTAACACGTACCCTAATCCTAACCCGTACCCTAAACCGAGCCCTAACCCTAACACTAACCCTAACCCTAACCCTAACCCATACCCTACGCCGTACCCGAACCCTAAGCCGTACCCTAAGCCTAACCCTAAGCCTAACCCTAACCCTAGGCTACCCTTGACTGCTTCTGCCTCCAATAGATTTCCTAAGCACTAGTGTTTTAAGGAACAGCTTAAAAAGAGAATCCTAATGTGATTTCTTTATAATGTATGTGTTCCTTATTTTATCCTAGTGTCTAAACTCTTCTCCATGGCTGGACCCGCAAATAATATTCCTTTACGTGCTAAGGGGTATCTAGAGAGTGGGATAGGTTTAATAACTACCCTAACCCTAACGCGTACCCTAACCCTAACACCTACCCTAACCCTAACACGTACCCTAATCCTAACCCGTACCCTAAACCGAGCCCTAACCCTAACACTAACCCTAACCCTAACCCTAACCCATACCCTATGCCGTACCCGAACCCCTCCCCGAACCCGTACCCTAAGCCGTACCCTAAGCCTAACCCTAAGCCTAACCCTAACCCTAGGCTACCCTTGACTGCTTCTGCCTCCAATAGATTTCCTAAGCACTAGTGTTTGAAGGAACAGCTTAAAAAGAGAATCCTAATGTGATTTCTTTATAATGTATGTGTTCCTTATCTTATCCTAGTGTCTAAACTCTTCTCCATGGCTGGACCCCCAAATAATATTCATTTACGTGCTAAGGGGTATCTAGAGAGTGGGATAGGTTTAATAACTACCCTAACCCTAACGCGTACCCTAACCCTAACACCTACCCTAACCCTAACACGTACCCTAATCCTAACCCGTACCCTAAACCGAGCCCTAACCCTAACACTAACCCTAACCCTAACCCTAACCCATACCCTACGCCATACCCGAACCCTAAGCCGTACCCTAAGCCTAACCCTAAGCCTAACCCTAACCCTAGGCTACCCTTGACTGCTTCTGCCTCCAATAGATTTCCTAAGCACTAGTGTTTGAAGGAACAGCTTAAAAAGAGAATCCTAATGTGATTTCTTTATAATGGGTGTGTTCCATATCTTATCCTAGTGTCTAAACTCTTCTCCATGGCTGGACCCCCAAATAATATTCCTTTACGTGCTAAGGGGTATCTAGAGAGTGGGATAGGTTTAATAACTACCCTAACCCTAACGCGTACCCTAACCCTAACCCCTACCCTAACCCTAACACGTACCCTAATCCTAACCCGTACCCTAAACCGAGCCCTAACCCTAACACTAACCCTAAACCTAACCCTAACCCATACCCTATGCCGTACCCGAACCCCTCCCCGAACCCGTACCCTAAGCCATACCCTAAGCCTAACCCTAAGCCTAACCCTAACCCTAGGCTACCCTTGACTGCTTCTGCCTCCAATAGATTTCCTAAGCACTAGTGTTTGAAGGAACAGCTTAAAAAGAGAATCCTAATGTGATTTCTTTATAATGGGTGTGTTCCTTATCTTATCCTAGTGTCTAAACTCTTCTCCATGGCTGGACCCCCAAATAATATTCCTTTACGTGCTAAGGGGTATCTAGAGAGTGGGATAGGTTTAATAACTACCCTAACCCTAACGCGTACCCTAACCCTAACCCCTACCCTAACCCTAACACGTACCCTAATCCTAACCCGTACCCTAAACCGAGCCCTAACCCTAACACTAACCCTAACCCTAACCCTAACCCATACCCTACGCCGTACCCGAACCCTAAGCCGTACCCTAAGCCTAACCCTAAGCCTAACCCTAGGCTACCCTTGACTGCTTCTGCCTCCAATAGATTTCCTAAGCACTAGTGTTTGAAGGAACAGCTTAAAAAGAGAATCCTAATGTGATTTCTTTATAATGGGTGTGTTCCTTATCTTATCCTAGTGTCTAAACTCTTCTCCATGGCTGGACCCCCAAATAATATTCCTTTACGTGCTAAGGGGTATCTAGAGAGTGGGATAGGTTTAATAACTACCCTAACCCTAACGCGTACCCTAACCCTAACCCCTACCCTAACCCTAACACGTACCCTAATCCTAACCCGTACCCTAAACCGAGCCCTAACCCTAACACTAACCCTAACCCTAACCCTAACCCATACCCTACGCCGTACCCGAACCCCTCCCCGAACCCCTACCCTAAGCCGTACCCTAACCCTAACCCTAAGCCTAACCCTAACCCTAGGCTACCCTTGACTGCTTCTGCCTCCAATAGATTTCCTAAGCACTAGTGTTTTAAGGAACAGCTTAAAAAGAGAATCCTAATGTGATTTCTTTATAATGTATGTGTTCCTTATTTTATCCTAGTGTCTAAACTCTTCTCCATGGCTGGACCCCCAAATAATATTCCTTTACGTGCTAAGGGGTATCTAGAGAGTGGGATAGGTTTAATAACTACCCTAACCCTAACGCGTACCCTAACCCTAACACCTACCCTAACCCTAACACGTACCCTAATCCTAACCCGTACCCTAAACCGAGCCCTAACCCTAACACTAACCCTAACCCTAACCCTAACCCATACCCTACGCCGTACCCGAACCCCTCCCCGAACCCGTACCCTAAGCCGTACCCTAAGCCTAACCCTAAGCCTAACCCTAACCCTAGGCTACCCTTGACTGCTTCTGCCTCCAATAGATTTCCTAAGCACTAGTGTTGTAAGGAACAGCTTAAAAAGAGAATCCTAATGTGATTTCTTTATAATGTATGTGTTCCTTATTTTATCCTAGTGTCTAAACTCTTCTCCATGGCTGGACCCCCAAATAATATTCCTTTACGTGCTAAGGGGTATCTAGAGAGTGGGATAGGTTTAATAACTACCCTAACCCTAACGCGTACCCTAACCCTAACCCCTACCCTAACCCTAACACGTACCCTAATCCTAACCCGTACCCTAAACCGAGCCCTAACCCTAACACTAACCCTAACCCTAACCCTAACCCATACCCTACGCCGTACCCGAACCCTAAGCCGTACCCTAAGCCTAACCCTAAGCCTAACCCTAACCCTAGGCTACCCTTGACTGCTTCTGCCTCCAATAGATTTCCTAAGCACTAGTGTTTGAAGGAACAGCTTAAAAAGAGAATGCTAATGTGATTTCTTTATAATGTATGTGTTCCTTATTTTATCCTAGTGTCTAAACTCTTTTCCATGGCTGGACCCGCAAATAATATTCCTTTACGTGCTAAGGGGTATCTAGAGAGTGGGATAGGTTTAATAACTACCCTAACCATAACGCGTACCCTAACCCTAACACCTACCCTAACCCTAACACGTACCCTAATCCTAACCCGTACCCTAAACCGAGCCCTAACCCTAACACTAACCCTAACCCTAACCCATACCCTATGCCGTACCCGAACCCCTCCCCGAACCCGTACCCTAAGCCATACCCTAAGCCTAACCCTAAGCCTAACCCTAACCCTAGGCTACCCTTGACTGCTTCTGCCTCCAATAGATTTCCTAAGCACTAGTGTTTGAAGGAACAGCTTAAAAAGAGAATCCTAATGTGATTTCTTTATAATGTATGTGTTCCTTATCTTATCCTAGTGTCTAAACTCTTCTCCATGGCTGGACCCCCAAATAATATTCCTTTACGTGCTAAGGGGTATCTAGAGAGTGGGATAGGTTTAATAACTACCCTAACCCTAACGCGTACCCTAACCCTAACCCCTACCCTAACCCTAACACGTACCCTAATCCTAACCCGTACCCTAAACCGAGCCCTAACCCTAACACTAACCCTAACCCTAACCCTAACCCATACCCTACGCCGTACCCGAACCCCTCCCCGAACCCGTACCCTGAGCCGTACCCTAAGCCTAACCCTAAGCCTAACCCTAACCCTAGGCTACCCTTGACTGCTTCTGCCTCCAATAGATTTCCTAAGCACTAGTGTTTTAAGGAACGGCTTAAAAACAGAATCCTAATGTGATTTCTTTATAATGGGTGTGTTCCTTATCTTATCCTAGTGTCTAAACTCTTCTCCATGGCTGGACCCCCAAATAATATTCCTTTACGTGCTAAGGGGTATCTAGAGAGTGGGATAGGTTTAATAACTACCCTAAACCTAACGCGTACCCTAACCCTAACCACTACCCTAACCCTAACACGTACCCTAATCCTAACCCGTACACTAAACCGAGGCCTAACCCTAACTCAAACCCTAACCCTAACCCTAACCCATACCCTACGCCGTACCGGAACCCCTCCCCGAACCCGTACCCTAAGCCGTACCCTAACCCTAACCCTAAGCCTAACCCTAACCCTAGGCTACCCTTGACTGCTTCTGCCTCCAATAGATTTCCTAAGCACTAGTGTTTGAAGGAACAGCTTAAAAAGAGAATCCTAATGTGATTTCTTTATAATGGGTGTGTTCCTTATCTTATCCTAGTGTCTAAACTCTTCTCCATGGCTGGACCCCCAAATAATATTCCTTTACGTGCTAAGGGGTATCTAGAGAGTGGGATAGTTTTAATAACTACCCTAAACCTAACGCGTACCCTAACCCTAACCCCTACCCTAACCCTAACCCGTACCCTACTCCTAACCCGTACCCTAAACTGAGCCCTAACCCTAACACTAACCCTAACCCTAACCCTAACCCATACCCTATGCCGTACCCGAACCCCTCCCCGAACCCGTACCCTAAGCCGTACCCTAAGCCTAACCCTAAGCCTAACCCTAACCCTAGGCTACTCTTGACTGCTTCTGCCTCCAATAGATTTCCTAAGCACTAGTGTTTGAAGGAACAGCTTAAAAAGAGAATCCTAATGTGATTTCTTTATAATGGGTGTGTTCCTTATCTTATCCTAGTGCCTAAACTCTTCTCCATGGCTGGACCCCCAAATAATATTCCTTTACGTGCTAAGGGGTATCTAGAGAGTGGGATAGGTTTAATAACTACCCTAACCCTAATGCGTACCCTAACCCTAACCCCTACCCTAACCCTAACACGTACCCTAATCCTAACCCGTACCCTAAACCGAGCCCTAACCCTAACACGAACCCTAACCCTAACCCTAACCCATACCCTACGCCGTACCCGAACCCCTCCCCGAACCCCTACCCTAAGCCGTACCCTAACCCTAACCCTAAGCCTAACCCTAACCCTAGGCTACCCTTGACTGCTTCTGCCTCCAATAGATTTCCTAAGCACTAGTGTTTTAAGGAACAGCTTAAAAAGAGAATCCTAATGTGATTTCTTTATAATGTATGTGTTCCTTATTTTATCCTAGTGTCTAAACTCTTCTCCATGGCTGGACCCGCAAATAATATTCCTTTACGTGCTAAAGGGTATCTAGAGAGTGGGATAGGTTTAATAACTACCCTAACCCTAACGCGTACCCTAACCCTAACCCCTACCCTAACCCTAACACGTACCCTAATCCTAACCCGTACCCTAAACCGAGCCCTAACCCTAACACTAACCCTAACCCTAACCCTAACCCATACCCTACGCCGTACCCGAACCCCTCCCCGAACCCGTAGCCTAAGCCGTACCCTAAGCCTAACCCTAAGCCTAACCCTAACCCTAGGCTACCCTTGACTGCTTCTGCCTCCAATAGATTTCCTAAGCACTAGTGTTTGAAGGAACAGCTTAAAAAGAGAATCCTAATGTGATTTCTTTATAATGGGTGTGTTCCTTATCTTATCCTAGTGTCTAAACTCTTCTCCATGACTGGACCCCCAAATAATATTCCTTTACGTGCTAAGGGGTATCTAGAGAGTGGGATAGGTTTAATAACTACCCTAACCCTAACACGTACCCTAACCCTAACCCCTACCCTAACCCTAACACGTACCCTAATCCTAACCCGTACCCTGAACCGAGCCCTAACCCTAACACTAACCCTAACCCTAACCCTAACCCATACCCTACGCCGTACCCGAACCCCTCCCCGAACCCGTACCCTAAGCCGTACCCTAAGCCTAACCCTAAGCCTAACCCTAACCCTAGGCTACCCTTGACTGCTTCTGCCTCCAATAGATTTCCTAAGCACTAGTGTTTTAAGGAACGGCTTAAAAACAGAATCCTAATGTGATTTCTTTATAATGGGTGTGTTCCTTATCTTATCCTAGTGTCTAAACTCTTCTCCATGGCTGGACCCCCAAATAATATTCCTTTACGTGCTAAGGGGTATCTAGAGAGTGGGATAGGTTTAATAACTACCCTAACCCTAACGCGTACCCTAACCCTAACCCCTACCCTAACCCTAACACGTACCCTAATCCTAACCCGTACCCTAAACCGAGCCCTAACCCTAACACTAACCCTAACCCTAACCCTAACCCATACCCTACACCGTACCCGAACCCCTCCCCGAAACCGTACCCTAAGCCGTACCCTAACCCTAACCCTAAGCCTAACCCTAACCCTAGGCTACCCTTGACTGCTTCTGCCTCCAATAGATTTCCTAAGCACTAGTGTTTGAAGGAACAGCTTAAAAAGAGAATCCTAATGTGATTTCTTTATAATGGGTGTGTTCCTTATCTTATCCTAGTGTCTAAACTCTTCTCCATGGCTGGACCCCCAAATAATATTCCTTTACGTGCTAAGGGGTATCTAGAGAGTGGGATAGGTTTAATAACTACCCTAACCCTAATGCGTACCCTAACCCTAACCCCTACCCTAACCCTAACACGTACCCTAATCCTAACCCGTACCCTAAACCGAGCCCTAACCCTAACACGAACCCTAACCCTAACCCTAACCCATACACTACGCCGTACCCGAACCCCTCCCCGAACCCCTACCCTAAGCCGTACCCTAACCCTAAACCTAAGCCTAACCCTAACCCTAGGCTACCCTTGACTGCTTCTGCCTCCAATAGATTTCTTAAGCACTAGTGTTTTAAGGAACAGCTTAAAAAGAGAATCCTAATGTGATTTCTTTATAATGTATGTGTTCCTTATTTTATCCTAGTGTCTAAACTCTTCTCCATGGCTGGACCCGCAAATAATATTCCTTTACGTGCTAAGGGGTATCTAGAGAGTGGGATAGGTTTAATAACTACCCTAACCCTAACGCGTACCCTAACCCTAACCCCTACCCTAACCCTAACACGTACCCTAATCCTAACCCGTACCCTAAACCGAGCCCTAACCCTAACACTAACCCTAAACCTAACCCTAACCCATACCCTACACCGTACCCGATCCCCTCCCCAAACCCGTACCCTAAGCCGTACCCTAAGCCTAACCCTAAGCCTAACCCTAACCCTAGGCTACCCTTGACTGCTTCTGCCTCCAATAGATTTCCTAAGCACTAGTGTTTTAAGGAACGGCTTAAAAACAGAATCCTAATGTGATTTCTTTATAATGGGTGTGTTCCTTATCTTATCCTAGTGTCTAAACTCTTCTCCATGGCTGGACCCCCAAATAATATTCCTTTACGTGCTAAGGGGTATCTAGAGAGTGGGATAGGTTTAATAACTACCCTAACCCTAACGCGTACCCTAACCCTAACCCCTACCCTAACCCTAACACGTACCCTAATCCTAACCCGTACCCTAAACCGAGCCCTAACCCTAACACTAACCCTAACACTAACCCTAACCCATACCCTACACCGTACCCGAACCCTCCCCGAAACCGTACCCTAAGCCGTACCCTAACCCTAACCCTAAGCCTAACCCTAACCCTAGGCTACCCTTGACTGCTTCTGCCTCCAATAGATTTCCTAAGCACTAGTGTTTGAAGGAACAGCTTAAAAAGAGAATCCTAATGTGATTTCTTTATAATGGGTGTGTTCCTTATCTTATCCTAGTGTCTAAACTCTTCTCCATGGCTGGACCCCCAAATAATATTCCTTTACGTGCTAAGGGGTATCTAGAGAGTGGGATAGGTTTAATAACTACCCTAAACCTAATGCGTACCCTAACCCTAACCACTACCCTAACCCTAACACGTACCCTAATCCTAACCCGTACACTAAACCGAGGCCTAACCCTAACTCAAACCCTAACCCTAACCCTAACCCATACCCTACGCCGTACCGGAACCCCTCCCCGAACCCGTACCCTAAGCCGTACCCTAACCCTAACCCTAAGCCTAACCCTAACCCTAGGCTACCCTTGACTGCTTCTGCCTCCAATAGATTTCCTAAGCACTAGTGTTTGAAGGAACAGCTTAAAAAGAGAATCCTAATGTGATTTCTTTATAATGGGTGTGTTCCTTATCTTATCTCAGTGTCTAAACTCTTCTCCATGGCTGGACCCTCAAATAATATTCCTTTACGTGCTAAGGGGTATCTAGAGAGTGGGATAGGTTTACTAACTACCCTAACCCTAATGCGTACCCTAACCCTAACCCCTACCCTAACCCTAACACGTACCCTAATCCTAACCCGTACCCTAAACCGAGCCCTAACCCTAACACGAACCCTAACCCTAACCCTAACCCATACCCTATGCCGTACCCGAACCCCTACCCGAACCCCTACCCTAAGTCGTACCCTAACCCTAACCCTAAGCCTAACCCTAACCCTAGGCTACCCTTGACTGCTTCTGCCTCCGATAGATTTCCTAAGCACTAGTGTTTTAAGGAACAGCTTAAAAAGAGAATCCTAATGTGATTTCTTTATAATGTATGTGTTCCTTATTTTATCCTAGTGTCTAAACTCTTCTCCATGGCTGGACCCGCAAATAATATTCCTTTACGTGCTAAGGGGTATCTAGAGAGTGGGATAGGTTTAATAACTACCCTAACCCTAACGCGTACCCTAACCCTAACCCCTACCCTAACCCTAACACGTACCCTAATCCTAACCCGTACCCTAAACCGAGACCTAACCCTAACACTAACCCTAAACCTAACCCTAACCCATACCCTACACCGTACCCGAACCCCTCCCCAAACCCGTACCCTAAGCCGTACCCTAAGCCTAACCCTAAGCCTAACCCTAACCCTAGGCTACCCTTGACTGCTTCTGCCTCCAACAGATTTCCTAAGCACTAGTGTTTTAAGGAACAGCTTAAAAAGAGAATCCTAATGTGATTTCTTTATAATGGGTGTGTTCCTTATCTTATCCTAGTGTCTAAACTCTTCTCCATGGCTGGACCCCCAAATAATATTCCTTTACGTGCTAAGGGGTATCTAGAGAGTGGGATAGGTTTAATAACTACCCTAACAATAACGCGTACCCTAACCCTAACGCGTACCCTAACCCTAACACGTACCCTAATCCTAACCCGTACACTAAACCGAGCCCTAACCCTAACTCAAACCCTAACCCTAACCCTAACCCATACCCTACGCCGTACCCGAACCCCTCCCCGAACCCATACCCTAAGCCGTACCCTAACCCTAACCCTAAGCCTAACCCTAACCCTAGGCTACCCTTGACTGCTTCTGCCTCCAATAGATTTCCTAAGCACTAGTGTTTGAAGGAACAGCTTAAAAAGAGAATCCTAATGTGATTTCTTTATAATGGGTGTGTTCCTTATCTTATCCTAGTGTCTAAACTCTTCTCCATGGCTGGACCCGCAAATAATATTCCTTTACGTGCTAAGGGGTATCTAGAGAGTGGGATAGGTTTACTAACTACCCTAACCCTAACGCGTACCCTAACCCTAACCCCTACCCTAACCCTAACACGTACCCTAATCCTAACCCGTACCCTAAACCGAGCCCTAACCCTAACACGAACCCTAACCCTAACCCTAACCCATACCCTACGCCGTACCCGAACCCCTCCCCGAACCCCTACCCTAAGCCGTACCCTAACCCTAACCCTAAGCCTAACCCTAACCGTAGGCTACCCTTGACTGCTTCTGCCTCCAATAGATTTCCTAAGCACTAGTGTTTTAAGGAACAGCTTAAAAAGAGAATCCTAATGTGATTTCTTTATGATGTATGTGTTCCTTATTTTATCCTAGTGTCTAAACTCTTCTCCATGGCTGGACCCGCAAATAATATTCCTTTACGTGCTAAGGGGTATCTAGAGAGTGGGATAGGTTTAATAACTACCCTAACCCTAACGCGTACCCTAACCCTAACCCCTACCCTAACCCTAACACGTACCCTAATCCTAACCCGTACCCTAAACCGAGCCCTAACCCTAACACGAACCCTAACCCTAACCCTAACCCATACACTACGCCGTACCCGAACCCCTCCCCGAACCCGTACCCTAAGCCGTACCCTAAGCCTAACCCTAAGCCTAACCCTAACCCTAGGCTACCCTTGACTGCTTCTGCCTCCAATAGATTTCCTAAGCACTAGTGTTTTAAGGAACAGCTTAAAAAGAGAATCCTAATGTGATTTCTTTATAATGTATGTGTTCCTTATTTTATCCTAGTGTCTAAACTCTTCTCCATGGCTGGACCCGCAAATAATATTCCTTTACGTGCTAAGGGGTATCTAGAGAGTGGGATAGGTTTAATAACTACCCTAACCCTAACGCGTACCCTAACCCTAACCCCTACCCTAACCCTAACACGTACCCTAATCCTAACCCGTACCCTAAACCGAGCCCTAACCCTAACACTAACCCTAACCCTAACCCTAACCCATACCCTACGCCGTACCCGAACCCCTCCCCGAACCCGTAGCCTAAGCCGTACCCTAAGCCTAACCCTAAGCCTAACCCTTACCCTAGGCTACCCTTGACTGCTTCTGCCTCCAATAGATTTCCTAAGCACTAGTGTTTGAAGGAACAGCTTAAAAAGAGAATCCTAATGTGATTTGTTTATAATGGGTGTGTTCCTTATCTTATCCTAGTGTCTAAACTCTTCTCCATGACTGGACCCCCAAATAATATTCCTTTACGTGCTAAGGGGTATCTAGAGAGTGGGATAGGTTTAATAACTACCCTAACCCTAACACGTACCCTAACCCTAACCCCTACCCTAACCCTAACACGTACCCTAATCCTAACCCGTACCCTGAACCGAGCCCTAACCCTAACACTAACCCTAACCCTAACCCTAACCCATACCCTACGCCGTACCCGAACCCCTCCCCGAACCCGTACCCTAAGCCGTACCCTAAGCCTAACCCTAAGCCTAACCCTAACCCTAGGCTACCCTTGACTGCTTCTGCCTCCAATAGATTTCCTAAGCACTAGTGTTTTAAGGAACGGCTTAAAAACAGAATCCTAATGTGATTTCTTTATAATGGGTGTGTTCCTTATCTTATCCTAGTGTCTAAACTCTTCTCCATGGCTGGACCCCCAAATAATATTCCTTTACGTGCTAAGGGGTATCTAGAGAGTGGGATAGGTTTAATAACTACCCTAACCCTAACCCCTACCCTAACCCTAACACGTACCCTAATCCTAACCCGTACCCTAAACTGAGCCCTAACCCTAACACTAACCCTAACCCTAACCCTAACCCATACCCTACACCGTACCCGAAACCCTCCCCGAAACCGTACCCTAAGCCGTACCCTAACCCTAACCCTAAGCCTAACCCTAACCCTAGGCTACCCTTGACTGCTTCTGCCTCCAATAGATTTCCTAAGCACTAGTGTTTGAAGGAACAGCTTAAAAAGAGAATCCTAATGTGATTTCTTTATAATGGGTGTGTTCCTTATCTTATCCTAGTGTCTAAACTCTTCTCCATGGCTGGACCCCCAAATAATATTCCTTTACGTGCTAAGGGGTATCTAGAGAGTGGGATAGGTTTAATAACTACCCTAAACCTAACGCGTACCCTAACCCTAACCCCTACCCTAACCCTAACACGTACCCTAATCCTAACCCGTACCCTAAACCGAGCCCTAACCCTAACACTAACCCTAACCCTAACCCTAACCCATACCCTACGCCGTACCCGAACCCCTCCCGGAACCCGTACCCTAAGCCATACCCTAATCCTAACCCTAAGCCTAACCCTAACCCTAGGCTACCCTTGACTGCTTCTGCCTCCAATAGATTTCCTAAGCACTAGTGTTTGAAGGAACAGCTTAAAAAGAGAATCCTAATGTGATTTCTTTATAATGGGTGTGTTCCTTATCTTATCCTAGTGTCTAAACTCTTCTCCATGGCTGGACCCCCAAATAATATTCCTTTACATGCTAAGGGGTATCTAGAGAGTGGGATAGGTTTAATAACTACCCTAACCCTAACGCGTACCCTAACCCTAACGCGTACCCTAACCCTAAAACGTACCCTAATCCTAACCCGTACACTAAACCGAGGCCTAACCCTAACTCAAACCCTAACCCTAACCCTAACCCATACCCTACGCCGTACCCGAACCCCTCCCCGAACCCGTACCCTAAGCCGTACCCTAACCCTAACCCTAAGCCTTACCCTAACCCTAGGCTACCCTTGACTGCTTCTGCCTCCAATAGATTTCCTAAGCACTAGTGTTTGAAGGAACAGCTTAAAAAGAGAATCCTAATGTGATTTCTTTATAATGGGTGTGTTCCTTATCTTATCCTAGTGTCTAAACTCTTCTCCATGGCTGGACCCTCAAATAATATTCCTTTACGTGCTAAGGGGTATCTAGAGAGTGGGATAGGTTTACTAACTACCCTAACCCTAATGCGTACCCTAACCCTAACCCCTACCCTAACCCTAACACGTACCCTAATCCTAACCCGTACCCTAAACCGAGCCCTAACCCTAACACGAACCCTAACCCTAACCCTAACCCATACCCTATGCCGTACCCGAAACCCTCCCCGAACCCCTACCCTAAGCCATACCCTAACCCTAACCCTAAGCCTAACCCTAACCCTAGGCTACCCTTGACTGCTTCTGCCTCCAATAGATTTCCTAAGCACTAGTGTTTTAAGGAACAGCTTAAAAAGAGAATCCTAATGTGATTTCTTTATAATGTATGTGTTCCTTATTTTATCCTAGTGTCTAAACTCTTCTCCATGGCTGGACCCGCAAATAATATTCCTTTACGTGCTAAGGGGTATCTAGAGAGTGGGATAGGTTTAATAACTACCCTAACCCTAACGCGTACCCTAACCCTAACCCCTACCCTAACCCTAACACGTACCCTAATCCTAACCCGTACCCTAAACCGAGCCCTAACCCTAACACTAACCCTAACCCTAACCCTAACCCATACCCTACGCCGTACCCGAACCCCTCCCCGAACCCGTACCCTAAGCCGTACCCTAAGCCTAACCCTAAGCCTAACCCTAACCCTAGGCTACCCTTGACTGCTTCTGCCTCCAATAGATTTCCTAAGCACTAGTGTTTTAAGAAACAGCTTAAAAAGAGAATCCTAATGTGATTTCTTTATAATGGGTGTGTTCCTTATCTTATCCTAGTGTCTAAACTCTTCTCCATGGCTGGACCCCCAAATAATATTCCTTTACGTGCTAAGGGGTATCTAGAGAGTGGGATAGGTTTAATAACTACCCTAACCCTAACACGTACCCTAACCCTAACCCCTACCCTAACCCTAACACGTACCCTAATCCTAACCCGTACCCTAAACCGAGCCCTAACCCTAACACTAACCCTAACCCTAACCCTAACCAATACCCTACGCCGTACCCGAACCCCTCCCCAAACCCGTACTCTAAGCCGTACCCTAAGCCTAACCCTAAGCCTAACCCTAACCCTAGGCTACCCTTGACTGCTTCTGCCTCCAACAGATTTCCTAAGCACTAGTGTTTGAAGGAACAGCTTAAAAAGAGAATCCTAATGTGATTTCTTTATAATGTATGTGTTCCTTATTTTATCCTAGTGTCTAAACTCTTCTCCATGGCTGGACCCGCAAATAATATTCCTTTACGTGCTAAGGGGTATCTAGAGAGTGGGATAGGTTTAATAACTACCCTAACCCTAACGCGTACCCTAACCCTAACCCCTACCCTAACCCTAACACGTACCCTAATCCTAACCCGTACCCTAAACCGAGCCCTAACCCTAACACTAACCCTAACCCTAACCCTAACCCATACCCTACGCCGTACCCGAACCCCTCCCCGAACCCGTACCCTAAGCCGTACCCTAAGCCTAACCCTAAGCCTAACCCTAACCCTAGGCTACCCTTGACTGCTTCTGCCTCCAATAGATTTCCTAAGCACTAGTGTTTTAAGAAACAGCTTAAAAAGAGAATCCTAATGTGATTTCTTTATAATGGGTGTGTTCCTTATCTTATCCTAGTGTCTAAACTCTTCTCCATGGCTGGACCCCCAAATAATATTCCTTTACGTGCTAAGGGGTATCTAGAGAGTGGGATAGGTTTAATAACTACCCTAACCCTAACACGTACCCTAACCCTAACCCCTACCCTAACCCTAACACGTACCCTAATCCTAACCCGTACCCTAAACCGAGCCCTAACCCTAACACTAACCCTAACCCTAACCCTAACCAATACCCTACGCCGTACCCGAACCCCTCCCCAAACCCGTACTCTAAGCCGTACCCTAAGCCTAACCCTAAGCCTAACCCTAACCCTAGGCTACCCTTGACTGCTTCTGCCTCCAACAGATTTCCTAAGCACTAGTGTTTGAAGGAACAGCTTAAAAAGAGAATCCTAATGTGATTTCTTTATAATGGGTGTGTTCCTTATCTTATCCTAGTGTCTAAACTCTTCTCCATGGCTGGACCCCCAAATAATATTCCTTTACGTGCTAAGGGGTATCTAGAGAGTGGGATAGGTTTAATAACTACCCTAACCCTAACGCGTACCCTAACCCTAACCCCTACCCTAACCCTAACACGTACCCTAATCCTAACCCGTACCCTAAACCGAGCCCTAACCCTAACACTAACCCTAACCCTAACCCTAACCCATAACCTACGCCGTACCCGAACCCCTCCCCGAACCCGTACCCTAAGCCGTACCCTAAGCCTAACCCTAAGCCTAACCCTAACCCTAGGCTACCCTTGACTGCTTCTGCCTCCAATAGATTTCCTAAGCACTAGTGTTTGAAGGAACAGCTTAAAAAGAGAATCCTAATGTGATTTCTTTATAATGGGTGTGTTCCTTATCTTATCCTAGTGTCTAAACTCTTCTCCATGACTGGACCCCCAAATAATATTCCTTTACGTGCTAAGGGGTATCTAGAGAGTGGGATAGGTTTAATAACTACCCTAACCCTAACACGTACCCTAACCCTAACCCCTACCCTAACCCTAACACGTACCCTAATCCTAACCCGTACCCTGAACCGAGCCCTAACCCTAACACTAACCCTAACCCTAACCCTAACCCATACCCTACGCCGTACCCGAACCCCTCCCCGAACGCCTACACTTAGCCGTACCCTAACCCTAACCCTAAGCCTAACCCTAACCCTAGACTACCCTTGACTGCTTCTGCCTCCAATAGATTTCCTAAGCACTAGTGTTTGAAGGAACAGCTTAAAAAGAGAATCCTAATGTGATTTCTTTATAATGGGTGTGTTCCTTATCTTACCCTAGTGTCTAAACTCTTCTCCATGGCTGGACCCCCAAATAATATTGCTTTACGTGCTAAGGGGTATCTAGAGAGTGGGATAGGTTTAATAACTACCCTAACCCTAACGCGTACCCTAACCCTAACCCCTACCCTAACCCTAACACGTACCCTAATCCTAACCCGTACCCTGAACCGAGCCCTAACCCTAACACTAACCCTAACCCTAACCCTAACCCATACCCTACGCCGTACCCGAACCCCTCCCCGAACCCGTACGCTAAGCCGTACCCTAAGCCTAACCCTAAGCCTAACCCTAACCCTAGGCTACCCTTGACTGCTTCTGCCTCCAATAGATTTCCTAAGCACTAGTGTTTTAAGGAACGGCTTAAAAACAGAATCCTAATGTGATTTCTTTATAATGGGTGTGTTCCTTATCTTATCCTAGTGTCTAAACTCTTCTCCATGGCTAGACCCCCAAATAATATTCCTTTACGTGCTAAGGGGTATCTAGAGAGTGGGATAGGTTTAATAACTACCCTAACCCTAACGCGTACCCTAACACTAACCCCTACCCTAACCCTAACACGTACCCTAATCCTAACCCGTACCCTAAACTGAGCCCTAACCCTAACACTAACCCTAACCCTAACCCTAACCCATACCCTACGCCGTTCCCGAACCCCTCCCCGAACCCGTACCCTAAGCCGTACCCTAAGCCTAACCCTAAGCCTAACCCTAACCCTAGGCTACCCTTGACTGCTTCTGCCTCCAATAGATTTCCTAAGCACTAGTGTTTGAAGGAACAGCTTAAAAAGAGAATCCTAATGTGATTTCTTTATAATGGGTGTGTTCCTTATCTTATCCTAGTGTCTAAACTCTTCTCCATGGCTGGACCCCCAAATAATATTCCTTTACGTGCTAAGGGGTATCTAGAGAGTGGGATAGGTTTAATAACTACCCTAACCCTAACGCGTACCCTAACCCTAACCCCTACCCTAACCCTAAAACGTACCCTAATCCTAAACCGTACACTAAACCGAGCCCTAACCCTAACTCAAACCCTAACCCTAACCCATACACTACGCCGTACCCGAACCCCTCCCCGAACCCGTACCCTAAGCCGTACCCTAAGCCTAACCCTAAGCCTAACCCTAACCCTAGGCTACCCTTGACTGCTTCTGCCTCCAATAGATTTCCTAAGCACTAGTGTTTGAAGGAACAGCTTAAAAAGAGAATCCTAATGTGATTTCTTTATAATGGGTGTGTTCCTTATCTTATCCTAGTGTCTAAACTCTTCTCCATGGCTGGACCCCCAAATAATATTCCTTTACGTGCTAAGGGGTATCTAGAGAGTGGGATAGGTTTAATAACTACCCTAACCCTAACGCGTACCCTAACCCTAACCCCTACCCTAACCCTAACACGTACCCTAATCCTAACCCGTACCCTAAACCGAGACCTAAAGCTAAAACTAACCCTAACCCTAACCCTAAGCCATACCCTACGCCGTACCCGAACCCCTACACGAACCCGTACCCTAAGCCGTACCCTAACCCTAACCCTAAGCCTAACCCTAACCCTAGGCTACCCTTGACTGCTTCTGCCTCCAATAGATTTCCTAAGCACTAGTGCTTTAAGGAAAAGCTTAAAAAGAGAATCCTAATGTGATTTCTTTATAATGGGTGTGTTCCTTATCTTATCCTAGTGTCTAAACTCTTCTCCATGGCTGGACCCCCAAATAATATTCCTTTACGTGCTAAGGGGTATCTAGAGAGTGGGATAGGTTTAATAACTACCCTAACCCTAACGCGTACCCTAACCCTAACCCCTACCCTAACCCTAACACGTACCCTAATCGTAACCCGTACCCCTCCCCGAACCCGTACCCTAAGCCGTACCCTAACCCAAACCCTAAGCCTAACCCTAACCCTAGGCTACCCTTGACTGCTACTGCCTCCAATAGATTTCCTAAGCACTAGTGTTTTAAGGAACAGCTTAAAAAGAGAATCCTAATGTGATTTCTTTATAATGGGTGTGTTCCTTATCTTATCCTAGTGTCTAAACTCTTCTCCATGGCTGGACCCCCAAATAATATTCCTTTACGTGCTAAGGGGTATCTAGAAAGTGGGATAGGTTTAATAACTACCCTAACCCTAAAGCGTACCCTAACCCTAACCCCTACCCTAACCCTAACACGTACCCTAATCCTAACCCGTACCCTAAACCGAGACCTAAAGCTAAAACTAACCCTAACCCTAACGCTAAGCCATACCCTACGCCATACCCGAACCCCTACACGAACCCGTACCCTAAGCCGTACCCTAACCCTAACCCTAAGCCTAACCCTAACCCTAGGCTACCCTTGACTGCTTCTGCCTCCAATAGATTTCCTAAGCACTAGTGTTTTAAGGAAAAGCTTAAAAAGGGAATCCTAATGTGATTTCTTTATAATGGGTGTGTTCCTTATCTTATCCTAGTGTCTAAACTCTTCTCCATGGCTGGACCCCCAAATAATATTCCTTTACGTGCTAAGGGGTATCTAGAGAGTGGGATAGGTTTAATAACTACCCTAACCCTAACGCGTACCCTAACCCTAACCCCTACCCTAACCCTAACACGTACCCTAATCGTAACCCGTACCCTAAACCGAGCCCTAACCCTAACACTAACCCTAACCCTAACCCTAACCCATACCCTACACCGTACCCGAACCCCTCCCCAAACCCGTACCCTAAGCCGTACCCTAACCCTAACCCTAAGCCTAACCCTAACCCTGGGCTACCCTTGACTGCTTCTGCCTCCAATAGATTTCCTAAGCACTAGTGTTTGAACGAACAGCTTAAAAAGAGAATCCTAATGTGATTTCTTTATAATGGGTGTGTTCCTTATCTTATCCTAGTGTCTAAACTCTTCTCCATGGCTGGACCCCCAAATAATATTCCTTTACGTGCTAAGGGGTATCTAGAGAGTGGGATAGGTTTACTAACTACCCTAACCCTAACGTGTACCCTAACCCTAACCCCTACCCTAACCCTAACACGTACCCTAATCCTAACCCGTACCCTAAACCGAGCCCTAACTCTTACACTAACCCTAACCCTAACCCTAACCCATACCCTACGCCGTACCCGAACCCCTCCCCGAACCCCTACCCTAAGCCGTACCCTAACCCTAACCCTAAGCCTAACCCTAACCCTAGGCTACCCTTGACTGCTTCTGCCTCCAATAGATTTCCTAAGCACTAGTGTTTGAAGGAACAGCTTAAAAAGAGAATCCTAATGTGATTTCTTTATAATGGGTGTGTTCCTTATCTTATCCTAGTGTCTAAACTCTTCTCCATGGCTGGACCCCCAAATAATATTCCTTTACGTGCTAAGGGGTATCTAGAGAGTGGGATAGGTTTAATAACTACCCTAACCCTAACGCGTACCCTAACCCTAACCCCTACCCTAACCCTAACACGTACCCTAATCCTAACCCGTACCCTAAACCGAGCCCTAACCCTAACACTAACCCTAACCCTAACCCTAACCCATACCCTACGCCGTACCCGAACCCCTCCCCGAACCCCTACCCTAAGCCGTACCCTAACCCTAACCCTAAGCCTAACCCTAACCCTAGGCTATCCTTGACTGCTTCTGCCTCCAATAGATTTCCTAAGCACTAGTGTTTTAAGGAACAGCTTAAAAAGAGAATGCTAATGTGATTTCTTTATAATGTATGTGTTCCTTATTTTATCCTAGTGTCTAAACTCTTTTCCATGGCTGGACCCGCAAATAATATTCCTTTACGTGCTAAGGGGTATCTAGAGAGTGGGATAGGTTTAATAACTACCCTAACCATAACGCGTACCCTAACCCTAACACCTACCCTAACCCTAACACGTACCCTAATCCTAACCCGTACCCTAAACCGAGCCCTAACCCTAACACTAACCCTAACCCTAACCCATACCCTATGCCGTACCCGAACCCCTCCCCGAACCCGTACCCTAAGCCATACCCTAAGCCTAACCCTAAGCCTAACCCTAACCCTAGGCTACCCTTGACTGCTTCTGCCTCCAATAGATTTCCTAAGCACTAGTGTTTGAAGGAACAGCTTAAAAAGAGAATCCTAATGTGATTTCTTTATAATGTATGTGTTCCTTATCTTATCCTAGTGTCTAAACTCTTCTCCATGGCTGGACCCCCAAATAATATTCCTTTACGTGCTAAGGGGTATCTAGAGAGTGGGATAGGTTTAATAACTACCCTAACCCTAACGCGTACCCTAACCCTAACCCCTACCCTAACCCTAACACGTACCCTAATCCTAACCCGTACCCTAAACCGAGCCCTAACCCTAACACTAACCCTAACCCTAACCCTAACCCATACCCTACGCCGTACCCGAACCCTAAGCCGTACCCTAAGCCTAACCCTAAGCCTAACCCTAACCCTAGGCTACCCTTGACTGCTTCTGCCTCCAATAGATTTCCTAAGCACTAGTGTTTTAAGGAACAGCTTAAAAAGAGAATCCTAATGTGATTTCTTTATAATGTATGTGTTCCTTATTTTATCCTAGTGTCTAAACTCTTCTCCATGGCTGGAACCCCAAATAATATTCCTTTACGTGCTAAGGGGTATCTAGAGAGTGGGATAGGTTTAATAACTACCCTAACCCTAACGCGTACCCTAACCCTAACACCTAGCCTAACCCTAACACGTACCCTAATCCTAACCCGTACCCTAAACCGAGCCCTAACCCTAACACTAACCCTAACCCTAACCCTAACCCATACCCTATGCCGTACCCGAACCCCTCCCCGAACCAGTACCCTAAGCCATACCCTAAGCCTAACCCTAAGCCTAACCCTAACCCTAGGCTACCCTTGACTGCTTCTGCCTCCAATAGATTTCCTAAGCACTAGTGTTTTAAGGAACGGCTTAAAAACAGAATCCTAATGTGATTTCTTTATAATGGGTGTGTTCCTTATCTTATCCTAGTGTCTAAACTCTTCTCCATGGCTGGACCCCCAAATAATATTCCTTTACGTGCTAAGGGGTATCTAGAAAGTGGGATAGGTTTAATAACTACCCTAACCCTAAAGCGTACCCTAACCCTAACCCCTACCCTAACCCTAACACGTACCCTAATCCTAACCCGTACCCTAAACCGAGACCTAAAGCTAAAACTAACCCTAACCCTAACCCTAAGCCATACCCTACGCCGTACCCGAACCCCTACACGAACCCGTACCCTAAGCCGTACCCTAACCCTAACCCTAAGCCTAACCCTAACCCTAGGCTACCCTTGACTGCTTCTGCCTCCAATAGATTTCCTAAGCACTAGTGCTTTAAGGAAAAGCTTAAAAAGAGAATCCTAATGTGATTTCTTTATAATGGGTGTGTTCCTTATCTTATCCTAGTGTCTAAACTCTTCTCCATGGCTGGACCCCCAAATAATATTCCTTTACGTGCTAAGGGGTATCTAGAAAGTGGGATAGGTTTAATAACTACCCTAACCCTAAAGCGTACCCTAACCCTAACCCCTACCCTAACCCTAACACGTACCCTAATCCTAACCCGTACCCTAAACCGAGACCTAAAGCTAAAACTAACCCTAACCCTAACCCTAAGCCATACCCTACGCCGTACCCGAACCCCTCCCCGAACCCGTACCCTGAGCCGTACCCTAAGCCTAACCCTAAGCCTAACCCTAACCCTAGGCTACCCTTGACTGCTTCTGCCTCCAATAGATTTCCTAAGCACTAGTGTTTTAAGGAACGGCTTAAAAACAGAATCCTAATGTGATTTCTTTATAATGGGTGTGTTCCTTATCTTATCCTAGTGTCTAAACTCTTCTCCATGGCTGGACCCCCAAATAATATTCCTTTACGTGCTAAGGGGTATCTAGAGAGTGGGATAGGTTTAATAACTACCCTAACCCTAACCCCTACCCTAACCCTAACACGTACCCTAATCCTAACCCGTACCCTAAACTGAGCCCTAACCCTAACACTAACCCTAACCCTAACCCTAACCCATACCCTACACCGTACCCGAAACCCTCCCCGAAACCGTACCCTAAGCCGTACCCTAACCCTAACCCTAAGCCTAACCCTAACCCTAGGCTACCCTTGACTGCTTCTGCCTCCAATAGATTTCCTAAGCACTAGTGTTTGAAGGAACAGCTTAAAAAGAGAATCCTAATGTGATTTCTTTATAATGGGTGTGTTCCTTATCTTATCCTAGTGTCTAAACTCTTCTCCATGGCTGGACCCCCAAATAATATTCCTTTACGTGCTAAGGGGTATCTAGAGAGTGGGATAGGTTTAATAACTACCCTAAACCTAACGCGTACCCTAACCCTAACCCCTACCCTAACCCTAACACGTACCCTAATCCTAACCCGTACCCTAAACCGAGCCCTAACCCTAACACTAACCCTAACCCTAACCCTAACCCATACCCTACGCCGTACCCGAACCCCTCCCGGAACCCGTACCCTAAGCCATACCCTAATCCTAACCCTAAGCCTAACCCTAACCCTAGGCTACCCTTGACTGCTTCTGCCTCCAATAGATTTCCTAAGCACTAGTGTTTGAAGGAACAGCTTAAAAAGAGAATCCTAATGTGATTTCTTTATAATGGGTGTGTTCCTTATCTTATCCTAGTGTCTAAACTCTTCTCCATGGCTGGACCCCCAAATAATATTCCTTTACATGCTAAGGGGTATCTAGAGAGTGGGATAGGTTTAATAACTACCCTAACCCTAACGCGTACCCTAACCCTAACGCGTACCCTAACCCTAAAACGTACCCTAATCCTAACCCGTACACTAAACCGAGGCCTAACCCTAACTCAAACCCTAACCCTAACCCTAACCCATACCCTACGCCGTACCCGAACCCCTCCCCGAACCCGTACCCTAAGCCGTACCCTAACCCTAACCCTAAGCCTTACCCTAACCCTAGGCTACCCTTGACTGCTTCTGCCTCCAATAGATTTCCTAAGCACTAGTGTTTGAAGGAACAGCTTAAAAAGAGAATCCTAATGTGATTTCTTTATAATGGGTGTGTTCCTTATCTTATCCTAGTGTCTAAACTCTTCTCCATGGCTGGACCCTCAAATAATATTCCTTTACGTGCTAAGGGGTATCTAGAGAGTGGGATAGGTTTACTAACTACCCTAACCCTAATGCGTACCCTAACCCTAACCCCTACCCTAACCCTAACACGTACCCTAATCCTAACCCGTACCCTAAACCGAGCCCTAACCCTAACACGAACCCTAACCCTAACCCTAACCCATACCCTATGCCGTACCCGAAACCCTCCCCGAACCCCTACCCTAAGCCATACCCTAACCCTAACCCTAAGCCTAACCCTAACCCTAGGCTACCCTTGACTGCTTCTGCCTCCAATAGATTTCCTAAGCACTAGTGTTTTAAGGAACAGCTTAAAAAGAGAATCCTAATGTGATTTCTTTATAATGTATGTGTTCCTTATTTTATCCTAGTGTCTAAACTCTTCTCCATGGCTGGACCCGCAAATAATATTCCTTTACGTGCTAAGGGGTATCTAGAGAGTGGGATAGGTTTAATAACTACCCTAACCCTAACGCGTACCCTAACCCTAACCCCTACCCTAACCCTAACACGTACCCTAATCCTAACCCGTACCCTAAACCGAGCCCTAACCCTAACACTAACCCTAACCCTAACCCTAACCCATACCCTACGCCGTACCCGAACCCCTCCCCGAACCCGTACCCTAAGCCGTACCCTAAGCCTAACCCTAAGCCTAACCCTAACCCTAGGCTACCCTTGACTGCTTCTGCCTCCAATAGATTTCCTAAGCACTAGTGTTTTAAGAAACAGCTTAAAAAGAGAATCCTAATGTGATTTCTTTATAATGGGTGTGTTCCTTATCTTATCCTAGTGTCTAAACTCTTCTCCATGGCTGGACCCCCAAATAATATTCCTTTACGTGCTAAGGGGTATCTAGAGAGTGGGATAGGTTTAATAACTACCCTAACCCTAACACGTACCCTAACCCTAACCCCTACCCTAACCCTAACACGTACCCTAATCCTAACCCGTACCCTAAACCGAGCCCTAACCCTAACACTAACCCTAACCCTAACCCTAACCAATACCCTACGCCGTACCCGAACCCCTCCCCAAACCCGTACTCTAAGCCGTACCCTAAGCCTAACCCTAAGCCTAACCCTAACCCTAGGCTACCCTTGACTGCTTCTGCCTCCAACAGATTTCCTAAGCACTAGTGTTTGAAGGAACAGCTTAAAAAGAGAATCCTAATGTGATTTCTTTATAATGTATGTGTTCCTTATTTTATCCTAGTGTCTAAACTCTTCTCCATGGCTGGACCCGCAAATAATATTCCTTTACGTGCTAAGGGGTATCTAGAGAGTGGGATAGGTTTAATAACTACCCTAACCCTAACGCGTACCCTAACCCTAACCCCTACCCTAACCCTAACACGTACCCTAATCCTAACCCGTACCCTAAACCGAGCCCTAACCCTAACACTAACCCTAACCCTAACCCTAACCCATACCCTACGCCGTACCCGAACCCCTCCCCGAACCCGTACCCTAAGCCGTACCCTAAGCCTAACCCTAAGCCTAACCCTAACCCTAGGCTACCCTTGACTGCTTCTGCCTCCAATAGATTTCCTAAGCACTAGTGTTTTAAGAAACAGCTTAAAAAGAGAATCCTAATGTGATTTCTTTATAATGGGTGTGTTCCTTATCTTATCCTAGTGTCTAAACTCTTCTCCATGGCTGGACCCCCAAATAATATTCCTTTACGTGCTAAGGGGTATCTAGAGAGTGGGATAGGTTTAATAACTACCCTAACCCTAACACGTACCCTAACCCTAACCCCTACCCTAACCCTAACACGTACCCTAATCCTAACCCGTACCCTAAACCGAGCCCTAACCCTAACACTAACCCTAACCCTAACCCTAACCAATACCCTACGCCGTACCCGAACCCCTCCCCAAACCCGTACTCTAAGCCGTACCCTAAGCCTAACCCTAAGCCTAACCCTAACCCTAGGCTACCCTTGACTGCTTCTGCCTCCAACAGATTTCCTAAGCACTAGTGTTTGAAGGAACAGCTTAAAAAGAGAATCCTAATGTGATTTCTTTATAATGGGTGTGTTCCTTATCTTATCCTAGTGTCTAAACTCTTCTCCATGGCTGGACCCCCAAATAATATTCCTTTACGTGCTAAGGGGTATCTAGAGAGTGGGATAGGTTTAATAACTACCCTAACCCTAACGCGTACCCTAACCCTAACCCCTACCCTAACCCTAACACGTACCCTAATCCTAACCCGTACCCTAAACCGAGCCCTAACCCTAACACTAACCCTAACCCTAACCCTAACCCATAACCTACGCCGTACCCGAACCCCTCCCCGAACCCGTACCCTAAGCCGTACCCTAAGCCTAACCCTAAGCCTAACCCTAACCCTAGGCTACCCTTGACTGCTTCTGCCTCCAATAGATTTCCTAAGCACTAGTGTTTGAAGGAACAGCTTAAAAAGAGAATCCTAATGTGATTTCTTTATAATGGGTGTGTTCCTTATCTTATCCTAGTGTCTAAACTCTTCTCCATGACTGGACCCCCAAATAATATTCCTTTACGTGCTAAGGGGTATCTAGAGAGTGGGATAGGTTTAATAACTACCCTAACCCTAACACGTACCCTAACCCTAACCCCTACCCTAACCCTAACACGTACCCTAATCCTAACCCGTACCCTGAACCGAGCCCTAACCCTAACACTAACCCTAACCCTAACCCTAACCCATACCCTACGCCGTACCCGAACCCCTCCCCGAACGCCTACACTTAGCCGTACCCTAACCCTAACCCTAAGCCTAACCCTAACCCTAGACTACCCTTGACTGCTTCTGCCTCCAATAGATTTCCTAAGCACTAGTGTTTGAAGGAACAGCTTAAAAAGAGAATCCTAATGTGATTTCTTTATAATGGGTGTGTTCCTTATCTTACCCTAGTGTCTAAACTCTTCTCCATGGCTGGACCCCCAAATAATATTGCTTTACGTGCTAAGGGGTATCTAGAGAGTGGGATAGGTTTAATAACTACCCTAACCCTAACGCGTACCCTAACCCTAACCCCTACCCTAACCCTAACACGTACCCTAATCCTAACCCGTACCCTGAACCGAGCCCTAACCCTAACACTAACCCTAACCCTAACCCTAACCCATACCCTACGCCGTACCCGAACCCCTCCCCGAACCCGTACGCTAAGCCGTACCCTAAGCCTAACCCTAAGCCTAACCCTAACCCTAGGCTACCCTTGACTGCTTCTGCCTCCAATAGATTTCCTAAGCACTAGTGTTTTAAGGAACGGCTTAAAAACAGAATCCTAATGTGATTTCTTTATAATGGGTGTGTTCCTTATCTTATCCTAGTGTCTAAACTCTTCTCCATGGCTAGACCCCCAAATAATATTCCTTTACGTGCTAAGGGGTATCTAGAGAGTGGGATAGGTTTAATAACTACCCTAACCCTAACGCGTACCCTAACACTAACCCCTACCCTAACCCTAACACGTACCCTAATCCTAACCCGTACCCTAAACTGAGCCCTAACCCTAACACTAACCCTAACCCTAACCCTAACCCATACCCTACGCCGTTCCCGAACCCCTCCCCGAACCCGTACCCTAAGCCGTACCCTAAGCCTAACCCTAAGCCTAACCCTAACCCTAGGCTACCCTTGACTGCTTCTGCCTCCAATAGATTTCCTAAGCACTAGTGTTTGAAGGAACAGCTTAAAAAGAGAATCCTAATGTGATTTCTTTATAATGGGTGTGTTCCTTATCTTATCCTAGTGTCTAAACTCTTCTCCATGGCTGGACCCCCAAATAATATTCCTTTACGTGCTAAGGGGTATCTAGAGAGTGGGATAGGTTTAATAACTACCCTAACCCTAACGCGTACCCTAACCCTAACCCCTACCCTAACCCTAAAACGTACCCTAATCCTAAACCGTACACTAAACCGAGCCCTAACCCTAACTCAAACCCTAACCCTAACCCATACACTACGCCGTACCCGAACCCCTCCCCGAACCCGTACCCTAAGCCGTACCCTAAGCCTAACCCTAAGCCTAACCCTAACCCTAGGCTACCCTTGACTGCTTCTGCCTCCAATAGATTTCCTAAGCACTAGTGTTTGAAGGAACAGCTTAAAAAGAGAATCCTAATGTGATTTCTTTATAATGGGTGTGTTCCTTATCTTATCCTAGTGTCTAAACTCTTCTCCATGGCTGGACCCCCAAATAATATTCCTTTACGTGCTAAGGGGTATCTAGAGAGTGGGATAGGTTTAATAACTACCCTAACCCTAACGCGTACCCTAACCCTAACCCCTACCCTAACCCTAACACGTACCCTAATCCTAACCCGTACCCTAAACCGAGACCTAAAGCTAAAACTAACCCTAACCCTAACCCTAAGCCATACCCTACGCCGTACCCGAACCCCTACACGAACCCGTACCCTAAGCCGTACCCTAACCCTAACCCTAAGCCTAACCCTAACCCTAGGCTACCCTTGACTGCTTCTGCCTCCAATAGATTTCCTAAGCACTAGTGCTTTAAGGAAAAGCTTAAAAAGAGAATCCTAATGTGATTTCTTTATAATGGGTGTGTTCCTTATCTTATCCTAGTGTCTAAACTCTTCTCCATGGCTGGACCCCCAAATAATATTCCTTTACGTGCTAAGGGGTATCTAGAGAGTGGGATAGGTTTAATAACTACCCTAACCCTAACGCGTACCCTAACCCTAACCCCTACCCTAACCCTAACACGTACCCTAATCGTAACCCGTACCCCTCCCCGAACCCGTACCCTAAGCCGTACCCTAACCCAAACCCTAAGCCTAACCCTAACCCTAGGCTACCCTTGACTGCTACTGCCTCCAATAGATTTCCTAAGCACTAGTGTTTTAAGGAACAGCTTAAAAAGAGAATCCTAATGTGATTTCTTTATAATGGGTGTGTTCCTTATCTTATCCTAGTGTCTAAACTCTTCTCCATGGCTGGACCCCCAAATAATATTCCTTTACGTGCTAAGGGGTATCTAGAAAGTGGGATAGGTTTAATAACTACCCTAACCCTAAAGCGTACCCTAACCCTAACCCCTACCCTAACCCTAACACGTACCCTAATCCTAACCCGTACCCTAAACCGAGACCTAAAGCTAAAACTAACCCTAACCCTAACGCTAAGCCATACCCTACGCCATACCCGAACCCCTACACGAACCCGTACCCTAAGCCGTACCCTAACCCTAACCCTAAGCCTAACCCTAACCCTAGGCTACCCTTGACTGCTTCTGCCTCCAATAGATTTCCTAAGCACTAGTGTTTTAAGGAAAAGCTTAAAAAGGGAATCCTAATGTGATTTCTTTATAATGGGTGTGTTCCTTATCTTATCCTAGTGTCTAAACTCTTCTCCATGGCTGGACCCCCAAATAATATTCCTTTACGTGCTAAGGGGTATCTAGAGAGTGGGATAGGTTTAATAACTACCCTAACCCTAACGCGTACCCTAACCCTAACCCCTACCCTAACCCTAACACGTACCCTAATCGTAACCCGTACCCTAAACCGAGCCCTAACCCTAACACTAACCCTAACCCTAACCCTAACCCATACCCTACACCGTACCCGAACCCCTCCCCAAACCCGTACCCTAAGCCGTACCCTAACCCTAACCCTAAGCCTAACCCTAACCCTGGGCTACCCTTGACTGCTTCTGCCTCCAATAGATTTCCTAAGCACTAGTGTTTGAACGAACAGCTTAAAAAGAGAATCCTAATGTGATTTCTTTATAATGGGTGTGTTCCTTATCTTATCCTAGTGTCTAAACTCTTCTCCATGGCTGGACCCCCAAATAATATTCCTTTACGTGCTAAGGGGTATCTAGAGAGTGGGATAGGTTTACTAACTACCCTAACCCTAACGTGTACCCTAACCCTAACCCCTACCCTAACCCTAACACGTACCCTAATCCTAACCCGTACCCTAAACCGAGCCCTAACTCTTACACTAACCCTAACCCTAACCCTAACCCATACCCTACGCCGTACCCGAACCCCTCCCCGAACCCCTACCCTAAGCCGTACCCTAACCCTAACCCTAAGCCTAACCCTAACCCTAGGCTACCCTTGACTGCTTCTGCCTCCAATAGATTTCCTAAGCACTAGTGTTTGAAGGAACAGCTTAAAAAGAGAATCCTAATGTGATTTCTTTATAATGGGTGTGTTCCTTATCTTATCCTAGTGTCTAAACTCTTCTCCATGGCTGGACCCCCAAATAATATTCCTTTACGTGCTAAGGGGTATCTAGAGAGTGGGATAGGTTTAATAACTACCCTAACCCTAACGCGTACCCTAACCCTAACCCCTACCCTAACCCTAACACGTACCCTAATCCTAACCCGTACCCTAAACCGAGCCCTAACCCTAACACTAACCCTAACCCTAACCCTAACCCATACCCTACGCCGTACCCGAACCCCTCCCCGAACCCCTACCCTAAGCCGTACCCTAACCCTAACCCTAAGCCTAACCCTAACCCTAGGCTATCCTTGACTGCTTCTGCCTCCAATAGATTTCCTAAGCACTAGTGTTTTAAGGAACAGCTTAAAAAGAGAATGCTAATGTGATTTCTTTATAATGTATGTGTTCCTTATTTTATCCTAGTGTCTAAACTCTTTTCCATGGCTGGACCCGCAAATAATATTCCTTTACGTGCTAAGGGGTATCTAGAGAGTGGGATAGGTTTAATAACTACCCTAACCATAACGCGTACCCTAACCCTAACACCTACCCTAACCCTAACACGTACCCTAATCCTAACCCGTACCCTAAACCGAGCCCTAACCCTAACACTAACCCTAACCCTAACCCATACCCTATGCCGTACCCGAACCCCTCCCCGAACCCGTACCCTAAGCCATACCCTAAGCCTAACCCTAAGCCTAACCCTAACCCTAGGCTACCCTTGACTGCTTCTGCCTCCAATAGATTTCCTAAGCACTAGTGTTTGAAGGAACAGCTTAAAAAGAGAATCCTAATGTGATTTCTTTATAATGTATGTGTTCCTTATCTTATCCTAGTGTCTAAACTCTTCTCCATGGCTGGACCCCCAAATAATATTCCTTTACGTGCTAAGGGGTATCTAGAGAGTGGGATAGGTTTAATAACTACCCTAACCCTAACGCGTACCCTAACCCTAACCCCTACCCTAACCCTAACACGTACCCTAATCCTAACCCGTACCCTAAACCGAGCCCTAACCCTAACACTAACCCTAACCCTAACCCTAACCCATACCCTACGCCGTACCCGAACCCTAAGCCGTACCCTAAGCCTAACCCTAAGCCTAACCCTAACCCTAGGCTACCCTTGACTGCTTCTGCCTCCAATAGATTTCCTAAGCACTAGTGTTTTAAGGAACAGCTTAAAAAGAGAATCCTAATGTGATTTCTTTATAATGTATGTGTTCCTTATTTTATCCTAGTGTCTAAACTCTTCTCCATGGCTGGAACCCCAAATAATATTCCTTTACGTGCTAAGGGGTATCTAGAGAGTGGGATAGGTTTAATAACTACCCTAACCCTAACGCGTACCCTAACCCTAACACCTAGCCTAACCCTAACACGTACCCTAATCCTAACCCGTACCCTAAACCGAGCCCTAACCCTAACACTAACCCTAACCCTAACCCTAACCCATACCCTATGCCGTACCCGAACCCCTCCCCGAACCAGTACCCTAAGCCATACCCTAAGCCTAACCCTAAGCCTAACCCTAACCCTAGGCTACCCTTGACTGCTTCTGCCTCCAATAGATTTCCTAAGCACTAGTGTTTTAAGGAACGGCTTAAAAACAGAATCCTAATGTGATTTCTTTATAATGGGTGTGTTCCTTATCTTATCCTAGTGTCTAAACTCTTCTCCATGGCTGGACCCCCAAATAATATTCCTTTACGTGCTAAGGGGTATCTAGAAAGTGGGATAGGTTTAATAACTACCCTAACCCTAAAGCGTACCCTAACCCTAACCCCTACCCTAACCCTAACACGTACCCTAATCCTAACCCGTACCCTAAACCGAGACCTAAAGCTAAAACTAACCCTAACCCTAACCCTAAGCCATACCCTACGCCGTACCCGAACCCCTACACGAACCCGTACCCTAAGCCGTACCCTAACCCTAACCCTAAGCCTAACCCTAACCCTAGGCTACCCTTGACTGCTTCTGCCTCCAATAGATTTCCTAAGCACTAGTGCTTTAAGGAAAAGCTTAAAAAGAGAATCCTAATGTGATTTCTTTATAATGGGTGTGTTCCTTATCTTATCCTAGTGTCTAAACTCTTCTCCATGGCTGGACCCCCAAATAATATTCCTTTACGTGCTAAGGGGTATCTAGAAAGTGGGATAGGTTTAATAACTACCCTAACCCTAAAGCGTACCCTAACCCTAACCCCTACCCTAACCCTAACACGTACCCTAATCCTAACCCGTACCCTAAACCGAGACCTAAAGCTAAAACTAACCCTAACCCTAACCCTAAGCCATACCCTACGCCGTACCCGAACCCCTACACGAACCCGTACCCTAAGCCGTACCCTAACCCTAACCCTAAGCCTAACCCTAACCCTAGGCTACCCTTGACTGCTTCTGCCTCCAATAGATTTCCTAAGCACTAGTGCTTTAAGGAAAAGCTTAAAAAGAGAATCCTAATGTGATTTCTTTATAATGGGTGTGTTCCTTATCTTATCCTAGTGTCTAAACTCTTCTCCATGGCTGGACCCCCAAATAATATTCCTTTACGTGCTAAGGGGTATCTAGAGAGTGGGATAGGTTTAATAACTACCCTAACCCTAACGCGTACCCTAACCCTAACCCCTACCCTAACCCTAACACGTACCCTAATCGTAACCCGTACCCCTCCCCGAACCCGTACCCTAAGCCGTACCCTAACCCAAACCCTAAGCCTAACCCTAACCCTAGGCTACCCTTGACTGCTACTGCCTCCAATAGATTTCCTAAGCACTAGTGTTTTAAGGAACAGCTTAAAAAGAGAATCCTAATGTGATTTCTTTATAATGGGTGTGTTCCTTATCTTATCCTAGTGTCTAAACTCTTCTCCATGGCTGGACCCCCAAATAATATTCCTTTACGTGCTAAGGGGTATCTAGAAAGTGGGATAGGTTTAATAACTACCCTAACCCTAAAGCGTACCCTAACCCTAACCCCTACCCTAACCCTAACACGTACCCTAATCCTAACCCGTACCCTAAACCGAGACCTAAAGCTAAAACTAACCCTAACCCTAACCCTAAGCCATACCCTACGCCGTACCCGAACCCCTACACGAACCCGTACCCTAAGCCGTACCCTAACCCTAACCCTAAGCCTAACCCTAACCCTAGGCTACCCTTGACTGCTTCTGCCTCCAATAGATTTCCTAAGCACTAGTGTTTTAAGGAAAAGCTTAAAAAGAGAATCCTAATGTGATTTCTTTATAATGGGTGTGTTCCTTATCTTATCCTAGTGTCTAAACTCTTCTCCATGGCTGGACCCCCAAATAATATTCCTTTACGTGCTAAGGGGTATCTAGAGAGTGGGATAGGTTTAATAACTACCCTAACCCTAACGCGTACCCTAACCCTAACCCCTACCCTAACCCTAACACGTACCCTAATCGTAACCCGTACCCTAAACCGAGCCCTAACCCTAACACTAACCCTAACCCTAACCCTAACCCATACCCTACACCGTACCCGAACCCCTCCCCGAACCCGTACCCTAAGCCGTACCCTAACCCTAACCCTAAGCCTAACCCTAACCCTGGGCTACCCTTGACTGCTTCTGCCTCCAATAGATTTCCTAAGCACTAGTGTTTGAAGGAACAGCTTAAAAAGAGAATCCTAATGTGATTTCTTTATAATGGGTGTGTTCCTTATCTTATCCTAGTGTCTAAACTCTTCTCCATGGCTGGACCCCCAAATAATATTCCTTTACGTGCTAAGGGGTATCTAGAGAGTGGGATAGGTTTACTAACTACCCTAACCCTAACGTGTACCCTAACCCTAACCCCTACCCTAACCCTAACACGTACCCTAATCCTAACCCGTACCCTAAACCGAGCCCTAACCCTTACACTAACCCTAACCCTAACCCTAACCCATACCCTACGCCGTACCCGAACCCCTCCCCGAACCCCTACCCTAAGCCGTACCCTAACCCTAACCCTAAGCCTAACCCTAACCCTAGGCTACCCTTGACTGCTTCTGCCTCCAATAGATTTCCTAAGCACTAGTGTTTGAAGGAACAGCTTAAAAAGAGAATCCTAATGTGATTTCTTTATAATGGGTGTGTTCCTTATCTTATCCTAGTGTCTAAACTCTTCTCCATGGCTGGACCCCCAAATAATATTGCTTTACGTGCTAAGGGGTATCTAGAGAGTGGGATAGGTTTAATAACTACCCTAACCCTAACGCGTACCCTAACCCTAACCCCTACCCTAACCCTAACACGTACCCTAATCCTAACCCGTACCCTGAACCGAGCCCTAACCCTAACACTAACCCTAACCCTAACCCTAACCCATACCCTACGCCGTACCCGAACCCCTCCCCGAACCCGTACCCTAAGCCTAACCCTAAGCCTAACCCTAACCCTAGGCTACCCTTGACTGCTTCTGCCTCCAATAGATTTCCTAAGCACTAGTGTTTTAAGGAACGGCTTAAAAACAGAATCCTAATGTGATTTCTTTATAATGGGTGTGTTCCTTATCTTATCCTAGTGTCTAAACTCTTCTCCATGGCTAGACCCCCAAATAATATTCCTTTACGTGCTAAGGGGTATCTAGAGAGTGGGATAGGTTTAATAACTACCCTAACCCTAACGCGTACCCTAACCCTAACCCCTACCCTAACCCTAACACGTACCCTAATCCTAACCCGTACCCTAAACTGAGCCCTAACCCTAACACTAACCCTAACCCTAACCCTAACCCATACCCTACACCGTTCCCGAACCCCTCCCCGAACCCGTACCCTAAGCCGTACCCTAAGCCTAACCCTAAGCCTAAACCTAACCCTAGGCTACCCTTGACTGCTTCTGCCTCCAATAGATTTCCTAAGCACTAGTGTTTTAAGGAACAGTTAAAAAGAGAATCCTAACGTCATTTCTTTATAATGTATGTGTTCCTTATTTTATCCTAGTGTCTAAACTCTTCTCCATGGCTGGACCCTCAAATAATATTCCTTTACGTGCTAAGGGGTATCTAGAGAGTGGGATAGGTTTAATAACTACCCTAACCCTAACGCGTACCCTAACCCTAACCCCTACCATAACCCTAACACGTACCCTAATCCTAACCCGTACCCTATACCGAGCCCTAACCCTAACACTAACCCTAACCCTAACCCTAACCCATACCCTACACCGTACCCGAACCCCTCCCCGAACCCGTACCCTAAGCCGTACCCTAAACCTAACCCTAAGCCTAACCCTAACCCTAGGCTACCCTTGACTGCTTCTGTCTCCAATAGATTTCCTAAGCACTAGTGTTTGAAGGAACAGCTTAAAAATAGAATCCTAATGTGATTTCTTTATAATGGGTGTGTTCCTTATCTTATCCTAGTGTCTAAACTCTTCTCCATGGCTGGACCCCCAAATAATATTCCTTTACGTGCTAAGGGGTATCTAGAGAGTGGGATAGGTTTACTAACTACCGTAACCCTAACGTGTACCCTAACCCTAACCCCTACCCTAACCCTAACACGTACCCTAATCCTAACCCGTACCCTAAACCGAGCCCTAACCCTAACACTAACCCTAACCCTAACCCTAACCCATACCCTACGCCGTACCCGAACCCCTCCCCGAACGCCTACACTAAGCCGTACCCTAACCCTAACCCTAAGCCTAACCCTAACCCTAGGCTACCCTTGACTGCTTCTGCCTCCAATAGATTTCCTAAGCACTAGTGTTTGAAGGAACAGCTTAAAAAGAGAATCCTAATGTGATTTCTTTATAATGGGTGTGTTCCTTATCTTATCCTAGTGTCTAAACTCTTCTCCATGGCTGGACCCCCAAATAATATTGCTTTACGTGCTAAGGGGTATCTAGAGAGTGGGATAGGTTTACTAACTACCCTAACCCTAACGCGTACCCTAACCCTAACCCCTACCCTAACCCTAACACGTACCCTAATCCTAACCCGTACCCTGAACCGAGCCCTAACCCTAACACTAACCCATACCCTACGCCGTACCCGAACCCCTCCCCGAACCCGTACGCTAAGCCGTACCCTAAGCCTAACCCTAAGCCTAACCCTAACCCTAGGCTACCCTTGACTGCTTCTGCCTCCAATAGATTTCCTAAGCACTAGTGTTTTAAGGAACGGCTTAAAAACAGAATCCTAATGTGATTTCTTTATAATGGGTGTGTTCCTTATCTTATCCTAGTGTCTAAACTCTTCTCCATGGCTAGACCCCCAAATAATATTCCTTTACGTGCTAAGGGGTATCTAGAGAGTGGGATAGGTTTAATAACTACCCTAACCCTAACGCGTACCCTAACCCTAACCCCTACCCTAACCCTAACACGTACCCTAATCCTAACCCGTACCCTAAACTGAGCCCTAACCCTAACACTAACCCTAACCCTAACCCTAACCCATACCCTACGCCGTACCCGAACCCCTCCCCGAACCCGTACCCTAAGCCGTACCCTAAGCCTAACCCTAAGCCTAACCCTAACCCTAGGCTACCCTTGACTGCTTCTGCCTCCAATAGATTTCCTAAGCACTAGTGTTTGAAGGAACAGCTTAAAAAGAGAATCCTAATGTGATTTCTTTATAATGGGTGTGTTCCTTATCTTATCCTAGTGTCTAAACTCTTCTCCATGGCTGGACCCCCAAATAATATTCCTTTACGTGCTAAGGGGTATCTAGAGAGTGGGATAGGTTTAATAACTACCCTAACCCTAACGCGTACCCTAACCCTAACCCCTACCCTAACCCTAAAACGTACCCTAATCCTAACCCGTACACTAAACCGAGCCCTAACCCTAACTCAAACCCTAACCCTAACCCATACCCTACGCCGTACCCGAACCCCTCCCCGAACCCGTACCCTAAGCCGTACCCTAAGCCTAACCCTAAGCCTAACCCTAACCCTAGGCTACCCTTGACTGCTTCTGCCTCCAATAGATTTCCTAAGCACTAGTGTTTGAAGGAACAGCTTAAAAAGAGAATCCTAATGTGATTTCTTTATAATGGGTGTGTTCCTTATCTTATCCTAGTGTAAAAACTCTTCTCCATGGCTGGACCCCCAAATAATATTCCTTTACGTGCTAAGGGGTATGTAGAGAGTGGGATAGGTTTAATAACTACCCTAACCCTAACGCATACCCTAACCCTAACCCCTACCCTAACCCTAACACGTACCCTAATCCTAAGCCGTACACTAAACCGAGCCCTAACCCTAACTCAAACCCTAACCCTAACCCATACCCTACGCCGTACCCGAACCCCTCCCCGAACCCGTAGCCTAAGCCGTACCCTAAGCCTAACCCTAAGCCTAACCCTAACCCTAGGCTACCCTTGACTGCTTCTGCCTCCAATAGATGTTCTAAGCACTAGTGTTTTAAGGAACGGCTTAAAAAGAGAATCTTAATGTGATTTCTTTATAATGGGTGTGTTCCTTATCTTATCCTAGTGTCTAAACTCTTCTCCATGGCTGGACGCCCAAATAATATTCCTTTACGTGCTAAGGGGTATCTAGAGAGTGGGATAGGTTTAATAACTACCCTAACCCTAACGCGTACCCTAACCCTAACCCCTACCCTCACCCTAACACGTACCCTAATCCTAACCCGTACCCTAAACCGAGCCCTAACCCTTACACTAACCCTAACCCTAACACTAACCCATACCCTACGCCGTACCCGAACCCCTCCCCGAACCCGTACCCTAAGCCGTACCCTAAGCCTAACCCTAAGCCTAACCCTAACCCTAGGCTACCCTTGACTGCTACTGCCTCCAATAGATTTCCTAAGCACTAGTGTTTTAAGGAACAGCTTAAAAAGAGAATCCTAATGTGATTTCTTTATAATGGGTGTGTTCCTTATCTTATCCTAGTGTCTAAACTCTTCTCCATGGCTGGACCCCCAAATAATATTCCTTTACGTGCTAAGGGGTATCTAGAGAGTGGGATAGGTTTAATAACTACCCTAACCCTAAAGCGTACCCTAACCCTAACCCCTACCCTAACCCTAACACGTACCCTAATCCTAACCCGTACCCTAAACCGAGACCTAAAGCTAAAACTAACCCTAACCCTAACCCTAACCCATACCCTACGCCGTACCCGAACCCCTACATGAACCCGTACCCTAAGCCGTACCCTAACCCTAACCCTAAGCCTAACCCTAACCCTAGGCTACCCTTGACTGCTTCTGCCACCAATAGATTTCCTAAGCACTAGTGCTTTAAGGAAAAGCTTAAAAAGAGAATCCTAATGTGATTTCTTTATAATGGGTGTGTTCCTTATCTTCTCCTAGTGTCTAAACTCTTCTCCATGGCTGGACCCCCAAATAATATTCCTTTACGTGCTAAGGGGTATCTAGAGAGTGGGATAGGTTTAATAACTACCCTAACCCTAACGCGTACCCTAAACCTAACCCCTACCCTAACCCTAACACGTACCCTAATCATAACCCGTACCCTAAACCGAGCCCTAACCCTAACACTAACCCTAACCCTAAGCCTAACCCATACCCTACGCCGTTCCCGAACCCCTCCCCGAACCCGTACCCTAAGCCGTACCCTAAGCCTAACCCTAAGCCTAACCCTAACCCTAGGCTACCCTTGACTGCTTCTGCCTCCAACAGATTTCCTAAGCACTAATGTTTGAAGGAACAGCTTAAAAAGAGAATCCTAATGTGATTTCTTTATAATGGGTGTGTTCCTTATCTTATCCTAGTGTCTAAACTCTTCTCCATGGCTGGACCCCCAAATAATATTCCTTTACGTGCTAAGGGGTATCTAGAGAGTGGGATAGGTTTAATAACTACCCTAACCCTAACGCGTACCCTAACCCTAACCCCTACCCTAACCCTAACACGTACCCTAATCCTAACCCGTACCCTGAACCGAGCCCTAACCCTAACACTAACCCTAACCCTAACCCTAACCCTAACCCATACCCTACGCCGTACCCGAACCCCTCCCCGAACCCGTACCCTAAGCCTAACCCTAAGCCTAACCCTAACCCTAGGCTACCCTTGACTGCTTCTGCCTCCAATAGATTTCCTAAGCACTAGTGTTTTAAGGAACGGCTTAAAAACAGAATCCTAATGTGATTTCTTTATAATGGGTGTGTTCCTTATCTTATCCTAGTGTCTAAACTCTTCTCCATGGCTAGACCCCCAAATAATATTCCTTTACGTGCCAAGGGGTATCTAGAGAGTGGGATAGGTTTAATAACTACCCTAACCCTAACGCGTACCCTAACACTAACCCCTACCCTAACCCTAACACGTACCCTAATCCTAACCCGTACCCTAAACTGAGCCCTAACCCTAACACTAACCCTAACCCTAACCCTAACCCATACCCTACGCCGTTCCCGAACCCCTCCCCGAACCCGTACCCTAAGCCGTACCCTAAGCCTAACCCTAAGCCTAACCCTAACCCTAGGCTACCCTTGACTGCTTCTGCCTCCAATAGATTTCCTAAGCACTAGTGTTTGAAGGAACAGCTTAAAAAGAGAATCCTAATGTGATTTCTTTATAATGGGTGTGTTCCTTATCTTATCCTAGTGTCTAAACTCTTCTCCATGGCTGGACCCCCAAATAATATTCCTTTACGTGCTAAAGGGTATCTAGAGAGTGGGATAGGTTTAATAACTACCCTAACCCTAACGCGTACCCTAACGCTAACCCCTACCCTAACCCTAAAACGTACCCTAATCCTAAACCGTACACTAAACCGAGCCCTAACCCTAACTCAAACCCTAACCCTAACCCATACCCTACGCCGTACCCGAACCCCTCCCCGAACCCGTACCCTTAGCCGTACCCTAACCCTAACCCTAAGCCTAACCCTAACCCTAGGCTATCCTTGACTGCTTCTGCCTCCAATAGATTTCCTAAGCACTAGTGTTTGAAGGAACAGCTTAAAAAGAGAATCCTAATGTGATTTCTTTATAATGGGTGTGTTCCTTATCTTATCCTAGTGTCTAAACTCTTCTCCATGGCTGGACCCCCAAATAATATTCCTTTACGTGCTAAGGGGTATCTAGAGAGTGGGATAGGTTTACTAACTACCCTAACCCTAACGTGTACCCTAACCCTAACGTGTACCCTAACCCTAACACGTACCCTAATCCTAACCCGTACCCTAAACCGAGCCCTAACCCTAACACTAACCCTAACCCTAACCCTAACCCATACCCTACGCCGTACCCGAACCCCTCCCCGAACGCCTACACTTAGCCGTACCCTAACCCTAACCCTAAGCCTAACCCTAACCCTAGACTACCCTTGACTGCTTCTGCCTCCAATAGATTTCCTAAGCACTAGTGTTTGAAGGAACAGCTTAAAAAGAGAATCCTAATGTGATTTCTTTATAATGGGTGTGTTCCTTATCTTACCCTAGTGTCTAAACTCTTCTCCATGGCTGGACCCCCAAATAATATTGCTTTACGTGCTAAGGGGTATCTAGAGAGTGGGATAGGTTTAATAACTACCCTAACCCTAACGCGTACCCTAACCCTAACCCCTACCCTAACCCTAACACGTACCCTAATCCTAACCCGTACCCTGAACCGAGCCCTAACCCTAACACTAACCCTAACCCTAACCCTAACCCATACCCTACGCCGTACCCGAACCCCTCCCCGAACCCGTACGCTAAGCCGTACCCTAAGCCTAACCCTAAGCCTAACCCTAACCCTAGGCTACCCTTGACTGCTTCTGCCTCCAATAGATTTCCTAAGCACTAGTGTTTTAAGGAACGGCTTAAAAACAGAATCCTAATGTGATTTCTTTATAATGGGTGTGTTCCTTATCTTATCCTAGTGTCTAAACTCTTCTCCATGGCTAGACCCCCAAATAATATTCCTTTACGTGCTAAGGGGTATCTAGAGAGTGGGATAGGTTTAATAACTACCCTAACCCTAACGCGTACCCTAACACTAACCCCTACCCTAACCCTAACACGTACCCTAATCCTAACCCGTACCCTAAACTGAGCCCTAACCCTAACACTAACCCTAACCCTAACCCTAACCCATACCCTACGCCGTTCCCGAACCCCTCCCCGAACCCGTACCCTAAGCCGTACCCTAAGCCTAACCCTAAGCCTAACCCTAACCCTAGGCTACCCTTGACTGCTTCTGCCTCCAATAGATTTCCTAAGCACTAGTGTTTGAAGGAACAGCTTAAAAAGAGAATCCTAATGTGATTTCTTTATAATGGGTGTGTTCCTTATCTTATCCTAGTGTCTAAACTCTTCTCCATGGCTGGACCCCCAAATAATATTCCTTTACGTGCTAAGGGGTATCTAGAGAGTGGGATAGGTTTAATAACTACCCTAACCCTAACGCGTACCCTAACCCTAACCCCTACCCTAACCCTAAAACGTACCCTAATCCTAAACCGTACACTAAACCGAGCCCTAACCCTAACTCAAACCCTAACCCTAACCCATACACTACGCCGTACCCGAACCCCTCCCCGAACCCGTACCCTAAGCCGTACCCTAAGCCTAACCCTAAGCCTAACCCTAACCCTAGGCTACCCTTGACTGCTTCTGCCTCCAATAGATTTCCTAAGCACTAGTGTTTGAAGGAACAGCTTAAAAAGAGAATCCTAATGTGATTTCTTTATAATGGGTGTGTTCCTTATCTTATCCTAGTGTCTAAACTCTTCTCCATGGCTGGACCCCCAAATAATATTCCTTTACGTGCTAAGGGGTATCTAGAGAGTGGGATAGGTTTAATAACTACCCTAACCCTAACGCGTACCCTAACCCTAACCCCTACCCTAACCCTAACACGTACCCTAATCCTAACCCGTACCCTAAACCGAGACCTAAAGCTAAAACTAACCCTAACCCTAACCCTAAGCCATACCCTACGCCGTACCCGAACCCCTACACGAACCCGTACCCTAAGCCGTACCCTAACCCTAACCCTAAGCCTAACCCTAACCCTAGGCTACCCTTGACTGCTTCTGCCTCCAATAGATTTCCTAAGCACTAGTGCTTTAAGGAAAAGCTTAAAAAGAGAATCCTAATGTGATTTCTTTATAATGGGTGTGTTCCTTATCTTATCCTAGTGTCTAAACTCTTCTCCATGGCTGGACCCCCAAATAATATTCCTTTACGTGCTAAGGGGTATCTAGAGAGTGGGATAGGTTTAATAACTACCCTAACCCTAACGCGTACCCTAACCCTAACCCCTACCCTAACCCTAACACGTACCCTAATCGTAACCCGTACCCCTCCCCGAACCCGTACCCTAAGCCGTACCCTAACCCAAACCCTAAGCCTAACCCTAACCCTAGGCTACCCTTGACTGCTACTGCCTCCAATAGATTTCCTAAGCACTAGTGTTTTAAGGAACAGCTTAAAAAGAGAATCCTAATGTGATTTCTTTATAATGGGTGTGTTCCTTATCTTATCCTAGTGTCTAAACTCTTCTCCATGGCTGGACCCCCAAATAATATTCCTTTACGTGCTAAGGGGTATCTAGAAAGTGGGATAGGTTTAATAACTACCCTAACCCTAAAGCGTACCCTAACCCTAACCCCTACCCTAACCCTAACACGTACCCTAATCCTAACCCGTACCCTAAACCGAGACCTAAAGCTAAAACTAACCCTAACCCTAACCCTAAGCCATACCCTACGCCATACCCGAACCCCTACACGAACCCGTACCCTAAGCCGTACCCTAACCCTAACCCTAAGCCTAACCCTAACCCTAGGCTACCCTTGACTGCTTCTGCCTCCAATAGATTTCCTAAGCACTAGTGTTTTAAGGAAAAGCTTAAAAAGGGAATCCTAATGTGATTTCTTTATAATGGGTGTGTTCCTTATCTTATCCTAGTGTCTAAACTCTTCTCCATGGCTGGACCCCCAAATAATATTCCTTTACGTGCTAAGGGGTATCTAGAGAGTGGGATAGGTTTAATAACTACCCTAACCCTAACGCGTACCCTAACCCTAACCCCTACCCTAACCCTAACACGTACCCTAATCGTAACCCGTACCCTAAACCGAGCCCTAACCCTAACACTAACCCTAACCCTAACCCTAACCCATACCCTACACCGTACCCGAACCCCTCCCCAAACCCGTACCCTAAGCCGTACCCTAACCCTAACCCTAAGCCTAACCCTAACCCTGGGCTACCCTTGACTGCTTCTGCCTCCAATAGATTTCCTAAGCACTAGTGTTTGAACGAACAGCTTAAAAAGAGAATCCTAATGTGATTTCTTTATAATGGGTGTGTTCCTTATCTTATCCTAGTGTCTAAACTCTTCTCCATGGCTGGACCCCCAAATAATATTCCTTTACGTGCTAAGGGGTATCTAGAGAGTGGGATAGGTTTACTAACTACCCTAACCCTAACGTGTACCCTAACCCTAACCCCTACCCTAACCCTAACACGTACCCTAATCCTAACCCGTACCCTAAACCGAGCCCTAACTCTTACACTAACCCTAACCCTAACCCTAACCCATACCCTACGCCGTACCCGAACCCCTCCCCGAACCCCTACCCTAAGCCGTACCCTAACCCTAACCCTAAGCCTAACCCTAACCCTAGGCTACCCTTGACTGCTTCTGCCTCCAATAGATTTCCTAAGCACTAGTGTTTGAAGGAACAGCTTAAAAAGAGAATCCTAATGTGATTTCTTTATAATGGGTGTGTTCCTTATCTTATCCTAGTGTCTAAACTCTTCTCCATGGCTGGACCCCCAAATAATATTCCTTTACGTGCTAAGGGGTATCTAGAGAGTGGGATAGGTTTAATAACTACCCTAACCCTAACGCGTACCCTAACCCTAACCCCTACCCTAACCCTAACACGTACCCTAATCCTAACCCGTACCCTAAACCGAGCCCTAACCCTAACACTAACCCTAACCCTAACCCTAACCCATACCCTACGCCGTACCCGAACCCCTCCCCGAACCCCTACCCTAAGCCGTACCCTAACCCTAACCCTAAGCCTAACCCTAACCCTAGGCTATCCTTGACTGCTTCTGCCTCCAATAGATTTCCTAAGCACTAGTGTTTTAAGGAACAGCTTAAAAAGAGAATGCTAATGTGATTTCTTTATAATGTATGTGTTCCTTATTTTATCCTAGTGTCTAAACTCTTTTCCATGGCTGGACCCGCAAATAATATTCCTTTACGTGCTAAGGGGTATCTAGAGAGTGGGATAGGTTTAATAACTACCCTAACCATAACGCGTACCCTAACCCTAACACCTACCCTAACCCTAACACGTACCCTAATCCTAACCCGTACCCTAAACCGAGCCCTAACCCTAACACTAACCCTAACCCTAACCCATACCCTATGCCGTACCCGAACCCCTCCCCGAACCCGTACCCTAAGCCATACCCTAAGCCTAACCCTAAGCCTAACCCTAACCCTAGGCTACCCTTGACTGCTTCTGCCTCCAATAGATTTCCTAAGCACTAGTGTTTGAAGGAACAGCTTAAAAAGAGAATCCTAATGTGATTTCTTTATAATGTATGTGTTCCTTATCTTATCCTAGTGTCTAAACTCTTCTCCATGGCTGGACCCCCAAATAATATTCCTTTACGTGCTAAGGGGTATCTAGAGAGTGGGATAGGTTTAATAACTACCCTAACCCTAACGCGTACCCTAACCCTAACCCCTACCCTAACCCTAACACGTACCCTAATCCTAACCCGTACCCTAAACCGAGCCCTAACCCTAACACTAACCCTAACCCTAACCCTAACCCATACCCTACGCCGTACCCGAACCCTAAGCCGTACCCTAAGCCTAACCCTAAGCCTAACCCTAACCCTAGGCTACCCTTGACTGCTTCTGCCTCCAATAGATTTCCTAAGCACTAGTGTTTTAAGGAACAGCTTAAAAAGAGAATCCTAATGTGATTTCTTTATAATGTATGTGTTCCTTATTTTATCCTAGTGTCTAAACTCTTCTCCATGGCTGGAACCCCAAATAATATTCCTTTACGTGCTAAGGGGTATCTAGAGAGTGGGATAGGTTTAATAACTACCCTAACCCTAACGCGTACCCTAACCCTAACACCTAGCCTAACCTTAACACGTACCCTAATCCTAACCCGTACCCTAAACCGAGCCCTAACCCTAACACTAACCCTAACCCTAACCCTAACCCATACCCTATGCCGTACCCGAACCCCTCCCCGAACCAGTACCCTAAGCCATACCCTAAGCCTAACCCTAAGCCTAACCCTAACCCTAGGCTACCCTTGACTGCTTCTGCCTCCAATAGATTTCCTAAGCACTAGTGTTTTAAGGAACGGCTTAAAAACAGAATCCTAATGTGATTTCTTTATAATGGGTGTGTTCCTTATCTTATCCTAGTGTCTAAACTCTTCTCCATGGCTAGACCCCCAAATAATATTCCTTTACGTGCTAAGGGGTATCTAGAGAGTGGGATAGGTTTAATAACTACCCTAACCCTAACGCGTACCCTAACACTAACCCCTACCCTAACCCTAACACGTACCCTAATCATAACCCGTACCCTAAACTGAGCCCTAACCCTAACACTAACCCTAACCCTAACCCTAACCCATACCCTACGCCGTTCCCGAACCCCTCCCCGAACCCGTACCCTAAGCCGTACCCTAAGCCTAACCCTAAGCCTAACCCTAACCCTAGGCTACCCTTGACTGCTTCTGCCTCCAATAGATTTCCTAAGCACTAGTGTTTGAAGGAACAGCTTAAAAAGAGAATCCTAATGTGATTTCTTTATAATGGGTGTGTTCCTTATCTTATCCTAGTGTCTAAACTCTTCTCCATGGCTGGATCCCCAAATAATATTCCTTTACGTGCTAAGGGGTATCTAGAGAGTGGGATAGGTTTAATAACTACCCTAACCCTAACGCGTACCCTAACCCTAACCCCTACCCTAACCCTAAAACGTACCCTAATCCTAAACCGTACACTAAACCGAGCCCTAACCCTAACTCAAACCCTAACCCTAACCCATACACTACGCCGTACCCGAACCCCTCCCCGAACCCGTACCCTAAGCCGTACCCTAAGCCTAACCCTAAGCCTAACCCTAACCCTAGGCTACCCTTGACTGCTTCTGCCTCCAATAGATTTCCTAAGCACTAGTGTTTGAAGGAACAGCTTAAAAAGAGAATCCTAATGTGATTTCTTTATAATGGGTGTGTTCCTTATCTTATCCTAGTGTCTAAACTCTTCTCCATGGCTGGACCCCCAAATAATATTCCTTTACGTGCTAAGGGGTATCTAGAGAGTGGGATAGGTTTAATAACTACCCTAACCCTAACGCGTACCCTAACCCTAACCCCTACCCTAACCCTAACACGTACCCTAATCCTAACCCGTACCCTAAACCGAGACCTAAAGCTAAAACTAACCCTAACCCTAACCCTAAGCCATACCCTACGCCGTACCCGAACCCCTACACGAACCCGTACCCTAAGCCGTACCCTAACCCTAACCCTAAGCCTAACCCTAACCCTAGGCTACCCTTGACTGCTTCTGCCTCCAATAGATTTCCTAAGCACTAGTGCTTTAAGGAAAAGCTTAAAAAGAGAATCCTAATGTGATTTCTTTATAATGGGTGTGTTCCTTATCTTATCCTAGTGTCTAAACTCTTCTCCATGGCTGGACCCCCAAATAATATTCCTTTACGTGCTAAGGGGTATCTAGAGAGTGGGATAGGTTTAATAACTACCCTAACCCTAACGCGTACCCTAACCCTAACCCCTACCCTAACCCTAACACGTACCCTAATCGTAACCCGTACCCCTCCCCGAACCCGTACCCTAAGCCGTACCCTAACCCAAACCCTAAGCCTAACCCTAACCCTAGGCTACCCTTGACTGCTACTGCCTCCAATAGATTTCCTAAGCACTAGTGTTTTAAGGAACAGCTTAAAAAGAGAATCCTAATGTGATTTCTTTATAATGGGTGTGTTCCTTATCTTATCCTAGTGTCTAAACTCTTCTCCATGGCTGGACCCCCAAATAATATTCCTTTACGTGCTAAGGGGTATCTAGAAAGTGGGATAGGTTTAATAACTACCCTAACCCTAAAGCGTACCCTAACCCTAACCCCTACCCTAACCCTAACACGTACCCTAATCCTAACCCGTACCCTAAACCGAGACCTAAAGCTAAAACTAACCCTAACCCTAACCCTAAGCCATACCCTACGCCATACCCGAACCCCTACACGAACCCGTACCCTAAGCCGTACCCTAACCCTAACCCTAAGCCTAACCCTAACCCTAGGCTACCCTTGACTGCTTCTGCCTCCAATAGATTTCCTAAGCACTAGTGTTTTAAGGAAAAGCTTAAAAACGGAATCCTAATGTGATTTCTTTATAATGGGTGTGTTCCTTATCTTATCCTAGTGTCTAAACTCTTCTCCATGGCTGGACCCCCAAATAATATTCCTTTACGTGCTAAGGGGTATCTAGAGAGTGGGATAGGTTTAATAACTACCCTAACCCTAACGCGTACCCTAACCCTAACCCCTACCCTAACCCTAACACGTACCCTAATCGTAACCCGTACCCTAAACCGAGCCCTAACCCTAACACTAACCCTAACCCTAACCCTAACCCATACCCTACACCGTACCCGAACCCCTCCCCAAACCCGTACCCTAAGCCGTACCCTAACCCTAACCCTAAGCCTAACCCTAACCCTGGGCTACCCTTGACTGCTTCTGCCTCCAATAGATTTCCTAAGCACTAGTGTTTGAACGAACAGCTTAAAAAGAGAATCCTAATGTGATTTCTTTATAATGGGTGTGTTCCTTATCTTATCCTAGTGTCTAAACTCTTCTCCATGGCTGGACCCCCAAATAATATTCCTTTACGTGCTAAGGGGTATCTAGAGAGTGGGATAGGTTTACTAACTACCCTAACCCTAACGTGTACCCTAACCCTAACCCCTACCCTAACCCTAACACGTACCCTAATCCTAACCCGTACCCTAAACCGAGCCCTAACTCTTACACTAACCCTAACCCTAACCCTAACCCATACCCTACGCCGTACCCGAACCCCTCCCCGAACCCCTACCCTAAGCCGTACCCTAACCCTAACCCTAAGCCTAACCCTAACCCTAGGCTACCCTTGACTGCTTCTGCCTCCAATAGATTTCCTAAGCACTAGTGTTTGAAGGAACAGCTTAAAAAGAGAATCCTAATGTGATTTCTTTATAATGGGTGTGTTCCTTATCTTATCCTAGTGTCTAAACTCTTCTCCATGGCTGGACCCCCAAATAATATTCCTTTACGTGCTAAGGGGTATCTAGAGAGTGGGATAGGTTTAATAACTACCCTAACCCTAACGCGTACCCTAACCCTAACCCCTACCCTAACCCTAACACGTACCCTAATCCTAACCCGTACCCTAAACCGAGCCCTAACCCTAACACTAACCCTAACCCTAACCCTAACCGATACCCTACGCCGTACCCGAACCCCTCCCCGAACCCCTACCCTAAGCCGTACCCTAACCCTAACCCTAAGCCTAACCCTAACCCTAGGCTATCCTTGACTGCTTCTGCCTCCAATAGATTTCCTAAGCACTAGTGTTTTAAGGAACAGCTTAAAAAGAGAATCCTAATGTGATTTCTTTATAATGTATGTGTTCCTTATTTTATCCTAGTGTCTAAACTCTTTTCCATGGCTGGACCCCCAAATAATATTCCTTTACGTGCTAAGGGGTATCTAGAGAGTGGGATAGGTTTAATAACTACCCTAACCCTAACGCGTACCCTAACCCTAACCCCTACCCTAACCCTAACACGTACCCTAATCCTAACCCGTACCCTAAACCGAGCCCTAACCCTAACACTAACCCTAACCCTAACCCTAACCCATACCATACGCCGTACCCGAACCCCTCCCCAAACCCGTACCCTAAGCCGTACCTTAAGCCTAACCCTAAGCCTAACCCTAACCCTAGGCTACCCTTGACTGCTTCTGCCTCCAATAGATTTCCTAAGCACTAGTGTTTGAAGGAACAGCTTAAAAAGAGAATCCTAATGTGATTTCTTTATAATGGGTGTGTTCCTTATCTTATCCTAGTGTCTAAACTCTTCTCCATGGCTGCACCCCCAAATAATATTCCTTTACGTGCTAAGGGGTATCTAGAGAGTGGGATAGGTTTAATAACTACCCTAACCCTAACGCGTACCCTAACCCTAACCCCTACCCTAACCCTAACACGTACCCTAATCCTAACCCGTACCCTAAACCGAGCCCTAACCCTAACACTAACCCTAACCCTAACCCTAACCCATACCCTACGCCGTACCCGAACCCCTCCCCGAACCCCTACCCTAAGCCGTACCCTAACCCTAACCCTAAGCCTAACCCTAACCCTAGGCTACCCTTGACTGCTTCTGCCTCCAATAGATTTCCTAAGCACTAGTGTTTTAAGGAACAGCTTAAAAAGAGAATCCTAATGTGATTTCTTTATAATGTATGTGTTCCTTATTTTATCCTAGTGTCTAAACTCTTCTCCATGGCTGGACCCCCAAATAATATTCCTTTACGTGCTAAGGGGTATCTAGAGAGTGGGATAGGTTTAATAACTACCCTAACCCTAACGCGTACCCTAACCCTAACACCTACCCTAACCCTAACACGTACCCTAATCCTAACCCGTACCCTAAACCGAGCCCTAACCCTAACACTAACCCTAACCCTAACCCTAACCCATACCCTACGCCGTACCCGAACCCTAAGCCGTACCCTAAGCCTAACCCTAAGCCTAACCCTAACCCTAGGCTACCCTTGACTGCTTCTGCCTCCAATAGATTTCCTAAGCACTAGTGTTTTAAGGAACAGCTTAAAAAGAGAATCCTAATGTGATTTCTTTATAATGTATGTGTTCCTTATTTTATCCTAGTGTCTAAACTCTTCTCCATGGCTGGACCCGCAAATAATATTCCTTTACGTGCTAAGGGGTATCTAGAGAGTGGGATAGGTTTAATAACTACCCTAACCCTAACGCGTACCCTAACCCTAACACCTACCCTAACCCTAACACGTACCCTAATCCTAACCCGTACCCTAAACCGAGCCCTAACCCTAACACTAACCCTAACCCTAACCCTAACCCATACCCTATGCCGTACCCGAACCCCTCCCCGAACCCGTACCCTAAGCCGTACCCTAAGCCTAACCCTAAGCCTAACCCTAACCCTAGGCTACCCTTGACTGCTTCTGCCTCCAATAGATTTCCTAAGCACTAGTGTTTGAAGGAACAGCTTAAAAAGAGAATCCTAATGTGATTTCTTTATAATGTATGTGTTCCTTATCTTATCCTAGTGTCTAAACTCTTCTCCATGGCTGGACCCCCAAATAATATTCATTTACGTGCTAAGGGGTATCTAGAGAGTGGGATAGGTTTAATAACTACCCTAACCCTAACGCGTACCCTAACCCTAACACCTACCCTAACCCTAACACGTACCCTAATCCTAACCCGTACCCTAAACCGAGCCCTAACCCTAACACTAACCCTAACCCTAACCCTAACCCATACCCTACGCCATACCCGAACCCTAAGCCGTACCCTAAGCCTAACCCTAAGCCTAACCCTAACCCTAGGCTACCCTTGACTGCTTCTGCCTCCAATAGATTTCCTAAGCACTAGTGTTTGAAGGAACAGCTTAAAAAGAGAATCCTAATGTGATTTCTTTATAATGGGTGTGTTCCATATCTTATCCTAGTGTCTAAACTCTTCTCCATGGCTGGACCCCCAAATAATATTCCTTTACGTGCTAAGGGGTATCTAGAGAGTGGGATAGGTTTAATAACTACCCTAACCCTAACGCGTACCCTAACCCTAACCCCTACCCTAACCCTAACACGTACCCTAATCCTAACCCGTACCCTAAACCGAGCCCTAACCCTAACACTAACCCTAAACCTAACCCTAACCCATACCCTATGCCGTACCCGAACCCCTCCCCGAACCCGTACCCTAAGCCATACCCTAAGCCTAACCCTAAGCCTAACCCTAACCCTAGGCTACCCTTGACTGCTTCTGCCTCCAATAGATTTCCTAAGCACTAGTGTTTGAAGGAACAGCTTAAAAAGAGAATCCTAATGTGATTTCTTTATAATGTATGTGTTCCTTATCTTATCCTAGTGTCTAAACTCTTCTCCATGGCTGGACCCCCAAATAATATTCCTTTACGTGGTAAGGGGTATCTAGAGAGTGGGATAGGTTTAATAACTACCCTAACCCTAACGCGTACCCTACCCCTAACACCTACCCTAACCCTAACACGTACCCTAATCCTAACCCGTACCCTAAACCGAGCCCTAACCCTAACACTAACCCTAACCCTAACCCTAACCCATACCCTACGCCGTACCCGAACCCTAAGCCGTACCCTAAGCCTAACCCTAAGCCTAACCCTAGGCTACCCTTGACTGCTTCTGCCTCCAATAGATTTCCTAAGCACTAGTGTTTGAAGGAACAGCTTAAAAAGAGAATCCTAATGTGATTTCTTTATAATGGGTGTGTTCCTTATCTTATCCTAGTGTCTAAACTCTTCTCCATGGCTGGACCCCCAAATAATATTCCTTTACGTGCTAAGGGGTATCTAGAGAGTGGGATAGGTTTAATAACTACCCTAACCCTAACGCGTACCCTAACCCTAACCCCTACCCTAACCCTAACACGTACCCTAATCCTAACCCGTACCCTAAACCGAGACCTAAAGCTAAAACTAACCCTAACCCTAACCCTAAGCCATACCCTACGCCGTACCCGAACCCCTACACGAACCCGTACCCTAAGCCGTACCCTAACCCTAACCCTAAGCCTAACCCTAACCGTAGGCTACCCTTGACTGCTTCTGCCTCCAATAGATTTCCTAAGCACTAGTGCTTTAAGGAAAAGCTTAAAAAGAGAATCCTAATGTGATTTCTTTATAATGGGTGTGTTCCTTATCTTATCCTAGTGTCTAAACTCTTCTCCATGGCTGGACCCCCAAATAATATTCCTTTACGTGCTAAGGGGTATCTAGAGAGTGGGATAGGTTTAATAACTACCCTAACCCTAACGCGTACCCTAACCCTAACCCCTACCCTAACCCTAACACGTACCCTAATCGTAACCCGTACCCCTCCCCGAACCCGTACCCTAAGCCGTACCCTAACCCAAACCCTAAGCCTAACCCTAACCCTAGGCTACCCTTGACTGCTACTGCCTCCAATAGATTTCCTAAGCACTAGTGTTTTAAGGAACAGCTTAAAAAGAGAATCCTAATGTGATTTCTTTATAATGGGTGTGTTCCTTATCTTATCCTAGTGTCTAAACTCTTCTCCATGGCTGGACCCCCAAATAATATTCCTTTACGTGCTAAGGGGTATCTAGAAAGTGGGATAGGTTTAATAACTACCCTAACCCTAAAGCGTACCCTAACCCTAACCCCTACCCTAACCCTAACACGTACCCTAATCCTAACCCGTACCCTAAACCGAGACCTAAAGCTAAAACTAACCCTAACCCTAACCCTAAGCCATACCCTACGCCATACCCGAACCCCTACACGAACCCGTACCCTAAGCCGTACCCTAACCCTAACCCTAAGCCTAACCCTAACCCTAGGCTACCCTTGACTGCTTCTGCCTCCAATAGATTTCCTAAGCACTAGTGTTTTAAGGAAAAGCTTAAAAAGGGAATCCTAATGTGATTTCTTTATAATGGGTGTGTTCCTTATCTTATCCTAGTGTCTAAACTCTTCTCCATGGCTGGACCCCCAAATAATATTCCTTTACGTGCTAAGGGGTATCTAGAGAGTGGGATAGGTTTAATAACTACCCTAACCCTAACGCGTACCCTAACCCTAACCCCTACCCTAACCCTAACACGTACCCTAATCGTAACCCGTACCCTAAACCGAGCCCTAACCCTAACACTAACCCTAACCCTAACCCTAACCCATACCCTACACCGTACCCGAACCCCTCCCCAAACCCGTACCCTAAGCCGTACCCTAACCCTAACCCTAAGCCTAACCCTAACCCTGGGCTACCCTTGACTGCTTCTGCCTCCAATAGATTTCCTAAGCACTAGTGTTTGAACGAACAGCTTAAAAAGAGAATCCTAATGTGATTTCTTTATAATGGGTGTGTTCCTTATCTTATCCTAGTGTCTAAACTCTTCTCCATGGCTGGACCCCCAAATAATATTCCTTTACGTGCTAAGGGGTATCTAGAGAGTGGGATAGGTTTACTAACTACCCTAACCCTAACGTGTACCCTAACCCTAACCCCTACCCTAACCCTAACACGTACCCTAATCCTAACCCGTACCCTAAACCGAGCCCTAACTCTTACACTAACCCTAACCCTAACCCTAACCCATACCCTACGCCGTACCCGAACCCCTCCCCGAACCCCTACCCTAAGCCGTACCCTAACCCTAACCCTAAGCCTAACCCTAACCCTAGGCTACCCTTGACTGCTTCTGCCTCCAATAGATTTCCTAAGCACTAGTGTTTGAAGGAACAGCTTAAAAAGAGAATCCTAATGTGATTTCTTTATAATGTATGTGTTCCTTATCTTATCCTAGTGTCTAAACTCTTCTCCATGGCTGGACCCCCAAATAATATTCCTTTACGTGCTAAGGGGTATCTAGAGAGTGGGATAGGTTTAATAACTACCCTAACCCTATCGCGTACCCTAACCCTAACCCCTACCCTAACCCTAACACGTACCCTAATCCTAACCCGTACCCTAAACCGAGCCCTAACCCTAACACTAACCCTAACCCTAACCCTAACCCATACCCTACGCCGTACCCGAACCCCTCCCCGAACCCCTACCCTAAGCCGTACCCTAACCCTAACCCTAAGCCTAACCCTAACCCTAGGCTATCCTTGACTGCTTCTGCCTCCAATAGATTTCCTAAGCACTAGTGTTTTAAGGAACAGCTTAAAAAGAGAATCCTAATGTGATTTCTTTATATTGTATGTGTTCCTTATTTTATCCTAGTGTCTAAACTCTTTTCCATGGCTGGACCCCCAAATAATATTCCTTTACGTGCTAAGGGGTATCTAGAGAGTGGGATAGGTTTAATAACTACCCTAACCCTAACGCGTACCCTAACCCTAACCCCTACCCTAACCCTAACACGTACCCTAATCCTAACCCGTACCCTAAACCGAGCCCTAACCCTAACACTAACCCTAACCCTAACCCTAACCCATACCATACGCCGTACCCGAACCCCTCCCCAAACCCGTACCCTAAGCCGTACCTTAAGCCTAACCCTAAGCCTAACCCTAACCCTAGGCTACCCTTGACTGCTTCTGCCTCCAATAGATTTCCTAAGCACTAGTGTTTGAAGGAACAGCTTAAAAAGAGAATCCTAATGTGATTTCTTTATAATGGGTGTGTTCCTTATCTTATCCTAGTGTCTAAACTCTTCTCCATGGCTGCACCCCCAAATAATATTCCTTTACGTGCTAAGGGGTATCTAGAGAGTGGGATAGGTTTAATAACTACCCTAACCCTAACGCGTACCCTAACCCTAACCCCTACCCTAACCCTAACACGTACCCTAATCCTAACCCGTACCCTAAACCGAGCCCTAACCCTAACACTAACCCTAACCCTAACCCTAACCCATACCCTACGCCGTACCCGAACCCCTCCCCGAACCCCTACCCTAAGCCGTACCCTAACCCTAACCCTAAGCCTAACCCTAACCCTAGGCTACCCTTGACTGCTTCTGCCTCCAATAGATTTCCTAAGCACTAGTGTTTTAAGGAACAGCTTAAAAAGAGAATCCTAATGTGATTTCTTTATAATGTATGTGTTCCTTATTTTATCCTAGTGTCTAAACTCTTCTCCATGGCTGGACCCCCAAATAATATTCCTTTACGTGCTAAGGGGTATCTAGAGAGTGGGATAGGTTTAATAACTACCCTAACCCTAACGCGTACCCTAACCCTAAAAACTACCCTAACCCTAACACGTACCCTAATCCTAACCCGTACCCTAAACCGAGCCCTAACCCTAACACTAACCCTAACCCTAACCCTAACCCATACCCTACGCCGTACCCGAACCCTAAGCCGTACCCTAAGCCTAACCCTAAGCCTAACCCTAACCCTAGGCTACCCTTGACTGCTTCTGCCTCCAATAGATTTCCTAAGCACTAGTGTTTTAAGGAACAGCTTAAAAAGAGAATCCTAATGTGATTTCTTTATAATGTATGTGTTCCTTATTTTATCCTAGTGTCTAAACTCTTCTCCATGGCTGGACCCGCAAATAATATTCCTTTACGTGCTAAGGGGTATCTAGAGAGTGGGATAGGTTTAATAACTACCCTAACCCTAACGCGTACCCTAACCCTAACACCTACCCTAACCCTAACACGTACCCTAATCCTAACCCGTACCCTAAACCGAGCCCTAACCCTAACACTAACCCTAACCCTAACCCTAACCCATACCCGATGCCGTACCCGAACCCCTCCCCGAACCCGTACCCTAAGCCGTACCCTAAGCCTAACCCTAAGCCTAACCCTAACCCTAGGCTACCCTTGACTGCTTCTGCCTCCAATAGATTTCCTAAGCACTAGTGTTTGAAGGAACAGCTTAAAAAGAGAATCCTAATGTGATTTCTTTATAATGTATGTGTTCCTTATCTTATCCTAGTGTCTAAACTCTTCTCCATGGCTGGACCCCCAAATAATATTCATTTACGTGCTAAGGGGTATCTAGAGAGTGGGATAGGTTTAATAACTACCCTAACCCTAACGCGTACCCTAACCCTAACACCTACCCTAACCCTAACACGTACCCTAATCCTAACCCGTACCCTAAACCGAGCCCTAACCCTAACACTAACCCTAACCCTAACCCTAACCCATACCCTACGCCATACCCGAACCCTAAGCCGTACCCTAAGCCTAACCCTAAGCCTAACCCTAACCCTAGGCTACCCTTGACTGCTTCTGCCTCCAATAGATTTCCTAAGCACTAGTGTTTGAAGGAACAGCTTAAAAAGAGAATCCTAATGTGATTTCTTTATAATGGGTGTGTTCCATATCTTATCCTAGTGTCTAAACTCTTCTCCATGGCTGGACCCCCAAATAATATTCCTTTACGTGCTAAGGGGTATCTAGAGAGTGGGATAGGTTTAATAACTACCCTAACCCTAACGCGTACCCTAACCCTAACCCCTACCCTAACCCTAACACGTACCCTAATCCTAACCCGTACCCTAAACCGAGCCCTAACCCTAACACTAACCCTAAACCTAACCCTAACCCATACCCTATGCCGTACCCGAACCCCTCCCCGAACCCGTACCCTAAGCCATACCCTAAGCCTAACCCTAAGCCTAACCCTAACCCTAGGCTACCCTTGACTGCTTCTGCCTCCAATAGATTTCCTAAGCACTAGTGTTTGAAGGAACAGCTTAAAAAGAGAATCCTAATGTGATTTCTTTATAATGGGTGTGTTCCTTATCTTATCCTAGTGTCTAAACTCTTCTCCATGGCTGGACCCCCAAATAATATTCCTTTACGTGCTAAGGGGTATCTAGAGAGTGGGATAGGTTTAATAACTACCCTAACCCTAACGCGTACCCTAACCCTAACCCCTACCCTAACCCTAACACGTACCCTAATCCTAACCCGTACCCTAAACCGAGCCCTAACCCTAACACTAACCCTAACCCTAACCCTAACCCATACCCTACGCCGTACCCGAACCCTAAGCCGTACCCTAAGCCTAACCCTAAGCCTAACCCTAGGCTACCCTTGACTGCTTCTGCCTCCAATAGATTTCCTAAGCACTAGTGTTTGAAGGAACAGCTTAAAAAGAGAATCCTAATGTGATTTCTTTATAATGGGTGTGTTCCTTATCTTATCCTAGTGTCTAAACTCTTCTCCATGGCTGGACCCCCAAATAATATTCCTTTACGTGCTAAGGGGTATCTAGAGAGTGGGATAGGTTTAATAACTACCCTAACCCTAACGCGTACCCTAACCCTAACCCCTACCCTAACCCTAACACGTACCCTAATCCTAACCCGTACCCTAAACCGAGCCCTAACCCTAACACTAACCCTAACCCTAACCCTAACCCATACCCTACGCCGTACCCGAACCCCTCCCCGAACCCCTACCCTAAGCCGTACCCTAACCCTAACCCTAAGCCTAACCCTAACCCTAGGCTACCCTTGACTGCTTCTGCCTCCAATAGATTTCCTAAGCACTAGTGTTTTAAGGAACAGCTTAAAAAGAGAATCCTAATGTGATTTCTTTATAATGTATGTGTTCCTTATTTTATCCTAGTGTCTAAACTCTTCTCCATGGCTGGACCCCCAAATAATATTCCTTTACGTGCTAAGGGGTATCTAGAGAGTGGGATAGGTTTAATAACTACCCTAACCCTAACGCGTACCCTAACCCTAACACCTACCCTAACCCTAACACGTACCCTAATCCTAACCCGTACCCTAAACCGAGCCCTAACCCTAACACTAACCCTAACCCTAACCCTAACCCATACCCTACGCCGTACCCGAACCCCTCCCCGAACCCGTACCCTAAGCCGTACCCTAAGCCTAACCCTAAGCCTAACCCTAACCCTAGGCTACCCTTGACTGCTTCTGCCTCCAATAGATTTCCTAAGCACTAGTGTTGTAAGGAACAGCTTAAAAAGAGAATCCTAATGTGATTTCTTTATAATGTATGTGTTCCTTATTTTATCCTAGTGTCTAAACTCTTCTCCATGGCTGGACCCCCAAATAATATTCCTTTACGTGCTAAGGGGTATCTAGAGAGTGGGATAGGTTTAATAACTACCCTAACCCTAACGCGTACCCTAACCCTAACCCCTACCCTAACCCTAACACGTACCCTAATCCTAACCCGTACCCTAAACCGAGCCCTAACCCTAACACTAACCCTAACCCTAACCCTAACCCATACCCTATGCCGTACCCGAACCCTAAGCCGTACCCTAAGCCTAACCCTAAGCCTAACCCTAACCCTAGGCTACCCTTGACTGCTTCTGCCTCCAATAGATTTCCTAAGCACTAGTGTTTGAAGGAACAGCTTAAAAAGAGAATGCTAATGTGATTTCTTTATAATGTATGTGTTCCTTATTTTATCCTAGTGTCTAAACTCTTTTCCATGGCTGGACCCGCAAATAATATTCCTTTACGTGCTAAGGGGTATCTAGAGAGTGGGATAGGTTTAATAACTACCCTAACCATAACGCGTACCCTAACCCTAACACCTACCCTAACCCTAACACGTACCCTAATCCTAACCCGTACCCTAAACCGAGCCCTAACCCTAACACTAACCCTAACCCTAACCCATACCCTATGCCGTACCCGAACCCCTCCCCGAACCCGTACCCTAAGCCATACCCTAAGCCTAACCCTAAGCCTAACCCTAACCCTAGGCTACCCTTGACTGCTTCTGCCTCCAATAGATTTCCTAAGCACTAGTGTTTGAAGGAACAGCTTAAAAAGAGAATCCTAATGTGATTTCTTTATAATGTATGTGTTCCTTATCTTATCCTAGTGTCTAAACTCTTCTCCATGGCTGGACCCCCAAATAATATTCCTTTACGTGCTAAGGGGTATCTAGAGAGTGGGATAGGTTTAATAACTACCCTAACCCTAACGCGTACCCTAACCCTAACCCCTACCCTAACCCTAACACGTACCCTAATCCTAACCCGTACCCTAAACCGAGCCCTAACCCTAACACTAACCCTAACCCTAACCCTAACCCATACCCTACGCCGTACCCGAACCCCTCCCCGAACCCGTACCCTAAGCCGTACCCTAAGCCTAACCCTAAGCCTAACCCTAACCCTAGGCTACCCTTGACTGCTTCTGCCTCCAATAGATTTCCTAAGCACTAGTGTTTTAAGGAACGGCTTAAAAACAGAATCCTAATGTGATTTCTTTATAATGGGTGTGTTCCTTATCTTATCCTAGTGTCTAAACTCTTCTCCATGGCTGGACCCCCAAATAATATTCCTTTACGTGCTAAGGGGTATCTAGAGAGTGGGATAGGTTTAATAACTACCCTAAACCTAACGCGTACCCTAACCCTAACCACTACCCTAACCCTAACACGTACCCTAATCCTAACCCGTACACTAAACCGAGGCCTAACCCTAACTCAAACCCTAACCCTAACCCTAACCCATACCCTACGCCGTACCGGAACCCCTCCCCGAACCCGTACCCTAAGCCGTACCCTAACCCTAACCCTAAGCCTAACCCTAACCCTAGGCTACCCTTGACTGCTTCTGCCTCCAATAGATTTCCTAAGCACTAGTGTTTGAAGGAACAGCTTAAAAAGAGAATCCTAATGTGATTTCTTTATAATGGGTGTGTTCCTTATCTTATCCTAGTGTCTAAACTCTTCTCCATGGCTGGACCCCCAAATAATATTCCTTTACGTGCTAAGGGGTATCTAGAGAGTGGGATAGTTTTAATAACTACCCTAAACCTAACGCGTACCCTAACCCTAACCCCTACCCTAACCCTAACCCGTACCCTACTCCTAACCCGTACCCTAAACTGAGCCCTAACCCTAACACTAACCCTAACCCTAACCCTAACCCATACCCTATGCCGTACCCGAACCCCTCCCCGAACCCGTACCCTAAGCCGTACCCTAAGCCTAACCCTAAGCCTAACCCTAACCCTAGGCTACTCTTGACTGCTTCTGCCTCCAATAGATTTCCTAAGCACTAGTGTTTGAAGGAACAGCTTAAAAAGAGAATCCTAATGTGATTTCTTTATAATGGGTGTGTTCCTTATCTTATCCTAGTGCCTAAACTCTTCTCCATGGCTGGACCCCCAAATAATATTCCTTTACGTGCTAAGGGGTATCTAGAGAGTGGGATAGGTTTAATAACTACCCTAACCCTAATGCGTACCCTAACCCTAACCCCTACCCTAACCCTAACACGTACCCTAATCCTAACCCGTACCCTAAACCGAGCCCTAACCCTAACACGAACCCTAACCCTAACCCTAACCCATACCCTACGCCGTACCCGAACCCCTCCCCGAACCCCTACCCTAAGCCGTACCCTAACCCTAACCCTAAGCCTAACCCTAACCCTAGGCTACCCTTGACTGCTTCTGCCTCCAATAGATTTCCTAAGCACTAGTGTTTTAAGGAACAGCTTAAAAAGAGAATCCTAATGTGATTTCTTTATAATGTATGTGTTCCTTATTTTATCCTAGTGTCTAAACTCTTCTCCATGGCTGGACCCGCAAATAATATTCCTTTACGTGCTAAAGGGTATCTAGAGAGTGGGATAGGTTTAATAACTACCCTAACCCTAACGCGTACCCTAACCCTAACCCCTACCCTAACCCTAACACGTACCCTAATCCTAACCCGTACCCTAAACCGAGCCCTAACCCTAACACTAACCCTAACCCTAACCCTAACCCATACCCTACGCCGTACCCGAACCCCTCCCCGAACCCGTAGCCTAAGCCGTACCCTAAGCCTAACCCTAAGCCTAACCCTAACCCTAGGCTACCCTTGACTGCTTCTGCCTCCAATAGATTTCCTAAGCACTAGTGTTTGAAGGAACAGCTTAAAAAGAGAATCCTAATGTGATTTCTTTATAATGGGTGTGTTCCTTATCTTATCCTAGTGTCTAAACTCTTCTCCATGACTGGACCCCCAAATAATATTCCTTTACGTGCTAAGGGGTATCTAGAGAGTGGGATAGGTTTAATAACTACCCTAACCCTAACACGTACCCTAACCCTAACCCCTACCCTAACCCTAACACGTACCCTAATCCTAACCCGTACCCTGAACCGAGCCCTAACCCTAACACTAACCCTAACCCTAACCCTAACCCATACCCTACGCCGTACCCGAACCCCTCCCCGAACCCGTACCCTAAGCCGTACCCTAAGCCTAACCCTAAGCCTAACCCTAACCCTAGGCTACCCTTGACTGCTTCTGCCTCCAATAGATTTCCTAAGCACTAGTGTTTTAAGGAACGGCTTAAAAACAGAATCCTAATGTGATTTCTTTATAATGGGTGTGTTCCTTATCTTATCCTAGTGTCTAAACTCTTCTCCATGGCTGGACCCCCAAATAATATTCCTTTACGTGCTAAGGGGTATCTAGAGAGTGGGATAGGTTTAATAACTACCCTAACCCTAACGCGTACCCTAACCCTAACCCCTACCCTAACCCTAACACGTACCCTAATCCTAACCCGTACCCTAAACCGAGCCCTAACCCTAACACTAACCCTAACCCTAACCCTAACCCATACCCTACACCGTACCCGAACCCCTCCCCGAAACCGTACCCTAAGCCGTACCCTAACCCTAACCCTAAGCCTAACCCTAACCCTAGGCTACCCTTGACTGCTTCTGCCTCCAATAGATTTCCTAAGCACTAGTGTTTGAAGGAACAGCTTAAAAAGAGAATCCTAATGTGATTTCTTTATAATGGGTGTGTTCCTTATCTTATCCTAGTGTCTAAACTCTTCTCCATGGCTGGACCCCCAAATAATATTCCTTTACGTGCTAAGGGGTATCTAGAGAGTGGGATAGGTTTAATAACTACCCTAACCCTAATGCGTACCCTAACCCTAACCCCTACCCTAACCCTAACACGTACCCTAATCCTAACCCGTACCCTAAACCGAGCCCTAACCCTAACACGAACCCTAACCCTAACCCTAACCCATACACTACGCCGTACCCGAACCCCTCCCCGAACCCCTACCCTAAGCCGTACCCTAACCCTAAACCTAAGCCTAACCCTAACCCTAGGCTACCCTTGACTGCTTCTGCCTCCAATAGATTTCTTAAGCACTAGTGTTTTAAGGAACAGCTTAAAAAGAGAATCCTAATGTGATTTCTTTATAATGTATGTGTTCCTTATTTTATCCTAGTGTCTAAACTCTTCTCCATGGCTGGACCCGCAAATAATATTCCTTTACGTGCTAAGGGGTATCTAGAGAGTGGGATAGGTTTAATAACTACCCTAACCCTAACGCGTACCCTAACCCTAACCCCTACCCTAACCCTAACACGTACCCTAATCCTAACCCGTACCCTAAACCGAGCCCTAACCCTAACACTAACCCTAAACCTAACCCTAACCCATACCCTACACCGTACCCGATCCCCTCCCCAAACCCGTACCCTAAGCCGTACCCTAAGCCTAACCCTAAGCCTAACCCTAACCCTAGGCTACCCTTGACTGCTTCTGCCTCCAATAGATTTCCTAAGCACTAGTGTTTTAAGGAACGGCTTAAAAACAGAATCCTAATGTGATTTCTTTATAATGGGTGTGTTCCTTATCTTATCCTAGTGTCTAAACTCTTCTCCATGGCTGGACCCCCAAATAATATTCCTTTACGTGCTAAGGGGTATCTAGAGAGTGGGATAGGTTTAATAACTACCCTAACCCTAACGCGTACCCTAACCCTAACCCCTACCCTAACCCTAACACGTACCCTAATCCTAACCCGTACCCTAAACCGAGCCCTAACCCTAACACTAACCCTAACACTAACCCTAACCCATACCCTACACCGTACCCGAACCCTCCCCGAAACCGTACCCTAAGCCGTACCCTAACCCTAACCCTAAGCCTAACCCTAACCCTAGGCTACCCTTGACTGCTTCTGCCTCCAATAGATTTCCTAAGCACTAGTGTTTGAAGGAACAGCTTAAAAAGAGAATCCTAATGTGATTTCTTTATAATGGGTGTGTTCCTTATCTTATCCTAGTGTCTAAACTCTTCTCCATGGCTGGACCCCCAAATAATATTCCTTTACGTGCTAAGGGGTATCTAGAGAGTGGGATAGGTTTAATAACTACCCTAAACCTAATGCGTACCCTAACCCTAACCACTACCCTAACCCTAACACGTACCCTAATCCTAACCCGTACACTAAACCGAGGCCTAACCCTAACTCAAACCCTAACCCTAACCCTAACCCATACCCTACGCCGTACCGGAACCCCTCCCCGAACCCGTACCCTAAGCCGTACCCTAACCCTAACCCTAAGCCTAACCCTAACCCTAGGCTACCCTTGACTGCTTCTGCCTCCAATAGATTTCCTAAGCACTAGTGTTTGAAGGAACAGCTTAAAAAGAGAATCCTAATGTGATTTCTTTATAATGGGTGTGTTCCTTATCTTATCTCAGTGTCTAAACTCTTCTCCATGGCTGGACCCTCAAATAATATTCCTTTACGTGCTAAGGGGTATCTAGAGAGTGGGATAGGTTTACTAACTACCCTAACCCTAATGCGTACCCTAACCCTAACCCCTACCCTAACCCTAACACGTACCCTAATCCTAACCCGTACCCTAAACCGAGCCCTAACCCTAACACGAACCCTAACCCTAACCCTAACCCATACCCTATGCCGTACCCGAACCCCTACCCGAACCCCTACCCTAAGTCGTACCCTAACCCTAACCCTAAGCCTAACCCTAACCCTAGGCTACCCTTGACTGCTTCTGCCTCCGATAGATTTCCTAAGCACTAGTGTTTTAAGGAACAGCTTAAAAAGAGAATCCTAATGTGATTTCTTTATAATGTATGTGTTCCTTATTTTATCCTAGTGTCTAAACTCTTCTCCATGGCTGGACCCGCAAATAATATTCCTTTACGTGCTAAGGGGTATCTAGAGAGTGGGATAGGTTTAATAACTACCCTAACCCTAACGCGTACCCTAACCCTAACCCCTACCCTAACCCTAACACGTACCCTAATCCTAACCCGTACCCTAAACCGAGACCTAACCCTAACACTAACCCTAAACCTAACCCTAACCCATACCCTACACCGTACCCGAACCCCTCCCCAAACCCGTACCCTAAGCCGTACCCTAAGCCTAACCCTAAGCCTAACCCTAACCCTAGGCTACCCTTGACTGCTTCTGCCTCCAACAGATTTCCTAAGCACTAGTGTTTTAAGGAACAGCTTAAAAAGAGAATCCTAATGTGATTTCTTTATAATGGGTGTGTTCCTTATCTTATCCTAGTGTCTAAACTCTTCTCCATGGCTGGACCCCCAAATAATATTCCTTTACGTGCTAAGGGGTATCTAGAGAGTGGGATAGGTTTAATAACTACCCTAACAATAACGCGTACCCTAACCCTAACGCGTACCCTAACCCTAACACGTACCCTAATCCTAACCCGTACACTAAACCGAGCCCTAACCCTAACTCAAACCCTAACCCTAACCCTAACCCATACCCTACGCCGTACCCGAACCCCTCCCCGAACCCATACCCTAAGCCGTACCCTAACCCTAACCCTAAGCCTAACCCTAACCCTAGGCTACCCTTGACTGCTTCTGCCTCCAATAGATTTCCTAAGCACTAGTGTTTGAAGGAACAGCTTAAAAAGAGAATCCTAATGTGATTTCTTTATAATGGGTGTGTTCCTTATCTTATCCTAGTGTCTAAACTCTTCTCCATGGCTGGACCCGCAAATAATATTCCTTTACGTGCTAAGGGGTATCTAGAGAGTGGGATAGGTTTACTAACTACCCTAACCCTAACGCGTACCCTAACCCTAACCCCTACCCTAACCCTAACACGTACCCTAATCCTAACCCGTACCCTAAACCGAGCCCTAACCCTAACACGAACCCTAACCCTAACCCTAACCCATACCCTACGCCGTACCCGAACCCCTCCCCGAACCCCTACCCTAAGCCGTACCCTAACCCTAACCCTAAGCCTAACCCTAACCGTAGGCTACCCTTGACTGCTTCTGCCTCCAATAGATTTCCTAAGCACTAGTGTTTTAAGGAACAGCTTAAAAAGAGAATCCTAATGTGATTTCTTTATGATGTATGTGTTCCTTATTTTATCCTAGTGTCTAAACTCTTCTCCATGGCTGGACCCGCAAATAATATTCCTTTACGTGCTAAGGGGTATCTAGAGAGTGGGATAGGTTTAATAACTACCCTAACCCTAACGCGTACCCTAACCCTAACCCCTACCCTAACCCTAACACGTACCCTAATCCTAACCCGTACCCTAAACCGAGCCCTAACCCTAACACGAACCCTAACCCTAACCCTAACCCATACACTACGCCGTACCCGAACCCCTCCCCGAACCCGTACCCTAAGCCGTACCCTAAGCCTAACCCTAAGCCTAACCCTAACCCTAGGCTACCCTTGACTGCTTCTGCCTCCAATAGATTTCCTAAGCACTAGTGTTTTAAGGAACAGCTTAAAAAGAGAATCCTAATGTGATTTCTTTATAATGTATGTGTTCCTTATTTTATCCTAGTGTCTAAACTCTTCTCCATGGCTGGACCCGCAAATAATATTCCTTTACGTGCTAAGGGGTATCTAGAGAGTGGGATAGGTTTAATAACTACCCTAACCCTAACGCGTACCCTAACCCTAACCCCTACCCTAACCCTAACACGTACCCTAATCCTAACCCGTACCCTAAACCGAGCCCTAACCCTAACACTAACCCTAACCCTAACCCTAACCCATACCCTACGCCGTACCCGAACCCCTCCCCGAACCCGTAGCCTAAGCCGTACCCTAAGCCTAACCCTAAGCCTAACCCTTACCCTAGGCTACCCTTGACTGCTTCTGCCTCCAATAGATTTCCTAAGCACTAGTGTTTGAAGGAACAGCTTAAAAAGAGAATCCTAATGTGATTTGTTTATAATGGGTGTGTTCCTTATCTTATCCTAGTGTCTAAACTCTTCTCCATGACTGGACCCCCAAATAATATTCCTTTACGTGCTAAGGGGTATCTAGAGAGTGGGATAGGTTTAATAACTACCCTAACCCTAACACGTACCCTAACCCTAACCCCTACCCTAACCCTAACACGTACCCTAATCCTAACCCGTACCCTGAACCGAGCCCTAACCCTAACACTAACCCTAACCCTAACCCTAACCCATACCCTACGCCGTACCCGAACCCCTCCCCGAACCCGTACCCTAAGCCGTACCCTAAGCCTAACCCTAAGCCTAACCCTAACCCTAGGCTACCCTTGACTGCTTCTGCCTCCAATAGATTTCCTAAGCACTAGTGTTTTAAGGAACGGCTTAAAAACAGAATCCTAATGTGATTTCTTTATAATGGGTGTGTTCCTTATCTTATCCTAGTGTCTAAACTCTTCTCCATGGCTGGACCCCCAAATAATATTCCTTTACGTGCTAAGGGGTATCTAGAGAGTGGGATAGGTTTAATAACTACCCTAACCCTAACCCCTACCCTAACCCTAACACGTACCCTAATCCTAACCCGTACCCTAAACTGAGCCCTAACCCTAACACTAACCCTAACCCTAACCCTAACCCATACCCTACACCGTACCCGAAACCCTCCCCGAAACCGTACCCTAAGCCGTACCCTAACCCTAACCCTAAGCCTAACCCTAACCCTAGGCTACCCTTGACTGCTTCTGCCTCCAATAGATTTCCTAAGCACTAGTGTTTGAAGGAACAGCTTAAAAAGAGAATCCTAATGTGATTTCTTTATAATGGGTGTGTTCCTTATCTTATCCTAGTGTCTAAACTCTTCTCCATGGCTGGACCCCCAAATAATATTCCTTTACGTGCTAAGGGGTATCTAGAGAGTGGGATAGGTTTAATAACTACCCTAAACCTAACGCGTACCCTAACCCTAACCCCTACCCTAACCCTAACACGTACCCTAATCCTAACCCGTACCCTAAACCGAGCCCTAACCCTAACACTAACCCTAACCCTAACCCTAACCCATACCCTACGCCGTACCCGAACCCCTCCCGGAACCCGTACCCTAAGCCATACCCTAATCCTAACCCTAAGCCTAACCCTAACCCTAGGCTACCCTTGACTGCTTCTGCCTCCAATAGATTTCCTAAGCACTAGTGTTTGAAGGAACAGCTTAAAAAGAGAATCCTAATGTGATTTCTTTATAATGGGTGTGTTCCTTATCTTATCCTAGTGTCTAAACTCTTCTCCATGGCTGGACCCCCAAATAATATTCCTTTACATGCTAAGGGGTATCTAGAGAGTGGGATAGGTTTAATAACTACCCTAACCCTAACGCGTACCCTAACCCTAACGCGTACCCTAACCCTAAAACGTACCCTAATCCTAACCCGTACACTAAACCGAGGCCTAACCCTAACTCAAACCCTAACCCTAACCCTAACCCATACCCTACGCCGTACCCGAACCCCTCCCCGAACCCGTACCCTAAGCCGTACCCTAACCCTAACCCTAAGCCTTACCCTAACCCTAGGCTACCCTTGACTGCTTCTGCCTCCAATAGATTTCCTAAGCACTAGTGTTTGAAGGAACAGCTTAAAAAGAGAATCCTAATGTGATTTCTTTATAATGGGTGTGTTCCTTATCTTATCCTAGTGTCTAAACTCTTCTCCATGGCTGGACCCTCAAATAATATTCCTTTACGTGCTAAGGGGTATCTAGAGAGTGGGATAGGTTTACTAACTACCCTAACCCTAATGCGTACCCTAACCCTAACCCCTACCCTAACCCTAACACGTACCCTAATCCTAACCCGTACCCTAAACCGAGCCCTAACCCTAACACGAACCCTAACCCTAACCCTAACCCATACCCTATGCCGTACCCGAAACCCTCCCCGAACCCCTACCCTAAGCCGTACCCTAACCCTAACCCTAAGCCTAACCCTAACCCTAGGCTACCCTTGACTGCTTCTGCCTCCAATAGATTTCCTAAGCACTAGTGTTTTAAGGAACAGCTTAAAAAGAGAATCCTAATGTGATTTCTTTATAATGTATGTGTTCCTTATTTTATCCTAGTGTCTAAACTCTTCTCCATGGCTGGACCCGCAAATAATATTCCTTTACGTGCTAAGGGGTATCTAGAGAGTGGGATAGGTTTAATAACTACCCTAACCCTAACGCGTACCCTAACCCTAACCCCTACCCTAACCCTAACACGTACCCTAATCCTAACCCGTACCCTAAACCGAGCCCTAACCCTAACACTAACCCTAACCCTAACCCTAACCCATACCCTACGCCGTACCCGAACCCCTCCCCGAACCCGTACCCTAAGCCGTACCCTAAGCCTAACCCTAAGCCTAACCCTAACCCTAGGCTACCCTTGACTGCTTCTGCCTCCAATAGATTTCCTAAGCACTAGTGTTTTAAGAAACAGCTTAAAAAGAGAATCCTAATGTGATTTCTTTATAATGGGTGTGTTCCTTATCTTATCCTAGTGTCTAAACTCTTCTCCATGGCTGGACCCCCAAATAATATTCCTTTACGTGCTAAGGGGTATCTAGAGAGTGGGATAGGTTTAATAACTACCCTAACCCTAACACGTACCCTAACCCTAACCCCTACCCTAACCCTAACACGTACCCTAATCCTAACCCGTACCCTAAACCGAGCCCTAACCCTAACACTAACCCTAACCCTAACCCTAACCAATACCCTACGCCGTACCCGAACCCCTCCCCAAACCCGTACTCTAAGCCGTACCCTAAGCCTAACCCTAAGCCTAACCCTAACCCTAGGCTACCCTTGACTGCTTCTGCCTCCAACAGATTTCCTAAGCACTAGTGTTTGAAGGAACAGCTTAAAAAGAGAATCCTAATGTGATTTCTTTATAATGTATGTGTTCCTTATTTTATCCTAGTGTCTAAACTCTTCTCCATGGCTGGACCCGCAAATAATATTCCTTTACGTGCTAAGGGGTATCTAGAGAGTGGGATAGGTTTAATAACTACCCTAACCCTAACGCGTACCCTAACCCTAACCCCTACCCTAACCCTAACACGTACCCTAATCCTAACCCGTACCCTAAACCGAGCCCTAACCCTAACACTAACCCTAACCCTAACCCTAACCCATACCCTACGCCGTACCCGAACCCCTCCCCGAACCCGTACCCTAAGCCGTACCCTAAGCCTAACCCTAAGCCTAACCCTAACCCTAGGCTACCCTTGACTGCTTCTGCCTCCAATAGATTTCCTAAGCACTAGTGTTTTAAGAAACAGCTTAAAAAGAGAATCCTAATGTGATTTCTTTATAATGGGTGTGTTCCTTATCTTATCCTAGTGTCTAAACTCTTCTCCATGGCTGGACCCCCAAATAATATTCCTTTACGTGCTAAGGGGTATCTAGAGAGTGGGATAGGTTTAATAACTACCCTAACCCTAACACGTACCCTAACCCTAACCCCTACCCTAACCCTAACACGTACCCTAATCCTAACCCGTACCCTAAACCGAGCCCTAACCCTAACACTAACCCTAACCCTAACCCTAACCAATACCCTACGCCGTACCCGAACCCCTCCCCAAACCCGTACTCTAAGCCGTACCCTAAGCCTAACCCTAAGCCTAACACTAACCCTAGGCTACCCTTGACTGCTTCTGCCTCCAACAGATTTCCTAAGCACTAGTGTTTGAAGGAACAGCTTAAAAAGAGAATCCTAATGTGATTTCTTTATAATGGGTGTGTTCCTTATCTTATCCTAGTGTCTAAACTCTTCTCCATGGCTGGACCCCCAAATAATATTCCTTTACGTGCTAAGGGGTATCTAGAGAGTGGGATAGGTTTAATAACTACCCTAACCCTAACGCGTACCCTAACCCTAACCCCTACCCTAACCCTAACACGTACCCTAATCCTAACCCGTACCCTAAACCGAGCCCTAACCCTAACACTAACCCTAACCCTAACCCTAACCCATAACCTACGCCGTACCCGAACCCCTCCCCGAACCCGTACCCTAAGCCGTACCCTAAGCCTAACCCTAAGCCTAACCCTAACCCTAGGCTACCCTTGACTGCTTCTGCCTCCAATAGATTTCCTAAGCACTAGTGTTTGAAGGAACAGCTTAAAAAGAGAATCCTAATGTGATTTCTTTATAATGGGTGTGTTCCTTATCTTATCCTAGTGTCTAAACTCTTCTCCATGACTGGACCCCCAAATAATATTCCTTTACGTGCTAAGGGGTATCTAGAGAGTGGGATAGGTTTAATAACTACCCTAACCCTAACACGTACCCTAACCCTAACCCCTACCCTAACCCTAACACGTACCCTAATCCTAACCCGTACCCTGAACCGAGCCCTAACCCTAACACTAACCCTAACCCTAACCCATACCCTACGCCGTACCCGAACCCCTCCCCGAACCCGTACCCTAAGCCGTACCCTAAGCCTAACCCTAAGCCTAACCCTAACCCTAGGCTACCCTTGACTGCTTCTGCCTCCAATAGATTTCCTAAGCACTAGTGTTTTAAGGAACGGCTTAAAAACAGAATCCTAATGTGATTTCTTTATAATGGGTGTGTTCCTTATCTTATCCTAGTGTCTAAACTCTTCTCCATGGCTGGACCCCCAAATAATATTCCTTTACGTGCTAAGGGGTATCTAGAGAGTGGGATAGGTTTAATAACTACCCTAACCCTAACGCGTACCCTAACCCTAACCCCTACCCTAACCCTAACACATACCCTAATCCTAACCCGTACCCTAAACCGAGCCCTAACCCTAACACTAACCCTAACCCTAACCCTAAACCATACCCTACGCCGTACCCGAACCCCTCCCGGAACCCGTACCCTAAGCCGTACCCTAAGCCTAACCCTAAGCCTAACCCTAACCCTAGGCTACCCTTGACTGCTTCTGCCTCCAATAGATTTCCTAAGCACTAGTGTTTGAAGGAACAGCTTAAAAAGAGAATCCTAATGTGATTTCTTTATAATGGGTGTGTTCCTTATCTTATCCTAGTGTCTAAACTCTTCTCCATGGCTGGACCCCCAAATAATATTCCTTTACATGCTAAGGGGTATCTAGAGAGTGGGATAGGTTTAATAACTACCCTAACCCTAACGCGTACCCTAACCCTAACGCGTACCCTAACCCTAAAACGTACCCTAATCCTAACCCGTACACTAAACCGAGGCCTAACCCTAACTCAAACCCTAACCCTAACCCTAACCCATACCCTACGCCGTACCGGAACCCCTCCCCGAACCCGTACCCTAAGCCGTACCCTAACCCTAACCCTAAGCCTAACCCTAACCCTAGGCTACCCTTGACTGCTTCTGCCTCCAATAGATTTCCTAAGCACTAGTGTTTTAAGGAACAGCTTAAAAAGAGAATCCTAATGTGATTTCTTTATAATGTATGTGTTCCTTATTTTATCCTAGTGTCTAAACTCTTCTCCATGGCTGGACCCCCAAATAATATTCCTTTACGTGCTAAGGGGTATCTAGAGAGTGGGATAGGTTTAATAACTACCCTAACCCTAACGCGTACCCTAACCCTAACCCCTACCCTAACCCTAACACGTACCCTAATCCTAACCCGTACCCTAAACCGAGCCCTAACCCTAACACGAACCCTAACCCTAACCCTAACCCATACACTACGCCGTACCCGAACCCCTCCCCGAACCCCTACCCTAAGCCGTACCCTAACCCTAAACCTAAGCCTAACCCTAACCCTAGGCTACCCTTGACTGCTTCTGCCTCCAATAGATTTCCTAAGCACTAGTGTTTTAAGGAACAGCTTAAAAAGAGAATCCTAATGTGATTTCTTTATAATGTATGTGTTCCTTATTTTATCCTAGTGTCTAAACTCTTCTCCATGGCTGGACCCGCAAATAATATTCCTTTACGTGCTAAGGGGTATCTAGAGAGTGGGATAGGTTTAATAACTACCCTAACCCTAACGCGTACCCTAACCCTAACCCCTACCCTAACCCTAACACGTACCCTAATCCTAACCCGTACCCTAAACCGAGCCCTAACCCTAACACTAACCCTAACCCTAACCCTAACCCATACCCTACGCCGTACCCGAACCCCTCCCCGAACCCGTAGCCTAAGCCGTACCCTAAGCCTAACCCTAAGCCTAACCCTAACCCTAGGCTACCCTTGACTGCTTCTGCCTCCAATAGATTTCCTAAGCACTAGTGTTTGAAGGAACAGCTTAAAAAGAGAATCCTAATGTGATTTGTTTATAATGGGTGTGTTCCTTATCTTATCCTAGTGTCTAAACTCTTCTCCATGACTGGACCCCCAAATAATATTCCTTTACGTGCTAAGGGGTATCTAGAGAGTGGGATAGGTTTAATAACTACCCTAACCCTAACACGTACCCTAACCCTAACCCCTACCCTAACCATAACACGTACCCTAATCCTAACCCGTACCCTGAACCGAGCCCTAACCCTAACACTAACCCTAACCCTAACCCTAACCCATACCCTACGCCGTACCCGAACCCCTCCCCGAACCCGTACCCTAAGCCGTACCCTAAGCCTAACCCTAAGCCTAACCCTAACCCTAGGCTACCCTTGACTGCTTCTGCCTCCAATAGATTTCCTAAGCACTAGTGTTTTAAGGAACGGCTTAAAAACAGAATCCTAATGTGATTTCTTTATAATGGGTGTGTTCCTTATCTTATCCTAGTGTCTAAACTCTTCTCCATGGCTGGACCCCCAAATAATATTCCTTTACGTGCTAAGGGGTATCTAGAGAGTGGGATAGGTTTAATAACTACCCTAACCCTAACCCCTACCCTAACCCTAACACGTACCCTAATCCTAACCCGTACCCTAAACTGAGCCCTAACCCTAACACTAACCCTAACCCTAACCCTAACCCATACCCTACACCGTACCCGAAACCCTCCCCGAAACCGTACCCTAAGCCGTACCCTAACCCTAACCCTAAGCCTAACCCTAACCCTAGGCTACCCTTGACTGCTTCTGCCTCCAATAGATTTCCTAAGCACTAGTGTTTGAAGGAACAGCTTAAAAAGAGAATCCTAATGTGATTTCTTTATAATGGGTGTGTTCCTTATCTTATCCTAGTGTCTAAACTCTTCTCCATGGCTGGACCCCCAAATAATATTCCTTTACGTGCTAAGGGGTATCTAGAGAGTGGGATAGGTTTAATAACTACCCTAAACCTAACGCGTACCCTAACCCTAACCCCTACCCTAACCCTAACACGTACCCTAATCCTAACCCGTACCCTAAACCGAGCCCTAACCCTAACACTAACCCTAACCCTAACCCTAACCCATACCCTACGCCGTACCCGAACCCCTCCCGGAACCCGTACCCTAAGCCATACCCTAAGCCTAACCCTAAGCCTAACCCTAACCCTAGGCTACCCTTGACTGCTTCTGCCTCCAATAGATTTCCTAAGCACTAGTGTTTGAAGGAACAGCTTAAAAAGAGAATCCTAATGTGATTTCTTTATAATGGGTGTGTTCCTTATCTTATCCTAGTGTCTAAACTCTTCTCCATGGCTGGACCCCCAAATAATATTCCTTTACATGCTAAGGGGTATCTAGAGAGTGGGATAGGTTTAATAACTACCCTAACCCTAACGCGTACCCTAACCCTAACGCGTACCCTAACCCTAAAACGTACCCTAATCCTAACCCGTACACTAAACCGAGGCCTAACCCTAACTCAAACCCTAACCCTAACCCTAACCCATACCCTACGCCGTACCCGAACCCCTCCCCGAACCCGTACCCTAAGCCGTACCCTAACCCTAACCCTAAGCCTTACCCTAACCCTAGGCTACCCTTGACTGCTTCTGCCTCCAATAGATTTCCTAAGCACTAGTGTTTTAAGGAACAGCTTAAAAAGAGAATCCTAATGTGATTTCTTTATAATGTATGTGTTCCTTATTTTATCCTAGTGTCTAAACTCTTCTCCATGGCTGGACCCGCAAATAATATTCCTTTACGTGCTAAGGGGTATCTAGAGAGTGGGATAGGTTTAATAACTACCCTAACCCTAACGCGTACCCTAACCCTAACCCCTACCCTAACCCTAACACGTACCCTAATCCTAACCCGTACCCTAAACCGAGCCCTAACCCTAACACGAACCCTAACCCTAACCCTAACCCATACACTACGCCGTACCCGAACCCCTCCCCGAACCCCTACCCTAAGCCGTACCCTAACCCTAAACCTAAGCCTAACCCTAACCCTAGGCTACCCTTGACTGCTTCTGCCTCCAATAGATTTCCTAAGCACTAGTGTTTTAAGGAACAGCTTAAAAAGAGAATCCTAATGTGATTTCTTTATAATGTATGTGTTCCTTATTTTATCCTAGTGTCTAAACTCTTCTCCATGGCTGGACCCGCAAATAATATTCCTTTACGTGCTAAGGGGTATCTAGAGAGTGGGATAGGTTTAATAACTACCCTAACCCTAACGCGTACCCTAACCCTAACCCCTACCCTAACCCTAACACGTACCCTAATCCTAACCCGTACCCTAAACCGAGCCCTAACCCTAACACTAACCCTAACCCTAACCCTAACCCATACCCTACGCCGTACCCGAACCCCTCCCCGAACCCGTAGCCTAAGCCGTACCCTAAGCCTAACCCTAAGCCTAACCCTAACCCTAGGCTACCCTTGACTGCTTCTGCCTCCAATAGATTTCCTAAGCACTAGTGTTTGAAGGAACAGCTTAAAAAGAGAATCCTAATGTGATTTGTTTATAATGGGTGTGTTCCTTATCTTATCCTAGTGTCTAAACTCTTCTCCATGACTGGACCCCCAAATAATATTCCTTTACGTGCTAAGGGGTATCTAGAGAGTGGGATAGGTTTAATAACTACCCTAACCCTAACACGTACCCTAACCCTAACCCCTACCCTAACCATAACACGTACCCTAATCCTAACCCGTACCCTGAACCGAGCCCTAACCCTAACACTAACCCTAACCCTAACCCTAACCCATACCCTACGCCGTACCCGAACCCCTCCCCGAACCCGTACCCTAAGCCGTACCCTAAGCCTAACCCTAAGCCTAACCCTAACCCTAGGCTACCCTTGACTGCTTCTGCCTCCAATAGATTTCCTAAGCACTAGTGTTTTAAGGAACGGCTTAAAAACAGAATCCTAATGTGATTTCTTTATAATGGGTGTGTTCCTTATCTTATCCTAGTGTCTAAACTCTTCTCCATGGCTGGACCCCCAAATAATATTCCTTTACGTGCTAAGGGGTATCTAGAGAGTGGGATAGGTTTAATAACTACCCTAACCCTAACCCCTACCCTAACCCTAACACGTACCCTAATCCTAACCCGTACCCTAAACTGAGCCCTAACCCTAACACTAACCCTAACCCTAACCCTAACCCATACCCTACACCGTACCCGAAACCCTCCCCGAAACCGTACCCTAAGCCGTACCCTAACCCTAACCCTAAGCCTAACCCTAACCCTAGGCTACCCTTGACTGCTTCTGCCTCCAATAGATTTCCTAAGCACTAGTGTTTGAAGGAACAGCTTAAAAAGAGAATCCTAATGTGATTTCTTTATAATGGGTGTGTTCCTTATCTTATCCTAGTGTCTAAACTCTTCTCCATGGCTGGACCCCCAAATAATATTCCTTTACGTGCTAAGGGGTATCTAGAGAGTGGGATAGGTTTAATAACTACCCTAAACCTAACGCGTACCCTAACCCTAACCCCTACCCTAACCCTAACACGTACCCTAATCCTAACCCGTACCCTAAACCGAGCCCTAACCCTAACACTAACCCTAACCCTAACCCTAACCCATACCCTACGCCGTACCCGAACCCCTCCCGGAACCCGTACCCTAAGCCATACCCTAAGCCTAACCCTAAGCCTAACCCTAACCCTAGGCTACCCTTGACTGCTTCTGCCTCCAATAGATTTCCTAAGCACTAGTGTTTGAAGGAACAGCTTAAAAAGAGAATCCTAATGTGATTTCTTTATAATGGGTGTGTTCCTTATCTTATCCTAGTGTCTAAACTCTTCTCCATGGCTGGACCCCCAAATAATATTCCTTTACATGCTAAGGGGTATCTAGAGAGTGGGATAGGTTTAATAACTACCCTAACCCTAACGCGTACCCTAACCCTAACGCGTACCCTAACCCTAAAACGTACCCTAATCCTAACCCGTACACTAAACCGAGGCCTAACCCTAACTCAAACCCTAACCCTAACCCTAACCCATACCCTACGCCGTACCCGAACCCCTCCCCGAACCCGTACCCTAAGCCGTACCCTAACCCTAACCCTAAGCCTTACCCTAACCCTAGGCTACCCTTGACTGCTTCTGCCTCCAATAGATTTCCTAAGCACTAGTGTTTGAAGGAACAGCTTAAAAAGAGAATCCTAATGTGATTTCTTTATAATGGGTGTGTTCCTTATCTTATCCTAGTGTCTAAACTCTTCTCCATGGCTGGACCCTCAAATAATATTCCTTTACGTGCTAAGGGGTATCTAGAGAGTGGGATAGGTTTACTAACTACCCTAACCCTAATGCGTACCCTAACCCTAACCCCTACCCTAACCCTAACACGTACCCTAATCCTAACCCGTACCCTAAACCGAGCCCTAACCCTAACACGAACCCTAACACTAACCCTAACCCATACCCTATGCCGTACCCGAAACCCTCCCCGAACCCCTACCCTAAGCCGTACCCTAACCCTAACCCTAAGCCTAACCCTAACCCTAGGCTACCCTTGACTGCTTCTGCCTCCAATAGATTTCCTAAGCACTAGTGTTTTAAGGAACAGCTTAAAAAGAGAATCCTAATGTGATTTCTTTATAATGTATGTGTTCCTTATTTTATCCTAGTGTGTAAACTCTTCTCCATGGCTGGACCCGCAAATAATATTCCTTTACATGCTAAGGGGTATCTAGAGAGTGGGATAGGTTTAATAACTACCCTAACCCTAACGCGTACCCTAACCCTAACCCCTACCCTAACCCTAACACGTACCCTAATCCTAACCCGTACCCTAAACCGAGCCCTAACCCTAACACTAACCCTAACCCTAACCCTAACCCATACCCTACGCCGTACCCGAACCCCTCCCCGAACCCGTACCCTAAGCCGTACCCTAAGCCTAACCCTAAGCCTAACCCTAACCCTAGGCTACCCTTGACTGCTTCTGCCTCCAATAGATTTCCTAAGCACTAGTGTTTTAAGAAACAGCTTAAAAAGAGAATCCTAATGTGATTTCTTTATAATGGGTGTGTTCCTTATCTTATCCTAGTGTCTAAACTCTTCTCCATGGCTGGACCCCCAAATAATATTCCTTTACGTGCTAAGGGGTATCTAGAGAGTGGGATAGGTTTAATAACTACCCTAACCCTAACACGTACCCTAACCCTAACCCCTACCCTAACCCTAACACGTACCCTAATCCTAACCCGTACCCTGAACCGAGCCCTAACCCTAACACTAACCCTAACCCTAACCCTAACCCATACCCTACGCCGTACCCGAACCCCTCCCCGAACCCGTACCCTAAGCCGTACCCTAAGCCTAACCCTAAGCCTAACCCTAACCCTAGGCTACCCTTGACTGCTTCTGCCTCCAACAGATTTCCTAAGCACTAGTGTTTGAAGGAACAGCTTAAAAAGAGAATCCTAATGTGATTTCTTTATAATGTATGTGTTCCTTATTTTATCCTAGTGCCTAAACTCTTCTCCATGGCTGGACCCCCAAATAATATTCCTTTACGTGCTAAGGGGTATCTAGAGAGTGAGATAGTTTTAATAACTACCCTAACCCTAATGCGTACCCTAACCCTAACCCCTACCCTAACCCTAACACGTACCCTAATCCTAACCCATACCCTGAACCGAGCCCTAACCCTAACACTAACCCTAACACTAACCCTAACCCATACCCTACGCCGTACCCGAACCCCTCCCCGAACCCGTACCCTAAGCCGTACCCTAAGCCTAACCCTAAGCCTAACACTAACCCTAGGCTACCCTTGACTGCTTCTGCATCCAGTAGATTTCCTAAACACTAGTGTTTGAAGAAACAGCTTAAAAAGAGAATCCTAATGTGATTTCTTTATAATGGGTTTGTTCCTTATCTTATCCTAGTGTGTAAACTCTTCTCCATGGCTGGACCCCCAAATAATATTCCTTTACGTGCTAAGGGGTATCTAGAGAGTGGGGTAGGTTTAATAACTACCCTAACCCTAACACGTACCCTAACCCTAACCCCTACCCTAACCCTAACACGTACCCTAATCCTAACCCGTACCCTGAACCGAGCCCTAACCCTAACACTAACCCTAACCCTAACCCATACCCTACGCCGTACCCGAACCCCTCCCCGAACCCGTACCCTAAGCCGTACCCTAAGCCTAACCCTAAGCCTAACCCTAACCCTAGGCTACCCTTGACTGCTTCTGCCTCCAATAGATTTCCTAAGCACTAGTGTTTTAAGGAACGGCTTAAAAACAGAATCCTAATGTGATTTCTTTATAATGGGTGTGTTCCTTATCTTATCCTAGTGTCTAAACTCTTCTCCATGGCTGGACCCCCAAATAATATTCCTTTACGTGCTAAGGGGTATCTAGAGAGTGGGATAGGTTTAATAACTACCCTAACCCTAACGCGTACCCTAACCCTAACCCCTACCCTAACCCTAACACATACCCTAATCCTAACCCGTACCCTAAACCGAGCCCTAACCCTAACACTAACCCTAACCCTAACCCTAAACCATACCCTACGCCGTACCCGAACCCCTCCCGGAACCCGTACCCTAAGCCGTACCCTAAGCCTAACCCTAAGCCTAACCCTAACCCTAGGCTACCCTTGACTGCTTCTGCCTCCAATAGATTTCCTAAGCACTAGTGTTTGAAGGAACAGCTTAAAAAGAGAATCCTAATGTGATTTCTTTATAATGGGTGTGTTCCTTATCTTATCCTAGTGTCTAAACTCTTCTCCATGGCTGGACCCCCAAATAATATTCCTTTACATGCTAAGGGGTATCTAGAGAGTGGGATAGGTTTAATAACTACCCTAACCCTAACGCGTACCCTAACCCTAACGCGTACCCTAACCCTAAAACGTACCCTAATCCTAACCCGTACACTAAACCGAGGCCTAACCCTAACTCAAACCCTAACCCTAACCCTAACCCATACCCTACGCCGTACCGGAACCCCTCCCCGAACCCGTACCCTAAGCCGTACCCTAACCCTAACCCTAAGCCTAACCCTAACCCTAGGCTACCCTTGACTGCTTCTGCCTCCAATAGATTTCCTAAGCACTAGTGTTTTAAGGAACAGCTTAAAAAGAGAATCCTAATGTGATTTCTTTATAATGTATGTGTTCCTTATTTTATCCTAGTGTCTAAACTCTTCTCCATGGCTGGACCCGCAAATAATATTCCTTTACGTGCTAAGGGGTATCTAGAGAGTGGGATAGGTTTAATAACTACCCTAACCCTAACGCGTACCCTAACCCTAACCCCTACCCTAACCCTAACACGTACCCTAATCCTAACCCGTACCCTAAACCGAGCCCTAACCCTAACACGAACCCTAACCCTAACCCTAACCCATACACTACGCCGTACCCGAACCCCTCCCCGAACCCCTACCCTAAGCCGTACCCTAACCCTAAACCTAAGCCTAACCCTAACCCTAGGCTACCCTTGACTGCTTCTGCCTCCAATAGATTTCCTAAGCACTAGTGTTTTAAGGAACAGCTTAAAAAGAGAATCCTAATGTGATTTCTTTATAATGTATGTGTTCCTTATTTTATCCTAGTGTCTAAACTCTTCTCCATGGCTGGACCCGCAAATAATATTCCTTTACGTGCTAAGGGGTATCTAGAGAGTGGGATAGGTTTAATAACTACCCTAACCCTAACGCGTACCCTAACCCTAACCCCTACCCTAACCCTAACACGTACCCTAATCCTAACCCGTACCCTAAACCGAGCCCTAACCCTAACACTAACCCTAACCCTAACCCTAACCCATACCCTACGCCGTACCCGAACCCCTCCCCGAACCCGTAGCCTAAGCCGTACCCTAAGCCTAACCCTAAGCCTAACCCTAACCCTAGGCTACCCTTGACTGCTTCTGCCTCCAATAGATTTCCTAAGCACTAGTGTTTGAAGGAACAGCTTAAAAAGAGAATCCTAATGTGATTTGTTTATAATGGGTGTGTTCCTTATCTTATCCTAGTGTCTAAACTCTTCTCCATGACTGGACCCCCAAATAATATTCCTTTACGTGCTAAGGGGTATCTAGAGAGTGGGATAGGTTTAATAACTACCCTAACCCTAACACGTACCCTAACCCTAACCCCTACCCTAACCATAACACGTACCCTAATCCTAACCCGTACCCTGAACCGAGCCCTAACCCTAACACTAACCCTAACCCTAACCCTAACCCATACCCTACGCCGTACCCGAACCCCTCCCCGAACCCGTACCCTAAGCCGTACCCTAAGCCTAACCCTAAGCCTAACCCTAACCCTAGGCTACCCTTGACTGCTTCTGCCTCCAATAGATTTCCTAAGCACTAGTGTTTTAAGGAACGGCTTAAAAACAGAATCCTAATGTGATTTCTTTATAATGGGTGTGTTCCTTATCTTATCCTAGTGTCTAAACTCTTCTCCATGGCTGGACCCCCAAATAATATTCCTTTACGTGCTAAGGGGTATCTAGAGAGTGGGATAGGTTTAATAACTACCCTAACCCTAACCCCTACCCTAACCCTAACACGTACCCTAATCCTAACCCGTACCCTAAACTGAGCCCTAACCCTAACACTAACCCTAACCCTAACCCTAACCCATACCCTACACCGTACCCGAAACCCTCCCCGAAACCGTACCCTAAGCCGTACCCTAACCCTAACCCTAAGCCTAACCCTAACCCTAGGCTACCCTTGACTGCTTCTGCCTCCAATAGATTTCCTAAGCACTAGTGTTTGAAGGAACAGCTTAAAAAGAGAATCCTAATGTGATTTCTTTATAATGGGTGTGTTCCTTATCTTATCCTAGTGTCTAAACTCTTCTCCATGGCTGGACCCCCAAATAATATTCCTTTACGTGCTAAGGGGTATCTAGAGAGTGGGATAGGTTTAATAACTACCCTAAACCTAACGCGTACCCTAACCCTAACCCCTACCCTAACCCTAACACGTACCCTAATCCTAACCCGTACCCTAAACCGAGCCCTAACCCTAACACTAACCCTAACCCTAACCCTAACCCATACCCTACGCCGTACCCGAACCCCTCCCGGAACCCGTACCCTAAGCCATACCCTAAGCCTAACCCTAAGCCTAACCCTAACCCTAGGCTACCCTTGACTGCTTCTGCCTCCAATAGATTTCCTAAGCACTAGTGTTTGAAGGAACAGCTTAAAAAGAGAATCCTAATGTGATTTCTTTATAATGGGTGTGTTCCTTATCTTATCCTAGTGTCTAAACTCTTCTCCATGGCTGGACCCCCAAATAATATTCCTTTACATGCTAAGGGGTATCTAGAGAGTGGGATAGGTTTAATAACTACCCTAACCCTAACGCGTACCCTAACCCTAACGCGTACCCTAACCCTAAAACGTACCCTAATCCTAACCCGTACACTAAACCGAGGCCTAACCCTAACTCAAACCCTAACCCTAACCCTAACCCATACCCTACGCCGTACCCGAACCCCTCCCCGAACCCGTACCCTAAGCCGTACCCTAACCCTAACCCTAAGCCTTACCCTAACCCTAGGCTACCCTTGACTGCTTCTGCCTCCAATAGATTTCCTAAGCACTAGTGTTTTAAGGAACAGCTTAAAAAGAGAATCCTAATGTGATTTCTTTATAATGTATGTGTTCCTTATTTTATCCTAGTGTCTAAACTCTTCTCCATGGCTGGACCCGCAAATAATATTCCTTTACGTGCTAAGGGGTATCTAGAGAGTGGGATAGGTTTAATAACTACCCTAACCCTAACGCGTACCCTAACCCTAACCCCTACCCTAACCCTAACACGTACCCTAATCCTAACCCGTACTCTAAACCGAGCCCTAACCCTAACACGAACCCTAACCCTAACCCTAACCCATACACTACGCCGTACCCGAACCCCTCCCCGAACCCCTACCCTAAGCCGTACCCTAACCCTAAACCTAAGCCTAACCCTAACCCTAGGCTACCCTTGACTGCTTCTGCCTCCAATAGATTTCCTAAGCACTAGTGTTTTAAGGAACAGCTTAAAAAGAGAATCCTAATGTGATTTCTTTATAATGTATGTGTTCCTTATTTTATCCTAGTGTCTAAACTCTTCTCCATGGCTGGACCCGCAAATAATATTCCTTTACGTGCTAAGGGGTATCTAGAGAGTGGGATAGGTTTAATAACTACCCTAACCCTAACGCGTACCCTAACCCTAACCCCTACCCTAACCCTAACACGTACCCTAATCCTAACCCGTACCCTAAACCGAGCCCTAACCCTAACACTAACCCTAACCCTAACCCTAACCCATACCCTACGCCGTACCCGAACCCCTCCCCGAACCCGTAGCCTAAGCCGTACCCTAAGCCTAACCCTAAGCCTAACCCTAACCCTAGGCTACCCTTGACTGCTTCTGCCTCCAATAGATTTCCTAAGCACTAGTGTTTGAAGGAACAGCTTAAAAAGAGAATCCTAATGTGATTTGTTTATAATGGGTGTGTTCCTTATCTTATCCTAGTGTCTAAACTCTTCTCCATGACTGGACCCCCAAATAATATTCCTTTACGTGCTAAGGGGTATCTAGAGAGTGGGATAGGTTTAATAACTACCCTAACCCTAACACGTACCCTAACCCTAACCCCTACCCTAACCATAACACGTACCCTAATCCTAACCCGTACCCTGAACCGAGCCCTAACCCTAACACTAACCCTAACCCTAACCCTAACCCATACCCTACGCCGTACCCGAACCCCTCCCCGAACCCGTACCCTAAGCCGTACCCTAAGCCTAACCCTAAGCCTAACCCTAACCCTAGGCTACCCTTGACTGCTTCTGCCTCCAATAGATTTCCTAAGCACTAGTGTTTTAAGGAACGGCTTAAAAACAGAATCCTAATGTGATTTCTTTATAATGGGTGTGTTCCTTATCTTATCCTAGTGTCTAAACTCTTCTCCATGGCTGGACCCCCAAATAATATTCCTTTACGTGCTAAGGGGTATCTAGAGAGTGGGATAGGTTTAATAACTACCCTAACCCTAACCCCTACCCTAACCCTAACACGTACCCTAATCCTAACCCGTACCCTAAACTGAGCCCTAACCCTAACACTAACCCTAACCCTAACCCTAACCCATACCCTACACCGTACCCGAAACCCTCCCCGAAACCGTACCCTAAGCCGTACCCTAACCCTAACCCTAAGCCTAACCCTAACCCTAGGCTACCCTTGACTGCTTCTGCCTCCAATAGATTTCCTAAGCACTAGTGTTTGAAGGAACAGCTTAAAAAGAGAATCCTAATGTGATTTCTTTATAATGGGTGTGTTCCTTATCTTATCCTAGTGTCTAAACTCTTCTCCATGGCTGGACCCCCAAATAATATTCCTTTACGTGCTAAGGGGTATCTAGAGAGTGGGATAGGTTTAATAACTACCCTAAACCTAACGCGTACCCTAACCCTAACCCCTACCCTAACCCTAACACGTACCCTAATCCTAACCCGTACCCTAAACCGAGCCCTAACCCTAACACTAACCCTAACCCTAACCCTAACCCATACCCTACGCCGTACCCGAACCCCTCCCGGAACCCGTACCCTAAGCCATACCCTAAGCCTAACCCTAAGCCTAACCCTAACCCTAGGCTACCCTTGACTGCTTCTGCCTCCAATAGATTTCCTAAGCACTAGTGTTTGAAGGAACAGCTTAAAAAGAGAATCCTAATGTGATTTCTTTATAATGGGTGTGTTCCTTATCTTATCCTAGTGTCTAAACTCTTCTCCATGGCTGGACCCCCAAATAATATTCCTTTACATGCTAAGGGGTATCTAGAGAGTGGGATAGGTTTAATAACTACCCTAACCCTAACGCGTACCCTAACCCTAACGCGTACCCTAACCCTAAAACGTACCCTAATCCTAACCCGTACACTAAACCGAGGCCTAACCCTAACTCAAACCCTAACCCTAACCCTAACCCATACCCTACGCCGTACCCGAACCCCTCCCCGAACCCGTACCCTAAGCCGTACCCTAACCCTAACCCTAAGCCTTACCCTAACCCTAGGCTACCCTTGACTGCTTCTGCCTCCAATAGATTTCCTAAGCACTAGTGTTTGAAGGAACAGCTTAAAAAGAGAATCCTAATGTGATTTCTTTATAATGGGTGTGTTCCTTATCTTATCCTAGTGTCTAAACTCTTCTCCATGGCTGGACCCTCAAATAATATTCCTTTACGTGCTAAGGGGTATCTAGAGAGTGGGATAGGTTTACTAACTACCCTAACCCTAATGCGTACCCTAACCCTAACCCCTACCCTAACCCTAACACGTACCCTAATCCTAACCCGTACCCTAAACCGAGCCCTAACCCTAACACGAACCCTAACACTAACCCTAACCCATACCCTATGCCGTACCCGAAACCCTCCCCGAACCCCTACCCTAAGCCGTACCCTAACCCTAACCCTAAGCCTAACCCTAACCCTAGGCTACCCTTGACTGCTTCTGCCTCCAATAGATTTCCTAAGCACTAGTGTTTTAAGGAACAGCTTAAAAAGAGAATCCTAATGTGATTTCTTTATAATGTATGTGTTCCTTATTTTATCCTAGTGTGTAAACTCTTCTCCATGGCTGGACCCGCAAATAATATTCCTTTACATGCTAAGGGGTATCTAGAGAGTGGGATAGGTTTAATAACTACCCTAACCCTAACGCGTACCCTAACCCTAACCCCTACCCTAACCCTAACACGTACCCTAATCCTAACCCGTACCCTAAACCGAGCCCTAACCCTAACACTAACCCTAACCCTAACCCTAACCCATACCCTACGCCGTACCCGAACCCCTCCCCGAACCCGTACCCTAAGCCGTACCCTAAGCCTAACCCTAAGCCTAACCCTAACCCTAGGCTACCCTTGACTGCTTCTGCCTCCAATAGATTTCCCAAGCACTAGTGTTTTAAGAAACAGCTTAAAAAGAGAATCCTAATGTGATTTCTTTATAATGGGTGTGTTCCTTATCTTATCCTAGTGTCTAAACTCTTCTCCATGGCTGGACCCCCAAATAATATTCCTTTACGTGCTAAGGGGTATCTAGAGAGTGGGATAGGTTTAATAACTACCCTAACCCTAACACGTACCCTAACCCTAACCCCTACCCTAACCCTAACACGTACCCTAATCCTAACCCGTACCCTGAACCGAGCCCTAACCCTAACACTAACCCTAACCCTAACCCTAACCCATACCCTACGCCGTACCCGAACCCCTCCCCGAACCCGTACCCTAAGCCGTACCCTAAGCCTAACCCTAAGCCTAACCCTAACCCTAGGCTACCCTTGACTGCTTCTGCCTCCAACAGATTTCCTAAGCACTAGTGTTTGAAGGAACAGCTTAAAAAGAGAATCCTAATGTGATTTCTTTATAATGTATGTGTTCCTTATTTTATCCTAGTGTCTAAACTCTTCTCCATGGCTGGACCCCCAAATAATATTCCTTTACGTGCTAAGGGGTATCTAGAGAGTGAGATAGTTTTAATAACTACCCTAACCCTAATGCGTACCCTAACCCTAACCCCTACCCTAACCCTAACACGTACCCTAATCCTAACCCATACCCTGAACCGAGCCCTAACCCTAACACTAACCCTAACACTAACCCTAACCCATACCCTACGCCGTACCCGAACCCCTCCCCGAACCCGTACCCTAAGCCGTACCCTAAGCCTAACCCTAAGCCTAACACTAACCCTAGGCTACCCTTGACTGCTTCTGCATCCAGTAGATTTCCTAAACACTAGTGTTTGAAGAAACAGCTTAAAAAGAGAATCCTAATGTGATTTCTTTATAATGGGTTTGTTCCTTATCTTATCCTAGTGTGTAAACTCTTCTCCATGGCTGGACCCCCAAATAATATTCCTTTACGTGCTAAGGGGTATCTAGAGAGTGGGGTAGGTTTAATAACTACCCTAACCCTAACACGTACCCTAACCCTAACCCCTACCCTAACCCTAACACGTACCCTAATCCTAACCCGTACCCTGAACCGAGCCCTAACCCTAACACTAACCCTAACCCTAACCCTAACCCATACCCTACGCCGTACCTGAACCCCTCCCCGAACCCGTAACCTAAGCCGTACCCTAAGCCTAACCCTAAGCCTAACCCTAACCCTAGGCTACCCTTGACTGCTTCTGCCTCCAATAGATTTCCTAAGCACTAGTGTTTTAAGGAACGGCTTAAAAACAGAATCCTAATGTGATTTCTTTATAATGGGTGTGTTCCTTTTCTTATCCTAGTGTCTAAACTCTTCTCCATGGCTGGACCCACAAATAATATTCCTTTACGTGCTAAGGGGTATCTAGAGAGTGGGATAGGTTTAATAACTACCCTAACCCTAACGCGTACCCTAACCCTAACCCCTACCCTAACCCTAAAACGTACCCTAATCCTAACCCGTACACTAAACCGAGCCCTAACCCAAACTCAAACCCTAACCCTAACCCATACCCTACGCCGTACCCGAACCCCTCACCGAACCCGTACCCTAATCCGTACCCTAAGCCTAACCCTAAGCCTAACCCTAACCCTAGGCTACCCTTGACTGCTTCTGCCTCCAATAGATTTCCTAAGCACTAGTGTTTGAAGGAACAGCTTAAAAAGAGAATCCTAATGTGATTTCTTTATAATGGGTGTGTTCCTTATCTTATCCTAGTGTCTAAACTCTTCTCCATGGCTGGACCCCCAAATAATATTCCTTTACGTGCTAAGGGGTATCTAGAGAGTGGGATAGGTTTAATAACTACCCTAACCCTAACGCGTACCCTAACCCTAACCCCTACCCTAACCCTAACACGTACCCTAATCCTAACCCGTACCCTAAACCGAGCCCTAACCCTAACACTAACCCTAACCCTAACCCTAACCCATACCCTACGCCGTACCCGAACCCCTCCCGGAACCCGTACCCTAAGCCATACCCTAAGCCTAACCCTAAGCCTAACCCTAACCCTAGGCTACCCTTGACTGCTTCTGCCTCCAATAGATTTCCTAAGCACTAGTGTTTGAAGGAACAGCTTAAAAAGAGAATCCTAATGTGATTTCTTTATAATGGGTGTGTTCCTTATCTTATCCTAGTGTCTAAACTCTTTTCCATGGCTGGACCCCCAAATAATATTCCTTTACGTGCTAAGGGGTATCTAGAGAGTGGGATAGGTTTAATAACTACCCTAAACCTAACGCGTACCCTAACCCTAACCCCTACCCTAACCCTAACACGTACCCTAATCCTAACCCGTACCCTAAACCGAGCCCTAACCCTAACACTAACCCTAACCCTAACCCTAACCCATACCCTACGCCGTACCCGAACCCCTCCCGGAACCCGTACCCTAAGCCATACCCTAAGCCTAACCCTAAGCCTAACCCTAACCCTAGGCTACCCTTGACTGCTTCTGCCTCCAATAGATTTCCTAAGCACTAGTGTTTGAAGGAACAGCTTAAAAAGAGAATCCTAATGTGATTTCTTTATAATGGGTGTGTTCCTTATCTTATCCTAGTGTCTAAACTCTTCTCCTTGGCTGGACCCCCAAATAATATTCCTTTACATGCTAAGGGGTATCTAGAGAGTGGGATAGGTTTAATAACTACCCTAACCCTAACGCGTACCCTAACCCTAACGCGTACCCTAACCCTAAAACGTACCCTAATCCTAACCCGTACACTAAACCGAGGCCTAACCCTAACTCAAACCCTAACCCTAACCCTAACCCATACCCTACGCCGTACCCGAACCCCTCCCCGAACCCGTACCCTAAGCCGTACCCTAACCCTAACCCTAAGCCTTACCCTAACCCTAGGCTACCCTTGACTGCTTCTGCCTCCAATAGATTTCCTAAGCACTAGTGTTTGAAGGAACAGCTTAAAAAGAGAATCCTAATGTGATTTCTTTATAATGGGTGTGTTCCTTATCTTATCCTAGTGTCTAAACTCTTCTCCATGGCTGGACCCTCAAATAATATTCCTTTACGTGCTAAGGGGTATCTAGAGAGTGGGATAGGTTTACTAACTACCCTAACCCTAATGCGTACCCTAACCCTAACCCCTACCCTAACCCTAACACGTACCCTAATCCTAACCCGTACCCTAAACCGAGCCCTAACCCTAACACGAACCCTAACCCTAACCCTAACCCATACCCTATGCCGTACCCGAACCCCTCCCCGAACCCCTACCCTAAGCCGTACCCTAACCCTAACCCTAAGCCTAACCCTAACCCTAGGCTACCCTTGACTGCTTCTGCCTCCAATAGATTTCCTAAGCACTAGTGTTTTAAGGAACAGCTTAAAAAGAGAATCCTAATGTGATTTCTTTATAATGTATGTGTTCCTTATTTTATCCTAGTGTCTAAACTCTTCTCCATGGCTGGACCCGCAAATAATATTCCTTTACGTGCTAAGGGGTATCTAGAGAGTGGGATAGGTTTAATAACTACCCTAACCCTAACGCGTACCCTAACCCTAACCCCTACCCTAACCCTAACACGTACCCTAATCCTAACCCGTACCCTAAACCGAGCCCTAACCCTAACACTAACCCTAACCCTAACCCTAACCCATACCCTACACCGTACCCGAACCCCTCCCCAAACCCGTACCCTAAGCCGTACCCTAACCCTAACCCTAAGCCTAACCCTAACCCTAGGCTACCCTTGACTGCTTCTGCCTCCAATAGATTTCCTAAGCACTAGTGTTTTAAGGAACAGCTTAAAAAGAGAATCCTAATGTGATTTCTTTATAATGTATGTGTTCCTTATTTTATCCTAGTGTCTAAACTCTTCTCCATGGCTGGACCCCCAAATAATATTCCTTTACGTGCTAAGGGGTATCTAGAGAGTGGGATAGGTTTAATAACTACCCTAACCCTAACACGTACCCTAACCCTAACCCCTACCCTAACCCTAACACGTACCCTAATCCTAACCCGTACCCTAAACCGAGCCCTAACCCTAACACTAACCCTAACCCTAACCCTAACCCATACCCTACGCCGTACCCGAACCCCTCCCCAAACCCGTACTCTAAGCCGTACCCTAAGCCTAACCCTAAGCCTAACCCTAACCCTAGGCTACCCTTGACTGCTTCTGCCTCCAACAGATTTCCTAAGCACTAGTGTTTGAAGGAACAGCTTAAAAAGAGAATCCTAATGTGATTTCTTTATAATGGGTGTGTTCCTTATCTTATCCTAGTGTCTAAACTCTTCTCCATGGCTGGACCCCCAAATAATATTCCTTTACGTGCTAAGGGGTATCTAGAGAGTGGGATAGGTTTAATAAATACCCTAACCCTAACGCGTACCCTAACCCTAACCCCTACCCTAACCCTAACACGTACCCTAATCCTAACCCGTACCCTAAACCGAGCCCTAACCCTAACACTAACCCTAACCCTAACCCTAACCCATACCCTACGCCGTACCCGAACCCCTCCCCGAACCCGTAGCCTAAGCCGTACCCTAAGCCTAACCCTAAGCCTAACCCTAACCCTAGGCTACCCTTGACTGCTTCTGCCTCCAATAGATTTCCTAAGCACTAGTGTTTGAAGGAACAGCTTAAAAAGAGAATCCTAATGTGATTTCTTTATAATGGGTGTGTTCCTTATCTTATCCTAGTGTCTAAACTCTTCTCCATGACTGGACCCCCAAATAATATTCCTTTACGTGCCAAGGGGTATCTAGAGAGTGGGATAGGTTTAATAACTACCCTAACCCTAACACGTACCCTAACCCTAACCCCTACCCTAACCCTAACACGTACCCTAATCCTAACCCGTACCCTGAACCGAGCCCTAACCCTAACACTAACCCTAACCCTAACCCATACCCTACGCCGTACCCGAACCCCTCCCCGAACCCGTACCCTAAGCCGTACCCTAAGCCTAACCCTAAGCCTAACCCTAACCCTAGGCTACCCTTGACTGCTTCTGCCTCCAATAGATTTCCTAAGCACTAGTGTTTTAAGGAACGGCTTAAAAACAGAATCCTAATGTGATTTCTTTATAATGGGTGTGTTCCTTATCTTATCCTAGTGTCTAAACTCTTCTCCATGGCTGGACCCCCAAATAATATTCCTTTACGTGCTAAGGGGTATCTAGAGAGTGGGATAGGTTTAATAACTACCCTAACCCTAACGCGTACCCTAACCCTAACCCCTACCCTAACCCTAACACGTACCCTAATCCTAACCCGTACCCTAAACCGAGCCCTAACCCTAACACTAACCCTAACCCTAACCCTAACCCATACCCTACACCGTACCCGAACCCCTCCCCAAACCCGTACCCTAAGCCGTACCCTAAGCCTAACCCTAAGCCTAACCCTAACCCTAGGCTACCCTTGACTGCTTCTGCCTCCAATAGATTTCCTAAGCACTAGTGTTTGAAGGAACAGCTTAAAAAGAGAATCCTAATGTGATTTCTTTATAATGGGTGTGTTCCTTATCTTATCCTAGTGTCTAAACTCTTCTCCATGGCTGGACCCCCAAATAATATTCCTTTACATGCTAAGGGGTATCTAGAGAGTGGGATAGGTTTAATAACTACCCTAACCCTAACGCGTACCCTAACCCTAACGCGTACCCTAACCCTAAAACGTACCCTAATCCTAACCCGTACACTAAACCGAGGCCTAACCCTAACTCAAACCCTAACCCTAACCCTAACCCATACCCTACGCCGTACCGGAACCCCTCCCCGAACCCGTACCCTAAGCCGTACCCTAACCCTAACCCTAAGCCTAACCCTAACCCTAGGCTACCCTTGACTGCTTCTGCCTCCAATAGATTTCCTAAGCACTAGTGTTTGAAGGAACAGCTTAAAAAGAGAATCCTAATGTGATTTCTTTATAATGGGTGTGTTCCTTATCTTATCCTAGTGTCTAAACTCTTCTCCATGGCTGGACCCTCAAATAATATTCCTTTACGTGCTAAGGGGTATCTAGAGAGTGGGATAGGTTTACTAACTACCCTAACCCTAATGCGTACCCTAACCCTAACCCCTACCCTAACCCTAACACGTACCCTAATCCTAACCCGTACCCTAAACCGAGCCCTAACCCTAACACTAACCCTAACCCTAACCCTAACCCATACCCTATGCCGTACCCGAACCCCTCCCCGAACCCCTACCCTAAGCTGTACCCTAACCCTAACCCTAAGCCTAACCCTAACCCTAGGCTACCCTTGACTGCTTCTGCCTCCAATAGATTTCCTAAGCACTAGTGTTTTAAGGAACAGCTTAAAAAGAGAATCCTAATGTGATTTCTTTATAATGTATGTGTTCCTTATTTTATCCTAGTGTCTAAACTCTTCTCCATGGCTGGACCCGCAAATAATATTCCTTTACGTGCTAAGGGGTATCTAGAGAGTGGGATAGGTTTAATAACTACCCTAACCCTAACGCGTACCCTAACCCTAACCCCTACCCTAACCCTAACACGTACCCTAATCCTAACCCGTACCCTAAACCGAGCCCTAACCCTAACACTAACCCTAAACCTAACCCTAACCCATACCCTACACCGTACCCGAACCCCTCCCCAAACCCGTACCCTAAGCCGTACCCTAAGCCTAACCCTAAGCCTAACCCTAACCCTAGGCTACCCTTGACTGCTTCTGCCTCCAACAGATTTCCTAAGCACTAATGTTTGAAGGAACAGCTTAAAAAGAGAATCCTAATGTGATTTCTTTATAATGGGTGTGTTCCTTATCTTATCCTAGTGTCTAAACTCTTCTCCATGGCTGGACCCCCAAATAATATTCCTTTACGTGCTAAGGGGTATCTAGAGAGTGGGATAGGTTTAATAACTACCCTAACCCTAACGCGTACCCTAACGCTAACCCCTACCCTAACCCTAACACGTACCCTAATCCTAACCCGTACACTAAACCGAGCCCTAACCCTAACTCAAACCCTAACCCTAACCCTAACCCATACCCTACGCCGTACCCGAACCCCTCCCCGAACCCCTACCCTAAGCCGTACCCTAACCCTAACCCTAAGCCTAACCCTAACCCTAGGCTACCCTTGACTGCTTCTGCCTCCAATAGATTTCCTAAGCACTAGTGTTTGAAGGAACAGCTTAAAAAGAGAATCCTAATGTGATTTCTTTATAATGGGTGTGTTCCTTATCTTATCCTAGTGTCTAAACCCTTCTCCATGGCTGGACCCCCAAATAATATTCCTTTACGTGCTAAGGGGTATCTAGAGAGTGGGATAGGTTTAATAACTACCCTAACCCTAATGCGTACCCTAACCCTAACCCCTACCCTATCCCTAACACGTACCCTAATCCTAACCCGTACCCTAAACCGAGCCCTAACCCTAACACGAACCCTAACCCTAACCCTAACCCATACCCTACGCCGTACCCGAACCCCTCCCCGAACCCCTACCCTAAGCCGTACCCTAACCCTAACCCTAAGCCTAACCCTAACCCTAGGCTACCCTTGACTGCTTCTGCCTCCAATAGATTTCCTAAGCACTAGTGTTTTAAGGAACAGCTTAAAAAGAGAATCCTAATGTGATTTCTTTATGATGTATGTGTTCCTTATTTTATCCTAGTGTCTAAACTCTTCTCCATGGCTGGACCCGCAAATAATATTCCTTTACGTGCTAAGGGGTATCTAGAGAGTGGGATAGGTTTAATAACTACCCTAACCCTAACGCGTACCCTAACCCTAACCCCTACCCTAACCCTAACACGTACCCTAATCCTAACCCGTACCCTGAACCGAGCCCTAACCCTAACACTAACCCTAACCCTAACCCTAACCCATACCTTACGCCGTGCCCGAACCCCTCCCCGAACCCGTACCCTAAGCCGTACCCTAAGCCTAACCCTAAGCCTAACCCTAACCCTAGGCTACCCTTGACTGCTTCTGCCTCCAATAGATTTCCTAAGCACTAGTGTTTTAAGAAACAGCTTAAAAAGAGAATCCTAATGTGATTTCTTTATAATGGGTGTGTTCCTTATCTTATCCTAGTGTCTAAACTCTTCTCCATGGCTGGACCCCCAAATAATATTCCTTTACGTGCTAAGGGGTATCTAGAGAGTGGGATAGGTTTAATAACTACCCTAACCCTAACACGTACCCTAACCCTAACCCCTACCCTAACCCTAACACGTACCCTAATCCTAACCCGTACCCTGAACCGAGCCCTAACCCTAACACTAACCCTAACCCTAACCCTAACCCATACCCTACGCCGTACCCGAACCCCTCCCCGAACCCGTACCCTAAGCCGTACCCTAAGCCTAACCCTAAGCCTAACCGTAACCCTAGGCTACCCTTGACTGCTTCTGCCTCCAACAGATTTCCTAAGCACTAGTGTTTGAAGGAACAGCTTAAAAAGAGAATCCTAATGTGATTTCTTTATAATGTATGTGTTCCTTATTTTATCCTAGTGTCTAAACTCTTCTCCATGGCTGGACCCCCAAATAATATTCCTTTACGTGCTAAGGGGTATCTAGAGAGTGGGATAGTTTTAATAACTACCCTAACCCTAATGCGTACCCTAACCCTAACCCCTACCCTAACCCTAACACGTACCCTAATCCTAACCCATACCCTGAACCGAGCCCTAACCCTAACACTAACCCTAACCCTAACACTAACCCATACCCTACGCCGTACCCGAACCCCTCCCCGAACCCGTACCCTAAGCCGTACCCTAAGCCTAACCCTAAGCCTAACCCTAACCCTAGGCTACCCTTGACTGCTTCTGCCTCCAATAGATTTCCTAAGCACTAGTGTTTTAAGGAACAGCTTAAAAAGAGAATCCTAATGTGATTTCTTTATAATGGGTGTGTTCCTTATCTTATCCTAGTGTCTAAACTCTTCTCCATGGCTGGACCCTCAAATAATATTCCTTTACGTGCTAAGGGGTATCTAGAGAGTGGGATAGGTTTACTAACTACCCTAACCCTAATGCGTACCCTAACCCTAACCCCTACCCTAACCCTAACACGTACCCTAATCCTAACCCGTACCCTAAACCGAGCCCTAACCCTAACACGAACCCTAACCCTAACCCTAACCCATACCCTATGCCGTACCCGAACCCCTCCCCGAACCCCTACCCTAAGCCGTACCCTAACCCTAACCCTAAGCCTAACCCTAACCCTAGGCTACCCTTGACTGCTTCTGCCTCCAATAGATTTCCTAAGCACTAGTGTTTTAAGGAACAGCTTAAAAAGAGAATCCTAATGTGATTTCTTTATAATGTATGTGTTCCTTATTTTATCCTAGTGTCTAAACTCTTCTCCATGGCTGGACCCGCAAATAATATTCCTTTACGTGCTAAGGGGTATCTAGAGAGTGGGATAGGTTTAATAACTACCCTAACCCTAACGCGTACCCTAACCCTAACCCCTACCCTAACCCTAACACGTACCCTAATCCTAACCCGTACCCTAAACCGAGCCCTAACCCTAACACTAACCCTAAACCTAACCCTAACCCATACCCTACACCGTACCCGAACCCCTCCCCAAACCCGTACCCTAAGCCGTACCCTAAGCCTAACCCTAAGCCTAACCCTAACCCTAGGCTACCCTTGACTGCTTCTGCCTCCAACAGATTTCCTAAGCACTAATGTTTGAAGGAACAGCTTAAAAAGAGAATCCTAATGTGATTTCTTTATAATGGGTGTGTTCCTTATCTTATCCTAGTGTCTAAACTCTTCTCCATGGCTGGACCCCCAAATAATATTCCTTTACGTGCTAAGGGGTATCTGGAGAGTGGGATAGGTTTAATAACTACCCTAACCCTAACGCGTACCCTAACCCTAACCCCTACCCTAACCCTAACACGTACCCTAATCCTAACCCGTACACTAAACCGAGACCTAACCCTAACACTAACCCTAACCCTAACCCTAACCCATACCCTACGCCGTACCCGAACCCCTCCCCGAACCCGTACCATAAGCCGTACCCTAACCCTAACCCTAAGCCTAACCCTAACCCTAGGCTACCCTTGACTGCTTCTGCCTCCAATAGATTTCCTAAGCACTAGTGTTTGAAGGAACAGCTTAAAAAGAGAATCCTAATGTGATTTCTTTATAATGGGTGTGTTCCTTATCTTATCCTAGTGTCTAAACTCTTCTCCATGGCTGGACCCGCAAATAATATTCCTTTACGTGCTAAGGGGTATCTAGAGAGTGGGATAGGTTTACTAACTACCCTAACCCTAATGCGTACCCTAACCCTAACCCCTACCCTAAACCTAACACGTACCCTAATCCTAACCCGTACCCTAAACCGAGCCCTAACCCTAACACGAACCCTAACCCTAACCCTAACCCATACCCTACGCCGTACCCGAACCCCTCCCCGAACCCCTACCCTAAGCCGTACCCTAACCCTAACCCTAAGCCTAACCCTAACCCTAACCCTAACCCTAACCCTAACCCTAACCCTAACCCTAACCCTAACCCTAACCCTAACCCTAACCCTAACCCTAACCCTAACACTAACCCTAACCCTAACCCATACCCTACGCCGTACCCGAACCCCTCCCCGAACCCGTACCCTAAGCCGTACCCTAAGCCTAACCCTAAGCCTAACCCTAACCCTAGGCTACCCTTGACTGCTTCTGCCTCCAATAGATTTCCTAAGCACTAGTGTTTTAAGGAACGGCTTAAAAACAGAATCCTAATGTGATTTCTTTATAATGGGTGTGTTCCTTATCTTATCCTAGTGTCTAAACTCTTCTCCATGGCTGGACCCCCAAATAATATTCCTTTACGTGCTAAGGGGTATCTAGAGAGTGGGATAGGTTTAATAACTACCCTAACCCTAACGCGTACCCTAACCCTAACCCCTACCCTAACCCTAACACGTACCCTAATCCTAACCCGTACCCTAAACCGAGCCCTAACCCTAACACTAACCCTAACCCTAACCCTAACCCATACCCTACACCGTACCCGAACCCCTCCCCAAACCCGTACCCTAAGCCGTACCCTAAGCCTAACCCTAAGCCTAACCCTAACCCTAGGCTACCCTTGACTGCTTCTGCCTCCAATAGATTTCCTAAGCACTAGTGTTTGAAGGAACAGCTTAAAAAGAGAATCCTAATGTGATTTCTTTATAATGGGTGTGTTCCTTATCTTATCCTAGTGTCTAAACTCTTCTCCATGGCTGGACCCCCAAATAATATTCCTTTACATGCTAAGGGGTATCTAGAGAGTGGGATAGGTTTAATAACTACCCTAACCCTAACGCGTACCTTAACCCTAACGCGTACCCTAACCCTAAAACGTACCCTAATCCTAACCCGTACAGTAAACCGAGGCCTAACCCTAACTCAAACCCTAACCCTAACCCTAACCCATACCCTACGCCGTACCGGAACCCCTCCCCGAACCCGTACCCTAAGCCGTACCCTAACCCTAACCCTAAGCCTAACCCTAACCCTAGGCTACCCTTGACTGCTTCTGCCTCCAATAGATTTCCTAAGCACTAGTGTTTGAAGGAACAGCTTAAAAAGAGAATCCTAATGTGATTTCTTTATAATGGGTGTGTTCCTTATCTTATCCTAGTGTCTAAACTCTTCTCCATGGCTGGACCCTCAAATAATATTCCTTTACGTGCTAAGGGGTATCTAGAGAGTGGGATAGGTTTACTAACTACCCTAACCCTAATGCGTACCCTAACCCTAACCCCTACCCTAACCCTAACACGTACCCTAATCCTAACCCGTACCCTAAACCGAGCCCTAACCCTAACACTAACCCTAACCCTAACCCTAACCCATACCCTATGCCGTACCCGAACCCCTCCCCGAACCCCTACCCTAAGCTGTACCCTAACCCTAACCCTAAGCCTAACCCTAACCCTAGGCTACCCTTGACTGCTTCTGCCTCCAATAGATTTCCTAAGCACTAGTGTTTTAAGGAACAGCTTAAAAAGAGAATCCTAATGTGATTTCTTTATAATGTATGTGTTCCTTATTTTATCCTAGTGTCTAAACTCTTCTCCATGGCTGGACCCGCAAATAATATTCCTTTACGTGCTAAGGGGTATCTAGAGAGTGGGATAGGTTTAATAACTACCCTAACCCTAACGCGTACCCTAACCCTAACCCCTACCCTAACCCTAACACGTACCCTAATCCTAACCCGTACCCTAAACCGAGCCCTAACCCTAACACTAACCCTAAACCTAACCCTAACCCATACCCTACACCGTACCCGAACCCCTCCCCAAACCCGTACCCTAAGCCGTACCCTAAGCCTAACCCTAAGCCTAACCCTAACCCTAGGCTACCCTTGACTGCTTCTGCCTCCAACAGATTTCCTAAGCACTAATGTTTGAAGGAACAGCTTAAAAAGAGAATCCTAATGTGATTTCTTTATAATGGGTGTGTTCCTTATCTTATCCTAGTGTCTAAACTCTTCTCCATGGCTGGACCCCCAAATAATATTCCTTTACGTGCTAAGGGGTATCTAGAGAGTGGGATAGGTTTAATAACTACCCTAACCCTAACGCGTACCCTAACGCTAACCCCTACCCTAACCCTAACACGTACCCTAATCCTAACCCGTACACTAAACCGAGCCCTAACCCTAACTCAAACCCTAACCCTAACCCTAACCCATACCCTACGCCGTACCCGAACCCCTCCCCGAACCCCTACCCTAAGCCGTACCCTAACCCTAACCCTAAGCCTAACCCTAACCCTAGGCTACCCTTGACTGCTTCTGCCTCCAATAGATTTCCTAAGCACTAGTGTTTGAAGGAACAGCTTAAAAAGAGAATCCTAATGTGATTTCTTTATAATGGGTGTGTTCCTTATCTTATCCTAGTGTCTAAACCCTTCTCCATGGCTGGACCCCCAAATAATATTCCTTTACGTGCTAAGGGGTATCTAGAGAGTGGGATAGGTTTAATAACTACCCTAACCCTAATGCGTACCCTAACCCTAACCCCTACCCTAACCCTAACACGTACCCTAATCCTAACCCGTACCCTAAACCGAGCCCTAACCCTAACACGAACCCTAACCCTAACCCTAACCCATACCCTACGCCGTACCCGAACCCCTCCCCGAACCCCTACCCTAAGCCGTACCCTAACCCTAACCCTAAGCCTAACCCTAACCCTAGGCTACCCTTGACTGCTTCTGCCTCCAATAGATTTCCTAAGCACTAGTGTTTTAAGGAACAGCTTAAAAAGAGAATCCTAATGTGATTTCTTTATGATGTATGTGTTCCTTATTTTATCCTAGTGTCTAAACTCTTCTCCATGGCTGGACCCGCAAATAATATTCCTTTACGTGCTAAGGGGTATCTAGAGAGTGGGATAGGTTTAATAACTACCCTAACCCTAACGCGTACCCTAACCCTAACCCCTACCCTAACCCTAACACGTACCCTAATCCTAACCCGTACCCTGAACCGAGCCCTAACCCTAACACTAACCCTAACCCTAACCCTAACCCATACCTTACGCCGTGCCCGAACCCCTCCCCGAACCCGTACCCTAAGCCGTACCCTAAGCCTAACCCTAAGCCTAACCCTAACCCTAGGCTACCCTTGACTGCTTCTGCCTCCAATAGATTTCCTAAGCACTAGTGTTTTAAGAAACAGCTTAAAAAGAGAATCCTAATGTGATTTCTTTATAATGGGTGTGTTCCTTATCTTATCCTAGTGTCTAAACTCTTCTCCATGGCTGGACCCCCAAATAATATTCCTTTACGTGCTAAGGGGTATCTAGAGAGTGGGATAGGTTTAATAACTACCCTAACCCTAACACGTACCCTAACCCTAACCCCTACCCTAACCCTAACACGTACCCTAATCCTAACCCGTACCCTGAACCGAGCCCTAACCCTAACACTAACCCTAACCCTAACCCTAACCCATACCCTACGCCGTACCCGAACCCCTCCCCGAACCCGTACCCTAAGCCGTACCCTAAGCCTAACCCTAAGCCTAACCGTAACCCTAGGCTACCCTTGACTGCTTCTGCCTCCAACAGATTTCCTAAGCACTAGTGTTTGAAGGAACAGCTTAAAAAGAGAATCCTAATGTGATTTCTTTATAATGTATGTGTTCCTTATTTTATCCTAGTGTCTAAACTCTTCTCCATGGCTGGACCCCCAAATAATATTCCTTTACGTGCTAAGGGGTATCTAGAGAGTGGGATAGTTTTAATAACTACCCTAACCCTAATGCGTACCCTAACCCTAACCCCTACCCTAACCCTAACACGTACCCTAATCCTAACCCATACCCTGAACCGAGCCCTAACCCTAACACTAACCCTAACCCTAACCCTAACCCATACCCTACGCCGTACCCGAACCCCTCCCCGAACCCGTACCCTAAGCCGTACCCTAAGCCTAACCCTAAGCCTAACCCTAACCCTAGGCTACCCTTGACTGCTTCTGCCTCCAATAGATTTCCTAAGCACTAGTGTTTTAAGGAACAGCTTAAAAAGAGAATCCTAATGTGATTTCTTTATAATGGGTGTGTTCCTTATCTTATCCTAGTGTCTAAACTCTTCTCCATGGCTGGACCCTCAAATAATATTCCTTTACGTGCTAAGGGGTATCTAGAGAGTGGGATAGGTTTACTAACTACCCTAACCCTAATGCGTACCCTAACCCTAACCCCTACCCTAACCCTAACACGTACCCTAATCCTAACCCGTACCCTAAACCGAGCCCTAACCCTAACACGAACCCTAACCCTAACCCTAACCCATACCCTATGCCGTACCCGAACCCCTCCCCGAACCCCTACCCTAAGCCGTACCCTAACCCTAACCCTAAGCCTAACCCTAACCCTAGGCTACCCTTGACTGCTTCTGCCTCCAATAGATTTCCTAAGCACTAGTGTTTTAAGGAACAGCTTAAAAAGAGAATCCTAATGTGATTTCTTTATAATGTATGTGTTCCTTATTTTATCCTAGTGTCTAAACTCTTCTCCATGGCTGGACCCTCAAATAATATTCCTTTACGTGCTAAGGGGTATCTAGAGAGTGGGATAGGTTTAATAACTACCCTAACCCTAACGCGTACCCTAACCCTAACCCCTACCCTAACCCTAACACGTACCCTAATCCTAACCCGTACCCTAAACCGAGCCCTAACCCTAACACTAACCCTAAACCTAACCCTAACCCATACCCTACACCGTACCCGAACCCCTCCCCAAACCCGTACCCTAAGCCGTACCCTAAGCCTAACCCTAAGCCTAACCCTAACCCTAGGCTACCCTTGACTGCTTCTGCCTCCAACAGATTTCCTAAGCACTAATGTTTGAAGGAACAGCTTAAAAAGAGAATCCTAATGTGATTTCTTTATAATGGGTGTGTTCCTTATCTTATCCTAGTGTCTAAACTCTTCTCCATGGCTGGACCCCCAAATAATATTCCTTTACGTGCTAAGGGGTATCTAGAGAGTGGGATAGGTTTAATAACTACCCTAACCCTAACACGTACCCTAACCCTAACCCCTACCCTAACCCTAACACGTACCCTAATCCTAACCCGTACCCTGAACCGAGCCCTAACCCTAACACTAACCCTAACCCTAACCCTAACCCATACCCTACGCCGTACCCGAACCCCTCCCCGAACCCGTACCCTAAGCCGTACCCTAAGCCTAACCCTAAGCCTAACCCTAACCCTAGGCTACCCTTGACTGCTTCTGCCTCCAACAGATTTCCTAAGCACTAGTGTTTGAAGGAACAGCTTAAAAAGAGAATCCTAATGTGATTTCTTTATAATGTATGTGTTCCTTATTTTATCCTAGTGTCTAAACTCTTCTCCATGGCTGGACCCCCAAATAATATTCCTTTACGTGCTAAGGGGTATCTAGAGAGTGGGATAGTTTTAATAACTACCCTAACCCTAATGCGTACCCTAACCCTAACCCCTACCCTAACCCTAACACGTACCCTAATCCTAACCCATACCCTGAACCGAGCCCTAACCCTAACACTAACCCTAACCCTAACCCTAACCCATACCCTACGCCGTACCCGAACCCCTCCCCGAACCCGTACCCTAAGCCGTACCCTAAGCCTAACCCTAAGCCTAACACTAACCCTAGGCTACCCTTGACTGCTTCTGCCTCCAATAGATTTCCTAAGCACTAGTGTTTGAAGGAACAGCTTAAAAAGAGAATCCTAATGTGATTTCTTTATAATGGGTGTGTTCCTTATCTTATCCTAGTGTCTAAACTCTTCTCCATGGCTGGACCCTCAAATAATATTCCTTTACGTGCTAAGGGGTATCTAGAGAGTGGGATAGGTTTACTAACTACCCTAACCCTAATGCGTACCCTAACCCTAACCCCTACCCTAACCCTAACACGTACCCTAATCCTAACCCGTACCCTAAACCGAGCCCTAACCCTAACACGAACCCTAACCCTAACCCTAACCCATACCCTATGCCTTACCCGAACCCCTCCCCGAACCCGTACCCTAAGCCGTACCCTAACCCTAACCCTAAGCCTAACCCTAACCCTAGGCTACCCTTGACTGCTTCTGCCTCCAATAGATTTCCTAAGCACTAGTGTTTTAAGGAACAGCTTAAAAAGAGAATCCTAATGTGATTTCTTTATAATGGGTGTGTTCCTTATCTTATCCTAGTGTCTAAACTCTTCTCCATGGCTGAACCCACAAATAATATTCCTTTACGTGCTAAGGGGTATCTAGAGAGTGGGATAGGTTTAATAACTACCCTAACCCTAACGCGTACCCTAACCCTAACCCCTACCCTAACCCTAAAACGTACCCTAATCCTAACCCGTACACTAAACCGAGCCCTAACCCTAACTCAAACCCTAACCGTAACCCATACCCTACGCCGTACCCGAACCCCTCCCCGAACCCGTACCATAATCCGTACCCTAAGCCTAACCCTAAGCCTAACCCTAACCCTAGGCTACCCTTGACTGCTTCTGCCTCCAATAGATTTCCTAAGCACTAGTGTTTGAAGGAACAGCTTAAAAAGAGAATCCTAATGTGATTTCTTTATAATGGGTGTGTTCCTTATCTTATCCTAGTGTCTAAACTCTTCTCCATGGCTGGACCCCCAAATAATATTCCTTTACGTGCTAAGGGGTATCTAGAGAGTGGGATAGGTTTAATAACTACCCTAACCCTAATGCGTACCCTAACCCTAACCCCTACCCTAACCCTAACACGTACCCTAATCCTAACCCGTACCCTAAACCGAGCCCTAACCCTAACACGAACCCTAACCCTAACCCTAACCCATACCCTACGCCGTACCCGAACCCCTCCCCGAACCCCTACCCTAAGCCGTACCCTAACCCTAAACCTATGCCTAACCCTAACCCTAGGCTACCCTTGACTGCTTCTGCCTCCAATAGATTTCCTAAGCACTAGTGTTTTAAGGAACAGCTTAAAAAGAGAATCCTAATGTGATTTCTTTATAATGTATGTGTTCCTTATTTTATCCTAGTGTCTAAACTCTTCTCCATGGCTGGACCCCCAAATAATATTCCTTTACGTGCTAAGGGGTATCTAGAGAGTGGGATAGGTTTAATAACTACCCTAACCCTAACGCGTACCCTAACCCTAACCCCTACCCTAACCCTAACACGTACCCTAATCCTAACCCGTACCCTAAACCGAGCCCTAACCCTAACACTAACCCTAACCCTAACCCTAACCCATACCCTACGCCGTACCCGAACCCCTCCCCGAACCCGTAGCCTAAGCCGTACCCTAAGCCTAACCCTAAGCCTAACCCTAACCCTAGGCTACCCTTGACTGCTTCTGCCTCCAATAGATTTCCTAAGCACTAGTGTTTGAAGGAACAGCTTAAAAAGAGAATCCTAATGTGATTTCTTTATAATGGGTGTGTTCCTTATCTTATCCTAGTGTCTAAACTCTTCTCCATGACTGGACCCCCAAATAATATTCCTTTACGTGCTAAGGGGTATCTAGAGAGTGGGATAGGTTTAATAACTACCCTAACCCTAACACGTACCCTAACCCTAACCCCTACCCTAACCCTAACACGTACCCTTATCCTAACCCGTACCCTGAACCGAGCCCTAACCCGAACACTAACCCTAACCCTAACCCTAACCCATACCCTACGCCGTACCCGAACCCCTCCCCGAACCCGTACCCTAAGCCGTACCCTAAGCCTAACCCTAAGCCTAACCCTAACCCTAGGCTACCCTTGACTGCTTCTGCCTCCAATAGATTTCCTAAGCACTAGTGTTTTAAGGAACGGCTTAAAAACAGAATCCTAATGTGATTTCTTTATAATGGGTGTGTTCCTTATCTTATCCTAGTGTCTAAACTCTTCTCCATGGCTGGACCCCCAAATAATATTCCTTTACGTGCTAAGGGGTATCTAGAGAGTGGGATAGGTTTAATAACTACCCTAACCCTAACGCGTACCCTAACCCTAACCCCTACCCTAACCCTAACACGTACCCTAATCCTAACCCGTACCCTAAACTGAGCCCTAACCCTAACACTAACCCTAACCCTAACCCTAACCCATACCCTACACCGTACCCGAACCCCTCCCCGAAACCGTACCCTAAGCCGTACCCTAACCCTAACCCTAAGCCTAACCCTAACCCTAGGCTACCCTTGACTGCTTCTGCCTCCAATAGATTTCCTAAGCACTAGTGTTTGAAGGAACAGCTTAAAAAGAGAATCCTAATGTGATTTCTTTATAATGGGTGTGTTCCTTATCTTATCCTAGTGTCTAAACTCTTCTCCATGGCTGGACCCCCAAATAATATTCCTTTACGTGCTAAGGGGTATCTAGAGAGTGGGATAGTTTTAATAACTACCCTAAACCTAACGCGTACCCTAACCCTAACCCCTACCCTAACCCTAACCCGTACCCTACTCCTAACCCGTACCCTAAACTGAGCCCTAACCCTAACACTAACCCTAACCCTAACCCTAACCCATACCCTATGCCGTACCCGAACCCCTCCCCGAACCCGTACCCTAAGCCGTACCCTAAGCCTAACCCTAAGCCTAACCCTAACCCTAGGCTACCCTTGACTGCTTCTGCCTCCAATAGATTTCCTAAGCACTAGTGTTTGAAGGAACAGCTTAAAAAGAGAATCCTAATGTGATTTCTTTATAATGGGTGTGTTCCTTATCTTATCCTAGTGTCTAAACTCTTCTCCATGGCTGGACCCCCAAATAATATTCCTTTACGTGCTAAGGGGTATCTAGAGAGTGGGATAGGTTTAATAACTACCCTAACCCTAATGCGTACCCTAACCCTAACCCCTACCCTAACCCTAACACGTACCCTAATCCTAACCCGTACCCTAAACCGAGCCCTAACCCTAACACGAACCCTAACCCTAACCCTAACCCATACCCTACGCCGTACCCGAACCCCTCCCCGAACCCGTAGCCTAAGCCGTACCCTAAGCCTAACCCTAAGCCTAACCCTAACCCTAGGCTACCCTTGACTGCTTCTGCCTCCAATAGATTTCCTAAGCACTAGTGTTTTAAGGAACAGCTTAAAAAGAGAATCCTAATGTGATTTCTTTATAATGTATGTGTTCCTTATTTTATCCTAGTGTCTAAACTCTTCTCCATGGCTGGACCCCCAAATAATATTCCTTTACGTGCTAAGGGGTATCTAGAGAGTGGGATAGGTTTAATAACTACCCTAACCCTAACGCGTACCCTAACCCTAACCCCTACCCTAACCCTAACACGTACCCTAATCCTAACCCGTACCCTAAACCGAGCCCTAACCCTAACACTAACCCTAACCCTAACCCTAACCCATACCCTACGCCGTACCCGAACCCCTCCCCGAACCCGTAGCCTAAGCCGTACCCTAAGCCTAACCCTAAGCCTAACCCTAACCCTAGGCTACCCTTGACTGCTTCTGCCTCCAATAGATTTCCTAAGCACTAGTGTTTGAAGGAACAGCTTAAAAAGAGAATCCTAATGTGATTTCTTTATAATGGGTGTGTTCCTTATCTTATCCTAGTGTCTAAACTCTTCTCCATGACTGGACCCCCAAATAATATTCCTTTACGTGCTAAGGGGTATCTAGAGAGTGGGATAGGTTTAATAACTACCCTAACCCTAACACGTACCCTAACCCTAACCCCTACCCTAACCCTAACACGTACCCTTATCCTAACCCGTACCCTGAACCGAGCCCTAACCCGAACACTAACCCTAACCCTAACCCTAACCCATACCCTACGCCGTACCCGAACCCCTCCCCGAACCCGTACCCTAAGCCGTACCCTAAGCCTAACCCTAAGCCTAACCCTAACCCTAGGCTACCCTTGACTGCTTCTGCCTCCAATAGATTTCCTAAGCACTAGTGTTTTAAGGAACGGCTTAAAACAGAATCCTAATGTGATTTCTTTATAATGGGTGTGTTCCTTATCTTATCCTAGTGTCTAAACTCTTCTCCATGGCTGGACCCCCAAATAATATTCCTTTACGTGCTAAGGGGTATCTAGAGAGTGGGATAGGTTTAATAACTACCCTAACCCTAACGCGTACCCTAACCCTAACCCCTACCCTAACCCTAACACGTACCCTAATCCTAACCCGTACCCTAAACTGAGCCCTAACCCTAACACTAACCCTAACCCTAACCCTAACCCATACCCTACACCGTACCCGAACCCCTCCCCGAAACCGTACCCTAAGCCGTACCCTAACCCTAACCCTAAGCCTAACCCTAACCCTAGGCTACCCTTGACTGCTTCTGCCTCCAATAGATTTCCTAAGCACTAGTGTTTGAAGGAACAGCTTAAAAAGAGAATCCTAATGTGATTTCTTTATAATGGGTGTGTTCCTTATCTTATCCTAGTGTCTAAACTCTTCTCCATGGCTGGACCCCCAAATAATATTCCTTTACGTGCTAAGGGGTATCTAGAGAGTGGGATAGTTTTAATAACTACCCTAAACCTAACGCGTACCCTAACCCTAACCCCTACCCTAACCCTAACCCGTACCCTACTCCTAACCCGTACCCTAAACTGAGCCCTAACCCTAACACTAACCCTAACCCTAACCCTAACCCATACCCTATGCCGTACCCGAACCCCTCCCCGAACCCGTACCCTAAGCCGTACCCTAAGCCTAACCCTAAGCCTAACCCTAACCCTAGGCTACCCTTGACTGCTTCTGCCTCCAATAGATTTCCTAAGCACTAGTGTTTGAAGGAACAGCTTAAAAAGTGAATCCTAATGTGATTTCTTTATAATGGGTGTGTTCCTTATCTTATCCTAGTGTCTAAACTCTTCTCCATGGCTGGACCCCCAAATAATATTCCTTTACGTGCTAAGGGGTATCTAGAGAGTGGGATAGGTTTAATAACTACCCTAACCCTAATGCGTACCCTAACCCTAACCCCTACCCTAACCCTAACACGTACCCTAATCCTAACCCGTACCCTAAACCGAGCCCTAACCCTAACACGAACCCTAACCCTAACCCTAACCCATACACTACGCCGTACCCGAACCCCTCCCCGAACCCCTACCCTAAGCCGTACCCTAACCCTAAACCTAAGCCTAACCCTAACCCTAGGCTACCCTTGACTGCTTCTGCCTCCAATAGATTTCCTAAGCACTAGTGTTTTAAGGAACAGCTTAAAAAGAGAATCCTAATGTGATTTCTTTATAATGTATGTGTTCCTTATTTTATCCTAGTGTCTAAACTCTTCTCCATGGCTGGACCCGCAAATAATATTCCTTTACGTGCTAAGGGGTATCTAGAGAGTGGGATAGGTTTAATAACTACCCTAACCCTAACGCGTACCCTAACCCTAACCCCTACCCTAACCCTAACACGTACCCTAATCCTAACCCGTACCCTAAACCGAGCCCTAACCCTAACACTAACCTTAAACCTAACCCTAACCCATACCCTACACCGTACCCGAACCCCTCCCCAAACCCGTACCCTAAGCCGTACCCTAAGCCTAACCCTAAGCCTAACCCTAACCCTAGGCTACCCTTGACTGCTTCTGCCTCCAATAGATTTCCTAAGCACTAGTGTTTTAAGGAACGGCTTAAAAACAGAATCCTAATGTGATTTCTTTATAATGGGTGTGTTCCTTATCTTATCCTAGTGTCTAAACTCTTCTCCATGGCTGGACCCCCAAATAATATTCCTTTACGTGCTAAGGGGTATCTAGAGAGTGGGATAGGTTTAATAACTACCCTAACCCTAACGCGTACCCTAACCCTAACCCCTACCCTAACCCTAACACGTACCCTAATCCTAACCCGTACCCTAAACTGAGCCCTAACCCTAACACTAACCCTAACACTAACCCTAACCCATACCCTACACCGTACCCGAACCCTCCCCGAAACCGTACCCTAAGCCGTACCCTAACCCTAACCCTAAGCCTAACCCTAACCCTAGGCTACCCTTGACTGCTTCTGCCTCCAATAGATTTCCTAAGCACTAGTGTTTGAAGGAACAGCTTAAAAAGAGAATCCTAATGTGATTTCTTTATAATGGGTGTGTTCCTTATCTTATCCTAGTGTCTAAACTCTTCTCCATGGCTGGACCCCCAAATAATATTCCTTTACGTGCTAAGGGGTATCTAGAGAGTGGGATAGGTTTAATAACTACCCTAAACCTAACGCGTACCCTAACCCTAACCACTACCCTATCCCTAACACGTACCCTAATCCTAACCCGTACCCTAAACCGAGCCCTAACCCTAACACTAACCCTAACCCTAACCCTAACCCATACCCTACGCCGTACCCGAACCCCTCCCGGAACCCGTACCCTAAGCCGTACCCTAAGCCTAACCCTAAGCCTAACCCTAACCCTAGGCTACCCTTGACTGCTTCTGCCTCCAATAGATTTCCTAAGCACTAGTGTTTGAAGGAACAGCTTAAAAAGAGAATCCTAATGTGATTTCTTTATAATGGGTGTGTTCCTTATCTTATCCTAGTGTCTAAACTCTTCTCCATGGCTGGACCCCCAAATAATATTCCTTTACATGCTAAGGGGTATCTAGAGAGTGGGATAGGTTTAATAACTACCCTAACCCTAACGCGTACCCTAACCCTAACCCCTACCCTAAGCCTAAAACGTACCCTAATCCTAACCCGTACACTAAACCGAGGCCTAACCCTAACTCAAACCCTAACCCTAACCCTAACCCATACCCTACGCCGTACCGGAACCCCTCCCCGAACCCGTACCCTAAGCCGTGCCCTAACCCTAACCCTAACCCTAGGCTACCCTTGACTGCTTCTGCCTCCAATAGATTTCCTAAGCACTAGTGTTTGAAGGAACAGCTTAAAAAGAGAATCCTAATGTGATTTCTTTATAATGGGTGTGTTCCTTATCTTATCCTAGTGTCTAAACTCTTCTCCATGGCTGGACCCTCAAATAATATTCCTTTAGGTGCTAAGGGGTATCTAGAGAGTGGGATAGGTTTACTAACTACCCTAACCCTAATGCGTACCCTAACCCTAACCCCTACCCTAACCCTAACACGTACCCTAATCCTAACCCGTACCCTAAACCGAGCCCTAACCCTAACACGAACCCTAACCCTAACCCTAACCCATACCCTATGCCATACCCGAACCCCTCCCCGAACCCCTACCCTAAGTCGTACCCTAACCCTAACCCTAAGCCTAACCCTAACCCTAGGCTACCCTTGACTGCTTCTGCCTCCAATAGATTTCCTAAGCACTAGTGTTTTAAGGAACAGCTTAAAAAGAGAATCCTAATGTGATTTCTTTATAATGTATGTGTTCCTTATTTTATCCTAGTGTCTAAACTCTTCTCCATGGCTGGACCCGCAAATAATATTCCTTTACGTGCTAAGGGGTATCTAGAGAGTGGGATAGGTTTAATAACTACCCTAACCCTAACGCGTACCCTAACCCTAACCCCTACCCTAACCCTAACACGTACCCTAATCCTAACCCGTACCCTAAACCGAGACCTAACCCTAACACTAACCCTAAACCTAACCCTAACCCATACCCTACACCGTACCCGAACCCCTCCCCAAACCCGTACCCTAAGCCGTACCCTAAGCCTAACCCTAAGCCTAACCCTAACCCTAGGCTACCCTTGACTGCTTCTGCCTCCAACAGATTTCCTAAGCACTAATGTTTGAAGGAACAGCTTAAAAAGAGAATCCTAATGTGATTTCTTTATAATGGGTGTGTTCCTTATCTTATCCTAGTGTCTAAACTCTTCTCCATGGCTGGACCCCCAAATAATATTCCTTTACGTGCTAAGGGGTATCTAGAGAGTGGGATAGGTTTAATAACTACCCTAACCCTAACGCGTACCCTAACCCTAACGCGTACCCTAACCCTAACACGTACCCTAATCCTAACCCGTACACTAAACCGAGCCCTAACCCTAACTCAAACCCTAACCCTAACCCTAACCCATACCCTACGCCGTACCCGAACCCCTCCCCGAACCCATACCCTAAGCCGTACCCTAACCCTAACCCTAAGCCTAACCCTAACCCTAGGCTACCCTTGACTGCTTCTGCCTCCAATAGATTTCCTAAGCACTAGTGTTTGAAGGAACAGCTTAAAAAGAGAATCCTAATGTGATTTCTTTATAATGGGTGTGTTCCTTATCTTATCCTAGTGTCTAAACTCTTCTCCATGGCTGGACCCCCAAATAATATTCCTTTACATGCTAAGGGGTATCTAGAGAGTGGGATAGGTTTAATAACTACCCTAACCCTAACGCGTACCCTAACCCTAACCCCTACCCTAACCCTAAAACGTACCCTAATCCTAACCCGTACACTAAACCGAGGCCTAACCCTAACTCAAACCCTAACCCTAACCCTAACCCATACCCTACGCCGTACCGGAACCCCTCCCCGAACCCGTACCCTAAGCCGTGCCCTAACCCTAACCCTAACCCTAGGCTACCCTTGACTGCTTCTGCCTCCAATAGATTTCCTAAGCACTAGTGTTTGAAGGAACAGCTTAAAAAGAGAATCCTAATGTGATTTCTTTATAATGGGTGTGTTCCTTATCTTATCCTAGTGTCTAAACTCTTCTCCATGGCTGGACCCGCAAATAATATTCCTTTACGTGCTAAGGGGTATCTAGAGAGTGGGATAGGTTTACTAACTACCCTAACCCTAATGCGTACCCTAACCCTAACCCCTACCCTAACCCTAACACGTACCCTAATCCTAACCCGTACCCTAAACCGAGCCCTAACCCTAACACGAACCCTAACCCTAACCCTAACCCATACCCTATGCCGTACCCGAACCCCTCCCCGAACCCCTACCCTAAGTCGTACCCTAACCCTAACCCTAAGCCTAACCCTAACCCTAGGCTACCCTTGACTGCTTCTGCCTCCAATAGATTTCCTAAGCACTAGTGTTTTAAGGAACAGCTTAAAAAGAGAATCCTAATGTGATTTCTTTATAATGTATGTGTTCCTTATTTTATCCTAGTGTCTAAACTCTTCTCCATGGCTGGACCCGCAAATAATATTCCTTTACGTGCTAAGGGGTATCTAGAGAGTGGGATAGGTTTAATAACTACCCTAACCCTAACGCGTACCCTAACCCTAACCCCTACCCTAACCCTAACACGTACCCTAATCCTAACCCGTACCCTAAACCGAGACCTAACCCTAACACTAACCCTAAACCTAACCCTAACCCATACCCTACACCGTACCCGAACCCCTCCCCAAACCCGTACCCTAAGCCGTACCCTAAGCCTAACCCTAAGCCTAACCCTAACCCTAGGCTACCCTTGACTGCTTCTGCCTCCAACAGATTTCCTAAGCACTAATGTTTGAAGGAACAGCTTAAAAAGAGAATCCTAATGTGATTTCTTTATAATGGGTGTGTTCCTTATCTTATCCTAGTGTCTAAACTCTTCTCCATGGCTGGACCCCCAAATAATATTCCTTTACGTGCTAAGGGGTATCTAGAGAGTGGGATAGGTTTAATAACTACCCTAACCCTAACGCTTACCCTAACCCTAACGCGTACCCTAACCCTAACACGTACCCTAATCCTAACCCGTACACTAAACCGAGCCCTAACCCTAACTCAAACCCTAACCCTAACCCTAACCCATACCCTACGCCGTACCCGAACCCCTCCCCGAACCCATACCCTAAGCCGTACCCTAACCCTAACCCTAAGCCTAACCCTAACCCTAGGCTACCCTTGACTGCTTCTGCCTCCAATAGATTTCCTAAGCACTAGTGTTTGAAGGAACAGCTTAAAAAGAGAATCCTAATGTGATTTCTTTATAATGGGTGTGTTCCTTATCTTATCCTAGTGTCTAAACTCTTCTCCATGGCTGGACCCGCAAATAATATTCCTTTACGTGCTAAGGGGTATCTAGAGAGTGGGATAGGTTTACTAACTACCCTAACCCTAATGCGTACCCTAACCCTAACCCCTACCCTAACCCTAACACGTACCCTAATCCTAACCCGTACCCTAAACCGAGCCCTAACCCTAACACGAACCCTAACCCTAACCCTAACCCATACCCTACGCCGTACCCGAACCCCTCCCCGAACCCCTACCCTAAGCCGTACCCTAACCCTAACCCTAAGCCTAACCCTAACCCTAGGCTACCCTTGACTGCTTCTGCCTCCAATAGATTTCCTAAGCACTAGTGTTTTAAGGAACAGCTTAAAAAGAGAATCCTAATGTGATTTCTTTATAATGGGTGTGTTCCTTATCTTATCCTAGTGTCTAAACTCTTCTCCATGGCTGGACCCCCAAATAATATTCCTTTACGTGCTAAGGGGTATCTAGAGAGTGGGATAGGTTTAATAACTACCCTAACCCTAACGCGTACCCTAACCCTAACCCCTACCCTAACCCTAAAACGTACCCTAATCCTAACCCGTACACTAAACCGAGCCCTAACCCTAACTCAAACCCTAACCGTAACCCATACCCTACGCCGTACCCGAACCCCTCCCCGAACCCGTACCATAATCCGTACCCTAAGCCTAACCCTAAGCCTAACCCTAACCCTAGGCTACCCTTGACTGCTTCTGCCTCCAATAGATTTCCTAAGCACTAGTGTTTGAAGGAACAGCTTAAAAAGAGAATCCTAATGTGATTTCTTTATAATGGGTGTGTTCCTTATCTTATCCTAGTGTCTAAACTCTTCTCCATGGCTGGACCCCCAAATAATATTCCTTTACGTGCTAAGGGGTATCTAGAGAGTGGGATAGGTTTAATAACTACCCTAACCCTAATGCGTACCCTAACCCTAACCCCTACCCTAACCCTAACACGTACCCTAATCCTAACCCGTACCCTAAACCGAGCCCTAACCCTAACACGAACCCTAACCCTAACCCTAACCCATACCCTACGCCGTACCCGAACCCCTCCCCGAACCCCTACCCTAAGCCGTACCCTAACCCTAAACCTAAGCCTAACCCTAACCCTAGGCTACCCTTGACTGCTTCTGCCTCCAATAGATTTCCTAAGCACTAGTGTTTTAAGGAACAGCTTAAAAAGAGAATCCTAATGTGATTTCTTTATAATGTATGTGTTCCTTATTTTATCCTAGTGTCTAAACTCTTCTCCATGGCTGGACCCGCAAATAATATTCCTTTACGTGCTAAGGGGTATCTAGAGAGTGGGATAGGTTTAATAACTACCCTAACCCTAACGCGTACCCTAACCCTAACCCCTACCCTAACCCTAACACGTACCCTAATCCTAACCCGTACCCTAAACCGAGCCCTAACCCTAACACTAACCCTAACCCTAACCCTAACCCATACCCTACGCCGTACCCGAACCCCTCCCCGAACCCGTAGCCTAAGCCGTACCCTAAGCCTAACCCTAAGCCTAACCCTAACCCTAGGCTACCCTTGACTGCTTCTGCCTCCAATAGATTTCCTAAGCACTAGTGTTTGAAGGAACAGCTTAAAAAGAGAATCCTAATGTGATTTCTTTATAATGGGTGTGTTCCTTATCTTATCCTAGTGTCTAAACTCTTCTCCATGACTGGACCACCAAATAATATTCCTTTACGTGCTAAGGGGTATCTAGAGAGTGGGATAGGTTTAATAACTACCCTAACCCTAACACGTACCCTAACCCTAACCCCTACCCTAACCCTAACACGTACCCTAATCCTAACCCGTACCCTAAACTGAGCCCTAACCCTAACACTAACCCTAACACTAACCCTAACCCATACCCTACACCGTACCCGAACCCTCCCCGAAACCGTACCCTAAGCCGTACCCTAACCCTAACCCTAAGCCTAACCCTAACCCTAGGCTACCCTTGACTGCTTCTGCCTCCAATAGATTTCCTAAGCACTAGTGTTTGAAGGAACAGCTTAAAAAGAGAATCCTAATGTGATTTCTTTATAATGGGTGTGTTCCTTATCTTATCCTAGTGTCTAAACTCTTCTCCATGGCTGGACCCCCAAATAATATTCCTTTACGTGCTAAGGGGTATCTAGAGAGTGGGATAGGTTTAATAACTACCCTAAACCTAACGCGTACCCTAACCCTAACCACTACCCTATCCCTAACACGTACCCTAATCCTAACCCGTACCCTAAACCGAGCCCTAACCCTAACACTAACCCTAACCCTAACCCTAACCCATACCCTACGCCGTACCCGAACCCCTCCCGGAACCCGTACCCTAAGCCGTACCCTAAGCCTAACCCTAAGCCTAACCCTAACCCTAGGCTACCCTTGACTGCTTCTGCCTCCAATAGATTTCCTAAGCACTAGTGTTTGAAGGAACAGCTTAAAAAGAGAATCCTAATGTGATTTCTTTATAATGGGTGTGTTCCTTATCTTATCCTAGTGTCTAAACTCTTCTCCATGGCTGGACCCCCAAATAATATTCCTTTACATGCTAAGGGGTATCTAGAGAGTGGGATAGGTTTAATAACTACCCTAACCCTAACGCGTACCCTAACCCTAACCCCTACCCTAACCCTAAAACGTACCCTAATCCTAACCCGTACACTAAACCGAGGCCTAACCCTAACTCAAACCCTAACCCTAACCCTAACCCATACCCTACGCCGTACCGGAACCCCTCCCCGAACCCGTACCCTAAGCCGTGCCCTAACCCTAACCCTAAGCCTAACCCTAACCCTAGGCTACCCTTGACTGCTTCTGCCTCCAATAGATTTCCTAAGCACTAGTGTTTGAAGGAACAGCTTAAAAAGAGAATCCTAATGTGATTTCTTTATAATGGGTGTGTTCCTTATCTTATCCTAGTGTCTAAACTCTTCTCCATGGCTGGACCCTCAAATAATATTCCTTTACGTGCTAAGGGGTATCTAGAGAGTGGGATAGGTTTACTAACTACCCTAACCCTAATGCGTACCCTAACCCTAACCCCTACCCTAACCCTAACACGTACCCTAATCCTAACCCATACCCTAAACCGAGCCCTAACCCTAACACGAACCCTAACCCTAACCCTAACCCATACCCTATGCCGTACCCGAACCCCTCCCCGAACCCCTACCCTAAGTCGTACCCTAACCCTAACCCTAAGCCTAACCCTAACCCTAGGCTACCCTTGACTGCTTCTGCCTCCAATAGATTTCCTAAGCACTAGTGTTTTAAGGAACAGCTTAAAAAGAGAATCCTAATGTGATTTCTTTATAATGTATGTGTTCCTTATTTTATCCTAGTGTCTAAACTCTTCTCCATGGCTGGACCCGCAAATAATATTCCTTTACGTGCTAAGGGGTATCTAGAGAGTGGGATAGGTTTAATAACTACCCTAACCCTAACGCGTACCCTAACCCTAACCCCTACCCTAACCCTAACACGTACCCTAATCCTAACCCGTACCCTAAACCGAGACCTAACCCTAACACTAACCCTAAACCTAACCCTAACCCATACCCTACACCGTACCCGAACCCCTCCCCAAACCCGTACCCTAAGCCGTACCCTAAGCCTAACCCTAAGCCTAACCCTAACCCTAGGCTACCCTTGACTGCTTCTGCCTCCAACAGATTTCCTAAGCACTAATGTTTGAAGGAACAGCTTAAAAAGAGAATCCTAATGTGATTTCTTTATAATGGGTGTGTTCCTTATCTTATCCTAGTGTCTAAACTCTTCTCCATGGCTGGACCCCCAAATAATATTCCTTTACGTGCTAAGGGGTATCTAGAGAGTGGGATAGGTTTAATAACTACCCTAACCCTAACGCGTACCCTAACCCTAACGCGTACCCTAACCCTAACACGTACCCTAATCCTAACCCGTACACTAAACCGAGCCCTAACCCTAACTCAAACCCTAACCCTAACCCTAACCCATACCCTACGCCGTACCCGAACCCCTCCCCGAACCCCTACCCTAAGCCGTACCCTAACCCTAACCCTAAGCCTAACCCTAACCCTAGGCTACCCTTGACTGCTTCTGCCTCCAATAGATTTCCTAAGCACTAGTGTTTTAAGGAACAGCTTAAAAACAGAATCCTAATGTGATTTCTTTATGATGTATGTGTTCCTTATTTTATCCTAGTGTCTAAACTCTTCTCCATGGCTGGACCCGCAAATAATATTCCTTTACGTGCTAAGGGGTATCTAGAGAGTGGGATAGGTTTAATAACTACCCTAACCCTAACGCGTACCCTAACCCTAACCCCTACCCTAACCCTAACACGTACCCTAATCCTAACCCGTACACTAAACCGAGCCCTAACCCTAACTCAAACCCTAACCCTAACCCTAACCCATACCCTACGCCGTACCCGAACCCCTCCCCGAACCCATACCCTAAGCCGTACCCTAACCCTAACCCTAAGCCTAACCCTAACCCTAGGCTACCCTTGACTGCTTCTGCCTCCAATAGATTTCCTAAGCACTAGTGTTTGAAGGAACAGCTTAAAAAGAGAATCCTAATGTGATTTCTTTATAATGGGTGTGTTCCTTATCTTATCCTAGTGTCTAAACTCTTCTCCATGGCTGGACCCGCAAATAATATTCCTTTACGTGCTAAGGGGTATCTAGAGAGTGGGATAGGTTTACTAACTACCCTAACCCTAATGCGTACCCTAACCCTAACCCCTACCCTAACCCTAACACGTACCCTAATCCTAACCCGTACCCTAAACCGAGCCCTAACCCTAACACGAACCCTAACCCTAACCCTAACCCATACCCTACGCCGTACCCGAACCCCTCCCCGAACCCCTACCCTAAGCCGTACCCTAACCCTAACCCTAAGCCTAACCCTAACCCTAGGCTACCCTTGACTGCTTCTGCCTCCAATAGATTTCCTAAGCACTAGTGTTTTAAGGAACAGCTTAAAAAGAGAATCCTAATGTGATTTCTTTATAATGGGTGTGTTCCTTATCTTATCCTAGTGTCTAAACTCTTCTCCATGGCTGGACCCCCAAATAATATTCCTTTACGTGCTAAGGGGTATCTAGAGAGTGGGATAGGTTTAATAACTACCCTAACCCTAACGCGTACCCTAACCCTAACCCCTACCCTAACCCTAAAACGTACCCTAATCCTAACCCGTACACTAAACCGAGCCCTAACCCTAACTCAAACCCTAACCGTAACCCATACCCTACGCCGTACCCGAACCCCTCCCCGAACCCGTACCATAATCCGTACCCTAAGCCTAACCCTAAGCCTAACCCTAACCCTAGGCTACCCTTGACTGCTTCTGCCTCCAATAGATTTCCTAAGCACTAGTGTTTGAAGGAACAGCTTAAAAAGAGAATCCTAATGTGATTTCTTTATAATGGGTGTGTTCCTTATCTTATCCTAGTGTCTAAACTCTTCTCCATGGCTGGACCCCCAAATAATATTCCTTTACGTGCTAAGGGGTATCTAGAGAGTGGGATAGGTTTAATAACTACCCTAACCCTAATGCGTACCCTAACCCTAACCCCTACCCTAACCCTAACACGTACCCTAATCCTAACCCGTACCCTAAACCGAGCCCTAACCCTAACACGAACCCTAACCCTAACCCTAACCCATACCCTACGCCGTACCCGAACCCCTCCCCGAACCCCTACCCTAAGCCGTACCCTAACCCTAAACCTAAGCCTAACCCTAACCCTAGGCTACCCTTGACTGCTTCTGCCTCCAATAGATTTCCTAAGCACTAGTGTTTTAAGGAACAGCTTAAAAAGAGAATCCTAATGTGATTTCTTTATAATGTATGTGTTCCTTATTTTATCCTAGTGTCTAAACTCTTCTCCATGGCTGGACCCGCAAATAATATTCCTTTACGTGCTAAGGGGTATCTAGAGAGTGGGATAGGTTTAATAACTACCCTAACCCTAACGCGTACCCTAACCCTAACCCCTACCCTAACCCTAACACGTACCCTAATCCTAACCCGTACCCTAAACCGAGCCCTAACCCTAACACTAACCCTAACCCTAACCCTAACCCATACCCTACGCCGTACCCGAACCCCTCCCCGAACCCGTAGCCTAAGCCGTACCCTAAGCCTAACCCTAAGCCTAACCCTAACCCTAGGCTACCCTTGACTGCTTCTGCCTCCAATAGATTTCCTAAGCACTAGTGTTTGAAGGAACAGCTTAAAAAGAGAATCCTAATGTGATTTCTTTATAATGGGTGTGTTCCTTATCTTATCCTAGTGTCTAAACTCTTCTCCATGACTGGACCACCAAATAATATTCCTTTACGTGCTAAGGGGTATCTAGAGAGTGGGATAGGTTTAATAACTACCCTAACCCTAACACGTACCCTAACCCTAACCCCTACCCTAACCCTAACACGTACCCTAATCCTAACCCGTACCCTAAACTGAGCCCTAACCCTAACACTAACCCTAACACTAACCCTAACCCATACCCTACACCGTACCCGAACCCTCCCCGAAACCGTACCCTAAGCCGTACCCTAACCCTAACCCTAAGCCTAACCCTAACCCTAGGCTACCCTTGACTGCTTCTGCCTCCAATAGATTTCCTAAGCACTAGTGTTTGAAGGAACAGCTTAAAAAGAGAATCCTAATGTGATTTCTTTATAATGGGTGTGTTCCTTATCTTATCCTAGTGTCTAAACTCTTCTCCATGGCTGGACCCCCAAATAATATTCCTTTACGTGCTAAGGGGTATCTAGAGAGTGGGATAGGTTTAATAACTACCCTAAACCTAACGCGTACCCTAACCCTAACCACTACCCGATCCCTAACACGTACCCTAATCCTAACCCGTACCCTAAACCGAGCCCTAACCCTAACACTAACCCTAACCCTAACCCTAACCCATACCCTACGCCGTACCCGAACCCCTCCCGGAACCCGTACCCTAAGCCGTACCCTAAGCCTAACCCTAAGCCTAACCCTAACCCTAGGCTACCCTTGACTGCTTCTGCCTCCAATAGATTTCCTAAGCACTAGTGTTTGAAGGAACAGCTTAAAAAGAGAATCCTAATGTGATTTCTTTATAATGGGTGTGTTCCTTATCTTATCCTAGTGTCTAAACTCTTCTCCATGGCTGGACCCCCAAATAATATTCCTTTACATGCTAAGGGGTATCTAGAGAGTGGGATAGGTTTAATAACTACCCTAACCCTAACGCGTACCCTAACCCTAACCCCTACCCTAACCCTAAAACGTACCCTAATCCTAACCCGTACACTAAACCGAGGCCTAACCCTAACTCAAACCCTAACCCTAACCCTAACCCATACCCTACGCCGTACCGGAACCCCTCCCCGAACCCGTACCCTAAGCCGTGCCCTAACCCTAACCCTAAGCCTAACCCTAACCCTAGGCTACCCTTGACTGCTTCTGCCTCCAATAGATTTCCTAAGCACTAGTGTTTGAAGGAACAGCTTAAAAAGAGAATCCTAATGTGATTTCTTTATAATGGGTGTGTTCCTTATCTTATCCTAGTGTCTAAACTCTTCTCCATGGCTGGACCCTCAAATAATATTCCTTTACGTGCTAAGGGGTATCTAGAGAGTGGGATAGGTTTACTAACTACCCTAACCCTAATGCGTACCCTAACCCTAACCCCTACCCTAACCCTAACACGTACCCTAATCCTAACCCATACCCTAAACCGAGCCCTAACCCTAACACGAACCCTAACCCTAACCCTAACCCATACCCTATGCCGTACCCGAACCCCTCCCCGAACCCCTACCCTAAGTCGTACCCTAACCCTAACCCTAAGCCTAACCCTAACCCTAGGCTACCCTTGACTGCTTCTGCCTCCAATAGATTTCCTAAGCACTAGTGTTTTAAGGAACAGCTTAAAAAGAGAATCCTAATGTGATTTCTTTATAATGTATGTGTTCCTTATTTTATCCTAGTGTCTAAACTCTTCTCCATGGCTGGACCCGCAAATAATATTCCTTTACGTGCTAAGGGGTATCTAGAGAGTGGGATAGGTTTAATAACTACCCTAACCCTAACGCGTACCCTAACCCTAACCCCTACCCTAACCCTAACACGTACCCTAATCCTAACCCGTACCCTAAACCGAGACCTAACCCTAACACTAACCCTAAACCTAACCCTAACCCATACCCTACACCGTACCCGAACCCCTCCCCAAACCCGTACCCTAAGCCGTACCCTAAGCCTAACCCTAAGCCTAACCCTAACCCTAGGCTACCCTTGACTGCTTCTGCCTCCAACAGATTTCCTAAGCACTAATGTTTGAAGGAACAGCTTAAAAAGAGAATCCTAATGTGATTTCTTTATAATGGGTGTGTTCCTTATCTTATCCTAGTGTCTAAACTCTTCTCCATGGCTGGACCCCCAAATAATATTCCTTTACGTGCTAAGGGGTATCTAGAGAGTGGGATAGGTTTAATAACTACCCTAACCCTAACGCGTACCCTAACCCTAACGCGTACCCTAACCCTAACACGTACCCTAATCCTAACCCGTACACTAAACCGAGCCCTAACCCTAACTCAAACCCTAACCCTAACCCTAACCCATACCCTACGCCGTACCCGAACCCCTCCCCGAACCCCTACCCTAAGCCGTACCCTAACCCTAACCCTAAGCCTAACCCTAACCCTAGGCTACCCTTGACTGCTTCTGCCTCCAATAGATTTCCTAAGCACTAGTGTTTTAAGGAACAGCTTAAAAAGAGAATCCTAATGTGATTTCTTTATGATGTATGTGTTCCTTATTTTATCCTAGTGTCTAAACTCTTCTCCATGGCTGGACCCGCAAATAATATTCCTTTACGTGCTAAGGGGTATCTAGAGAGTGGGATAGGTTTAATAACTACCCTAACCCTAACGCGTACCCTAACCCTAACCCCTACCCTAACCCTAACACGTACCCTAATCCTAACCCGTACCCTGAACCGAGCCCTAACCCTAACACTAACCCTAACCCTAACCCTAACCCATACCCTACGCCGTACCCGAACCCCTCCCCGAACCCGTACCCTAAGCCGTACCCTAAGCCTAACCCTAAGCCTAACCCTAACCCTAGGCTACCCTTGACTGCTTCTGCCTCCAATAGATTTCCTAAGCACTAGTGTTTTAAGAAACAGCTTAAAAAGAGAATCCTAATGTGATTTCTTTATAATGGGTGTGTTCCTTATCTTATCCTAGTGTCTAAACTCTTCTCCATGGCTGGACCCCCAAATAATATTCCTTTACGTGCTAAGGGGTATCTAGAGAGTGGGATAGGTTTAATAACTACCCTAACCCTAACACGTACCCTAACCCTAACCCCTACCCTAACCCTAACACGTACCCTAATCCTAACCCGTACCCTGAACCGAGCCCTAACCCTAACACTAACCCTAACCCTAACCCTAACCCATACCCTACGCCGTACCCGAACCCCTCCCCGAACCCGTACCCTAAGCCGTACCCTAAGCCTAACCCTAAGCCTAACCCTAACCCTAGGCTACCCTTGACTGCTTCTGCCTCCAACAGATTTCCTAAGCACTAGTGTTTGAAGGAACAGCTTAAAAAGAGAATCCTAATGTGATTTCTTTATAATGTATGTGTTCCTTATTTTATCCTAGTGTCTAAACTCTTCTCCATGGCTGGACCCCCAAATAATATTCCTTTACGTGCTAAGGGGTATCTAGAGAGTGGGATAGTTTTAATAACTACCCTAACCCTAATGCGTACCCTAACCCTAACCCCTACCCTAACCCTAACACGTACCCTAATCCTAACCCATACCCTGAACCGAGCCCTAACCCTAACACTAACCCTAACCCTAACCCTAACCCATACCCTACGCCGTACCCGAACCCCTCCCCGAACCCGTACCCTAAGCCGTACCCTAAGCCTAACCCTAAGCCTAACACTAACCCTAGGCTACCCTTGACTGCTTCTGCCTCCAATAGATTTCCTAAGCACTAGTGTTTGAAGGAACAGCTTAAAAAGAGAATCCTAATGTGATTTCTTTATAATGGGTGTGTTCCTTATCTTATCCTAGTGTCTAAACTCTTCTCCATGGCTGGACCCTCAAATAATATTCCTTTACGTGCTAAGGGGTATCTAGAGAGTGGGATAGGTTTACTAACTACCCTAACCCTAATGCGTACCCTAACCCTAACCCCTACCCTAACCCTAACACGTACCCTAATCCTAACCCGTACCCTAAACCGAGCCCTAACCCTAACACGAACCCTAACCCTAACCCTAACCCATACCCTATGCCGTACCCGAACCCCTCCCCGAACCCGTACCCTAAGCCGTACCCTAACCCTAACCCTAAGCCTAACCCTAACCCTAGGCTACCCTTGACTGCTTCTGCCTCCAATAGATTTCCTAAGCACTAGTGTTTTAAGGAACAGCTTAAAAAGAGAATCCTAATGTGATTTCTTTATAATGGGTGTGTTCCTTATCTTATCCTAGTGTCTAAACTCTTCTCCATGGCTGGACCCACAAATAATATTCCTTTACGTGCTAAGGGGTATCTAGAGAGTGGGATAGGTTTAATAACTACCCTAACCCTAACGCGTACCCTAACCCTAACCCCTACCCTAACCCTAAAACGTACCCTAATCCTAACCCGTACACTAAACCGAGCCCTAACCCTAACTCAAACCCTAACCGTAACCCATACCCTACGCCGTACCCGAACCCCTCCCCGAACCCGTACCATAATCCGTACCCTAAGCCTAACCCTAAGCCTAACCCTAACCCTAGGCTACCCTTGACTGCTTCTGCCTCCAATAGATTTCCTAAGCACTAGTGTTTGAAGGAACAGCTTAAAAAGAGAATCCTAATGTGATTTCTTTATAATGGGTGTGTTCCTTATCTTATCCTAGTGTCTAAACTCTTCTCCATGGCTGGACCCCCAAATAATATTCCTTTACGTGCTAAGGGGTATCTAGAGAGTGGGATAGGTTTAATAACTACCCTAACCCTAATGCGTACCCTAACCCTAACCCCTACCCTAACCCTAACACGTACCCTAATCCTAACCCGTACCCTAAACCGAGCCCTAACCCTAACACGAACCCTAACCCTAACCCTAACCCATACCCTACGCCGTACCCGAACCCCTCCCCGAACCCCTACCCTAAGCCGTACCCTAACCCTAAACCTAAGCCTAACCCTAACCCTAGGCTACCCTTGACTGCTTCTGCCTCCAATAGATTTCCTAAGCACTAGTGTTTTAAGGAACAGCTTAAAAAGAGAATCCTAATGTGATTTCTTTATAATGTATGTGTTCCTTATTTTATCCTAGTGTCTAAACTCTTCTCCATGGCTGGACCCGCAAATAATATTCCTTTACGTGCTAAGGGGTATCTAGAGAGTGGGATAGGTTTAATAACTACCCTAACCCTAACGCGTACCCTAACCCTAACCCCTACCCTAACCCTAACACGTACCCTAATCCTAACCCGTACCCTAAACCGAGCCCTAACCCTAACACTAACCCTAACCCTAACCCTAACCCATACCCTACGCCGTACCCGAACCCCTCCCCGAACCCGTAGCCTAAGCCGTACCCTAAGCCTAACCCTAAGCCTAACCCTAACCCTAGGCTACCCTTGACTGCTTCTGCCTCCAATAGATTTCCTAAGCACTAGTGTTTGAAGGAACAGCTTAAAAAGAGAATCCTAATGTGATTTCTTTATAATGGGTGTGTTCCTTATCTTATCCTAGTGTCTAAACTCTTCTCCATGACTGGACCCCCAAATAATATTCCTTTACGTGCTAAGGGGTATCTAGAGAGTGGGATAGGTTTAATAACTACCCTAACCCTAACACGTACCCTAACCCTAACCCCTACCCTAACCCTAACACGTACCCTTATCCTAACCCGTACCCTGAACCGAGCCCTAACCCGAACACTAACCCTAACCCTAACCCTAACCCATACCCTACGCCGTACCCGAACCCCTCCCCGAACCCGTACCCTAAGCCGTACCCTAAGCCTAACCCTAAGCCTAACCCTAACCCTAGGCTACCCTTGACTGCTTCTGCCTCCAATAGATTTCCTAAGCACTAGTGTTTTAAGGAACGGCTTAAAAACAGAATCCTAATGTGATTTCTTTATAATGGGTGTGTTCCTTATCTTATCCTAGTGTCTAAACTCTTCTCCATGGCTGGACCCCCAAATAATATTCCTTTACGTGCTAAGGGGTATCTAGAGAGTGGGATAGGTTTAATAACTACCCTAACCCTAACGCGTACCCTAACCCTAACCCCTACCCTAACCCTAACACGTACCCTAATCCTAACCCGTACCCTAAACTGAGCCCTAACCCTAACACTAACCCTAACCCTAACCCTAACCCATACCCTACACCGTACCCGAACCCCTCCCCGAAACCGTACCCTAAGCCGTACCCTAACCCTAACCCTAAGCCTAACCCTAACCCTAGGCTACCCTTGACTGCTTCTGCCTCCAATAGATTTCCTAAGCACTAGTGTTTGAAGGAACAGCTTAAAAAGAGAATCCTAATGTGATTTCTTTATAATGGGTGTGTTCCTTATCTTATCCTAGTGTCTAAACTCTTCTCCATGGCTGGACCCCCAAATAATATTCCTTTACGTGCTAAGGGGTATCTAGAGAGTGGGATAGGTTTAATAACTACCCTAACCCTAACGCGTACCCTAACCCTAACGCGTACCCTAACCCTAACACGTACCCTAATCCTAACCCGTACACTAAACCGAGCCCTAACCCTAACTCAAACCCTAACCCTAACCCTAACCCATACCCTACGCCGTACCCGAACCCCTCCCCGAACCCCTACCCTAAGCCGTACCCTAACCCTAACCCTAAGCCTAACCCTAACCCTAGGCTACCCTTGACTGCTTCTGCCTCCAATAGATTTCCTAAGCACTAGTGTTTTAAGGAACAGCTTAAAAAGAGAATCCTAATGTGATTTCTTTATGATGTATGTGTTCCTTATTTTATCCTAGTGTCTAAACTCTTCTCCATGGCTGGACCCGCAAATAATATTCCTTTACGTGCTAAGGGGTATCTAGAGAGTGGGATAGGTTTAATAACTACCCTAACCCTAACGCGTACCCTAACCCTAACCCCTACCCTAACCCTAACACGTACCCTAATCCTAACCCGTACCCTGAACCGAGCCCTAACCCTAACACTAACCCTAACCCTAACCCTAACCCATACCCTACGCCGTACCCGAACCCCTCCCCGAACCCGTACCCTAAGCCGTACCCTAAGCCTAACCCTAAGCCTAACCCTAACCCTAGGCTACCCTTGACTGCTTCTGCCTCCAATAGATTTCCTAAGCACTAGTGTTTTAAGAAACAGCTTAAAAAGAGAATCCTAATGTGATTTCTTTATAATGGGTGTGTTCCTTATCTTATCCTAGTGTCTAAACTCTTCTCCATGGCTGGACCCCCAAATAATATTCCTTTACGTGCTAAGGGGTATCTAGAGAGTGGGATAGGTTTAATAACTACCCTAACCCTAACACGTACCCTAACCCTAACCCCTACCCTAACCCTAACACGTACCCTAATCCTAACCCGTACCCTGAACCGAGCCCTAACCCTAACACTAACCCTAACCCTAACCCTAACCCATACCCTACGCCGTACCCGAACCCCTCCCCGAACCCGTACCCTAAGCCGTACCCTAAGCCTAACCCTAAGCCTAACCCTAACCCTAGGCTACCCTTGACTGCTTCTGCCTCCAACAGATTTCCTAAGCACTAGTGTTTGAAGGAACAGCTTAAAAAGAGAATCCTAATGTGATTTCTTTATAATGTATGTGTTCCTTATTTTATCCTAGTGTCTAAACTCTTCTCCATGGCTGGACCCCCAAATAATATTCCTTTACGTGCTAAGGGGTATCTGGAGAGTGGGATAGTTTTAATAACTACCCTAACCCTAATGCGTACCCTAACCCTAACCCCTACCCTAACCCTAACACGTACCCTAATCCTAACCCATACCCTGAACCGAGCCCTAACCCTAACACTAACCCTAACCCTAACCCTAACCCATACCCTACGCCGTACCCGAACCCCTCCCCGAACCCGTACCCTAAGCCGTACCCTAAGCCTAACCCTAAGCCTAACACTAACCCTAGGCTACCCTTGACTGCTTCTGCCTCCAATAGATTTCCTAAGCACTAGTGTTTGAAGGAACAGCTTAAAAAGAGAATCCTAATGTGATTTCTTTATAATGGGTGTGTTCCTTATCTTATCCTAGTGTCTAAACTCTTCTCCATGGCTGGACCCTCAAATAATATTCCTTTACGTGCTAAGGGGTATCTAGAGAGTGGGATAGGTTTAATAACTACCCTAACCCTAACGCGTACCCTAACCCTAACCCCTACCCTAACCCTAAAACGTACCCTAATCCTAACCCGTACACTAAACCGAGCCCTAACCCTAACTCAAACCCTAACCGTAACCCATACCCTACGCCGTACCCGAACCCCTCCCCGAACCCGTACCATAATCCGTACCCTAAGCCTAACCCTAAGCCTAACCCTAACCCTAGGCTACCCTTGACTGCTTCTGCCTCCAATAGATTTCCTAAGCACTAGTGTTTGAAGGAACAGCTTAAAAAGAGAATCCTAATGTGATTTCTTTATAATGGGTGTGTTCCTTATCTTATCCTAGTGTCTAAACTCTTCTCCATGGCTGGACCCCCAAATAATATTCCTTTACGTGCTAAGGGGTATCTAGAGAGTGGGATAGGTTTAATAACTACCCTAACCCTAATGCGTACCCTAACCCTAACCCCTACCCTAACCCTAACACGTACCCTAATCCTAACCCGTACCCTAAACCGAGCCCTAACCCTAACACGAACCCTAACCCTAACCCTAACCCATACCCTACGCCGTACCCGAACCCCTCCCCGAACCCCTACCCTAAGCCGTACCCTAACCCTAAACCTAAGCCTAACCCTAACCCTAGGCTACCCTTGACTGCTTCTGCCTCCAATAGATTTCCTAAGCACTAGTGTTTTAAGGAACAGCTTAAAAAGAGAATCCTAATGTGATTTCTTTATAATGTATGTGTTCCTTATTTTATCCTAGTGTCTAAACTCTTCTCCATGGCTGGACCCCCAAATAATATTCCTTTACGTGCTAAGGGGTATCTAGAGAGTGGGATAGGTTTAATAACTACCCTAACCCTAACGCGTACCCTAACCCTAACCCCTACCCTAACCCTAACACGTACCCTAATCCTAACCCGTACCCTAAACCGAGCCCTAACCCTAACACTAACCCTAACCCTAACCCTAACCCATACCCTACGCCGTACCCGAACCCCTCCCCGAACCCGTAGCCTAAGCCGTACCCTAAGCCTAACCCTAAGCCTAACCCTAACCCTAGGCTACCCTTGACTGCTTCTGCCTCCAATAGATTTCCTAAGCACTAGTGTTTGAAGGAACAGCTTAAAAAGAGAATCCTAATGTGATTTCTTTATAATGGGTGTGTTCCTTATCTTATCCTAGTGTCTAAACTCTTCTCCATGACTGGACCCCCAAATAATATTCCTTTACGTGCTAAGGGGTATCTAGAGAGTGGGATAGGTTTAATAACTACCCTAACCCTAACACGTACCCTAACCCTAACCCCTACCCTAACCCTAACACGTACCCTTATCCTAACCCGTACCCTGAACCGAGCCCTAACCCGAACACTAACCCTAACCCTAACCCTAACCCATACCCTACGCCGTACCCGAACCCCTCCCCGAACCCGTACCCTAAGCCGTACCCTAAGCCTAACCCTAAGCCTAACCCTAACCCTAGGCTACCCTTGACTGCTTCTGCCTCCAATAGATTTCCTAAGCACTAGTGTTTTAAGGAACGGCTTAAAAACAGAATCCTAATGTGATTTCTTTATAATGGGTGTGTTCCTTATCTTATCCTAGTGTCTAAACTCTTCTCCATGGCTGGACCCCCAAATAATATTCCTTTACGTGCTAAGGGGTATCGAGAGAGTGGGATAGGTTTAATAACTACCCTAACCCTAACGCGTACCCTAACCCTAACCCCTACCCTAACCCTAACACGTACCCTAATCCTAACCCGTACCCTAAACTGAGCCCTAACCCTAACACTAACCCTAACCCTAACCCTAACCCATACCCTACACCGTACCCGAACCCCTCCCCGAAACCGTACCCTAAGCCGTACCCTAACCCTAACCCTAAGCCTAACCCTAACCCTAGGCTACCCTTGACTGCTTCTGCCTCCAATAGATTTCCTAAGCACTAGTGTTTGAAGGAACAGCTTAAAAAGAGAATCCTAATGTGATTTCTTTATAATGGGTGTGTTCCTTATCTTATCCTAGTGTCTAAACTCTTCTCCATGGCTGGACCCCCAAATAATATTCCTTTACGTGCTAAGGGGTATCTAGAGAGTGGGATAGTTTTAATAACTACCCTAAACCTAACGCGTACCCTAACCCTAACCCCTACCCTAACCCTAACCCGTACCCTACTCCTAACCCGTACCCTAAACTGAGCCCTAACCCTAACACTAACCCTAACCCTAACCCTAACCCATACCCTATGCCGTACCCGAACCCCTCCCCGAACCCGTACCCTAAGCCGTACCCTAAGCCTAACCCTAAGCCTAACCCTAACCCTAGGCTACCCTTGACTGCTTCTGCCTCCAATAGATTTCCTAAGCACTAGTGTTTGAAGGAACAGCTTAAAAAGAGAATCCTAATGTGATTTCTTTATAATGGGTGTGTTCCTTATCTTATCCTAGTGTCTAAACTCTTCTCCATGGCTGGACCCCCAAATAATATTCCTTTACGTGCTAAGGGGTATCTAGAGAGTGGGATAGGTTTAATAACTACCCTAACCCTAATGCGTACCCTAACCCTAACCCCTACCCTAACCCTAACACGTACCCTAATCCTAACCCGTACCCTAAACCGAGCCCTAACCCTAACACGAACCCTAACCCTAACCCTAACCCATACCCTACGCCGTACCCGAACCCCTCCCCGAACCCGTAGCCTAAGCCGTACCCTAAGCCTAACCCTAAGCCTAACCCTAACCCTAGGCTACCCTTGACTGCTTCTGCCTCCAATAGATTTCCTAAGCACTAGTGTTTTAAGGAACAGCTTAAAAAGAGAATCCTAATGTGATTTCTTTATAATGTATGTGTTCCTTATTTTATCCTAGTGTCTAAACTCTTCTCCATGGCTGGACCCCCAAATAATATTCCTTTACGTGCTAAGGGGTATCTAGAGAGTGGGATAGGTTTAATAACTACCCTAACCCTAACGCGTACCCTAACCCTAACCCCTACCCTAACCCTAACACGTACCCTAATCCTAACCCGTACCCTAAACCGAGCCCTAACCCTAACACTAACCCTAACCCTAACCCTAACCCATACCCTACGCCGTACCCGAACCCCTCCCCGAACCCGTAGCCTAAGCCGTACCCTAAGCCTAACCCTAAGCCTAACCCTAACCCTAGGCTACCCTTGACTGCTTCTGCCTCCAATAGATTTCCTAAGCACTAGTGTTTGAAGGAACAGCTTAAAAAGAGAATCCTAATGTGATTTCTTTATAATGGGTGTGTTCCTTATCTTATCCTAGTGTCTAAACTCTTCTCCATGACTGGACCCCCAAATAATATTCCTTTACGTGCTAAGGGGTATCTAGAGAGTGGGATAGGTTTAATAACTACCCTAACGCTAACACGTACCCTAACCCTAACCCCTACCCTAACCCTAACACGTACCCTTATCCTAACCCGTACCCTGAACCGAGCCCTAACCCGAACACTAACCCTAACCCTAACCCTAACCCATACCCTACGCCGTACCCGAACCCCTCCCCGAACCCGTACCCTAAGCCGTACCCTAAGCCTAACCCTAAGCCTAACCCTAACCCTAGGCTACCCTTGACTGCTTCTGCCTCCAATAGATTTCCTAAGCACTAGTGTTTTAAGGAACGGCTTAAAACAGAATCCTAATGTGATTTCTTTATAATGGGTGTGTTCCTTATCTTATCCTAGTGTCTAAACTCTTCTCCATGGCTGGACCCCCAAATAATATTCCTTTACGTGCTAAGGGGTATCTAGAGAGTGGGATAGGTTTAATAACTACCCTAACCCTAACGCGTACCCTAACCCTAACCCCTACCCTAACCCTAACACGTACCCTAATCCTAACCCGTACCCTAAACTGAGCCCTAACCCTAACACTAACCCTAACCCTAACCCTAACCCATACCCTACACCGTACCCGAACCCCTCCCCGAAACCGTACCCTAAGCCGTACCCTAACCCTAACCCTAAGCCTAACCCTAACCCTAGGCTACCCTTGACTGCTTCTGCCTCCAATAGATTTCCTAAGCACTAGTGTTTGAAGGAACAGCTTAAAAAGAGAATCCTAATGTGATTTCTTTATAATGGGTGTGTTCCTTATCTTATCCTAGTGTCTAAACTCTTCTCCATGGCTGGACCCCCAAATAATATTCCTTTACGTGCTAAGGGGTATCTAGAGAGTGGGATAGTTTTAATAACTACCCTAAACCTAACGCGTACCCTAACCCTAACCCCTACCCTAACCCTAACCCGTACCCTACTCCTAACCCGTACCCTAAACTGAGCCCTAACCCTAACACTAACCCTAACCCTAACCCTAACCCATACCCTATGCCGTACCCGAACCCCTCCCCGAACCCGTACCCTAAGCCGTACCCTAAGCCTAACCCTAAGCCTAACCCTAACCCTAGGCTACCCTTGACTGCTTCTGCCTCCAATAGATTTCCTAAGCACTAGTGTTTGAAGGAACAGCTTAAAAAGAGAATCCTAATGTGATTTCTTTATAATGGGTGTGTTCCTTATCTTATCCTAGTGTCTAAACTCTTCTCCATGGCTGGACCCCCAAATAATATTCCTTTACGTGCTAAGGGGTATCTAGAGAGTGGGATAGGTTTAATAACTACCCTAACCCTAATGCGTACCCTAACCCTAACCCCTACCCTAACCCTAACACGTACCCTAATCCTAACCCGTACCCTAAACCGAGCCCTAACCCTAACACGAACCCTAACCCTAACCCTAACCCATACACTACGCCGTACCCGAACCCCTCCCCGAACCCCTACCCTAAGCCGTACCCTAACCCTAAACCTAAGCCTAACCCTAACCCTAGGCTACCCTTGACTGCTTCTGCCTCCAATAGATTTCCTAAGCACTAGTGTTTTAAGGAACAGCTTAAAAAGAGAATCCTAATGTGATTTCTTTATAATGTATGTGTTCCTTATTTTATCCTAGTGTCTAAACTCTTCTCCATGGCTGGACCCGCAAATAATATTCCTTTACGTGCTAAGGGGTATCTAGAGAGTGGGATAGGTTTAATAACTACCCTAACCCTAACGCGTACCCTAACCCTAACCCCTACCCTAACCCTAACACGTACCCTAATCCTAACCCGTACCCTAAACCGAGCCCTAACCCTAACACTAACCTTAAACCTAACCCTAACCCATACCCTACACCGTACCCGAACCCCTCCCCAAACCCGTACCCTAAGCCGTACCCTAAGCCTAACCCTAAGCCTAACCCTAACCCTAGGCTACCCTTGACTGCTTCTGCCTCCAATAGATTTCCTAAGCACTAGTGTTTTAAGGAACGGCTTAAAAACAGAATCCTAATGTGATTTCTTTATAATGGGTGTGTTCCTTATCTTATCCTAGTGTCTAAACTCTTCTCCATGGCTGGACCCCCAAATAATATTCCTTTACGTGCTAAGGGGTATCTAGAGAGTGGGATAGGTTTAATAACTACCCTAACCCTAACGCGTACCCTAACCCTAACCCCTACCCTAACCCTAACACGTACCCTAATCCTAACCCGTACCCTAAACTGAGCCCTAACCCTAACACTAACCCTAACACTAACCCTAACCCATACCCTACACCGTACCCGAACCCTCCCCGAAACCGTACCCTAAGCCGTACCCTAACCCTAACCCTAAGCCTAACCCTAACCCTAGGCTACCCTTGACTGCTTCTGCCTCCAATAGATTTCCTAAGCACTAGTGTTTGAAGGAACAGCTTAAAAAGAGAATCCTAATGTGATTTCTTTATAATGGGTGTGTTCCTTATCTTATCCTAGTGTCTAAACTCTTCTCCATGGCTGGACCCCCAAATAATATTCCTTTACGTGCTAAGGGGTATCTAGAGAGTGGGATAGGTTTAATAACTACCCTAAACCTAACGCGTACCCTAACCCTAACCACTACCCTATCCCTAACACGTACCCTAATCCTAACCCGTACCCTAAACCGAGCCCTAACCCTAACACTAACCCTAACCCTAACCCTAACCCATACCCTACGCCGTACCCGAACCCCTCCCGGAACCCGTACCCTAAGCCGTACCCTAAGCCTAACCCTAAGCCTAACCCTAACCCTAGGCTACCCTTGACTGCTTCTGCCTCCAATAGATTTCCTAAGCACTAGTGTTTGAAGGAACAGCTTAAAAAGAGAATCCTAATGTGATTTCTTTATAATGGGTGTGTTCCTTATCTTATCCTAGTGTCTAAACTCTTCTCCATGGCTGGACCCCCAAATAATATTCCTTTACATGCTAAGGGGTATCTAGAGAGTGGGATAGGTTTAATAACTACCCTAACCCTAACGCGTACCCTAACCCTAACCCCTACCCTAAGCCTAAAACGTACCCTAATCCTAACCCGTACACTAAACCGAGGCCTAACCCTAACTCAAACCCTAACCCTAACCCTAACCCATACCCTACGCCGTACCGGAACCCCTCCCCGAACCCGTACCCTAAGCCGTGCCCTAACCCTAACCCTAACCCTAGGCTACCCTTGACTGCTTCTGCCTCCAATAGATTTCCTAAGCACTAGTGTTTGAAGGAACAGCTTAAAAAGAGAATCCTAATGTGATTTCTTTATAATGGGTGTGTTCCTTATCTTATCCTAGTGTCTAAACTCTTCTCCATGGCTGGACCCTCAAATAATATTCCTTTAGGTGCTAAGGGGTATCTAGAGAGTGGGATAGGTTTACTAACTACCCTAACCCTAATGCGTACCCTAACCCTAACCCCTACCCTAACCCTAACACGTACCCTAATCCTAACCCGTACCCTAAACCGAGCCCTAACCCTAACACGAACCCTAACCCTAACCCTAACCCATACCCTATGCCGTACCCGAACCCCTCCCCGAACCCCTACCCTAAGTCGTACCCTAACCCTAACCCTAAGCCTAACCCTAACCCTAGGCTACCCTTGACTGCTTCTGCCTCCAATAGATTTCCTAAGCACTAGTGTTTTAAGGAACAGCTTAAAAAGAGAATCCTAATGTGATTTCTTTATAATGTATGTGTTCCTTATTTTATCCTAGTGTCTAAACTCTTCTCCATGGCTGGACCCGCAAATAATATTCCTTTACGTGCTAAGGGGTATCTAGAGAGTGGGATAGGTTTAATAACTACCCTAACCCTAACGCGTACCCTAACCCTAACCCCTACCCTAACCCTAACACGTACCCTAATCCTAACCCGTACCCTAAACCGAGACCTAACCCTAACACTAACCCTAAACCTAACCCTAACCCATACCCTACACCGTACCCGAACCCCTCCCCAAACCCGTACCCTAAGCCGTACCCTAAGCCTAACCCTAAGCCTAACCCTAACCCTAGGCTACCCTTGACTGCTTCTGCCTCCAACAGATTTCCTAAGCACTAATGTTTGAAGGAACAGCTTAAAAAGAGAATCCTAATGTGATTTCTTTATAATGGGTGTGTTCCTTATCTTATCCTAGTGTCTAAACTCTTCTCCATGGCTGGACCCCCAAATAATATTCCTTTACGTGCTAAGGGGTATCTAGAGAGTGGGATAGGTTTAATAACTACCCTAACCCTAACGCGTACCCTAACCCTAACGCGTACCCTAACCCTAACACGTACCCTAATCCTAACCCGTACACTAAACCGAGCCCTAACCCTAACTCAAACCCTAACCCTAACCCTAACCCATACCCTACGCCGTACCCGAACCCCTCCCCGAACCCATACCCTAAGCCGTACCCTAACCCTAACCCTAAGCCTAACCCTAACCCTAGGCTACCCTTGACTGCTTCTGCCTCCAATAGATTTCCTAAGCACTAGTGTTTGAAGGAACAGCTTAAAAAGAGAATCCTAATGTGATTTCTTTATAATGGGTGTGTTCCTTATCTTATCCTAGTGTCTAAACTCTTCTCCATGGCTGGACCCCCAAATAATATTCCTTTACATGCTAAGGGGTATCTAGAGAGTGGGATAGGTTTAATAACTACCCTAACCCTAACGCGTACCCTAACCCTAACCCCTACCCTAACCCTAAAACGTACCCTAATCCTAACCCGTACACTAAACCGAGGCCTAACCCTAACTCAAACCCTAACCCTAACCCTAACCCATACCCTACGCCGTACCGGAACCCCTCCCCGAACCCGTACCCTAAGCCGTGCCCTAACCCTAACCCTAACCCTAGGCTACCCTTGACTGCTTCTGCCTCCAATAGATTTCCTAAGCACTAGTGTTTGAAGGAACAGCTTAAAAAGAGAATCCTAATGTGATTTCTTTATAATGGGTGTGTTCCTTATCTTATCCTAGTGTCTAAACTCTTCTCCATGGCTGGACCCTCAAATAATATTCCTTTAGGTGCTAAGGGGTATCTAGAGAGTGGGATAGTTTTACTAACTACCCTAACCCTAATGCGTACCCTAACCCTAACCCCTACCCTAACCCTAACACGTACCCTAATCCTAACCCGTACCCTAAACCGAGCCCTAACCCTAACACGAACCCTAACCCTAACCCTAACCCATACCCTATGCCGTACCCGAACCCCTCCCCGAACCCCTACCCTAAGTCGTACCCTAACCCTAACCCTAAGCCTAACCCTAACCCTAGGCTACCCTTGACTGCTTCTGCCTCCAATAGATTTCCTAAGCACTAGTGTTTTAAGGAACAGCTTAAAAAGAGAATCCTAATGTGATTTCTTTATAATGTATGTGTTCCTTATTTTATCCTAGTGTCTAAACTCTTCTCCATGGCTGGACCCGCAAATAATATTCCTTTACGTGCTAAGGGGTATCTAGAGAGTGGGATAGGTTTACTAACTACCCTAACCCTAACGCGTACCCTAACCCTAACCCCTACCCTAACCCTAACACGTACCCTAATCCTAACCCGTACCCTAAACCGAGACCTAACCCTAACACTAACCCTAAACCTAACCCTAACCCATACCCTACACCGTACCCGAACCCCTCCCCAAACCCGTACCCTAAGCCGTACCCTAAGCCTAACCCTAAGCCTAACCCTAACCCTAGGCTACCCTTGACTGCTTCTGCCTCCAACAGATTTCCTAAGCACTAATGTTTGAAGGAACAGCTTAAAAAGAGAATCCTAATGTGATTTCTTTATAATGGGTGTGTTCCTTATCTTATCCTAGTGTCTAAACTCTTCTCCATGGCTGGACCCCCAAATAATATTCCTTTACGTGCTAAGGGGTATCTAGAGAGTGGGATAGGTTTAATAACTACCCTAACCCTAACGCTTACCCTAACCCTAACGCGTACCCTAACCCTAACACGTACCCTAATCCTAACCCGTACACTAAACCGAGCCCTAACCCTAACTCAAACCCTAACCCTAACCCTAACCCATACCCTACGCCGTACCCGAACCCCTCCCCGAACCCATACCCTAAGCCGTACCCTAACCCTAACCCTAAGCCTAACCCTAACCCTAGGCTACCCTTGACTGCTTCTGCCTCCAATAGATTTCCTAAGCACTAGTGTTTGAAGGAACAGCTTAAAAAGAGAATCCTAATGTGATTTCTTTATAATGGGTGTGTTCCTTATCTTATCCTAGTGTCTAAACTCTTCTCCATGGCTGGACCCGCAAATAATATTCCTTTACGTGCTAAGGGGTATCTAGAGAGTGGGATAGGTTTACTAACTACCCTAACCCTAATGCGTACCCTAACCCTAACCCCTACCCTAACCCTAACACGTACCCTAATCCTAACCCGTACCCTAAACCGAGCCCTAACCCTAACACGAACCCTAACCCTAACCCTAACCCATACCCTACGCCGTACCCGAACCCCTCCCCGAACCCCTACCCTAAGCCGTACCCTAACCCTAACCCTAAGCCTAACCCTAACCCTAGGCTACCCTTGACTGCTTCTGCCTCCAATAGATTTCCTAAGCACTAGTGTTTTAAGGAACAGCTTAAAAAGAGAATCCTAATGTGATTTCTTTATAATGGGTGTGTTCCTTATCTTATCCTAGTGTCTAAACTCTTCTCCATGGCTGGACCCCCAAATAATATTCCTTTACGTGCTAAGGGGTATCTAGAGAGTGGGATAGGTTTAATAACTACCCTAACCCTAACGCGTACCCTAACCCTAACCCCTACCCTAACCCTAAAACGTACCCTAATCCTAACCCGTACACTAAACCGAGCCCTAACCCTAACTCAAACCCTAACCGTAACCCATACCCTACGCCGTACCCGAACCCCTCCCCGAACCCGTACCATAATCCGTACCCTAAGCCTAACCCTAAGCCTAACCCTAACCCTAGGCTACCCTTGACTGCTTCTGCCTCCAATAGATTTCCTAAGCACTAGTGTTTGAAGGAACAGCTTAAAAAGAGAATCCTAATGTGATTTCTTTATAATGGGTGTGTTCCTTATCTTATCCTAGTGTCTAAACTCTTCTCCATGGCTGGACCCCCAAATAATATTCCTTTACGTGCTAAGGGGTATCTAGAGAGTGGGATAGGTTTAATAACTACCCTAACCCTAATGCGTACCCTAACCCTAACCCCTACCCTAACCCTAACACGTACCCTAATCCTAACCCGTACCCTAAACCGAGCCCTAACCCTAACACGAACCCTAACCCTAACCCTAACCCATACCCTACGCCGTACCCGAACCCCTCCCCGAACCCCTACCCTAAGCCGTACCCTAACCCTAAACCTAAGCCTAACCCTAACCCTAGGCTACCCTTGACTGCTTCTGCCTCCAATAGATTTCCTAAGCACTAGTGTTTTAAGGAACAGCTTAAAAAGAGAATCCTAATGTGATTTCTTTATAATGTATGTGTTCCTTATTTTATCCTAGTGTCTAAACTCTTCTCCATGGCTGGACCCGCAAATAATATTCCTTTACGTGCTAAGGGGTATCTAGAGAGTGGGATAGGTTTAATAACTACCCTAACCCTAACGCGTACCCTAACCCTAACCCCTACCCTAACCCTAACACGTACCCTAATCCTAACCCGTACCCTAAACCGAGCCCTAACCCTAACACTAACCCTAACCCTAACCCTAACCCATACCCTACGCCGTACCCGAACCCCTCCCCGAACCCGTAGCCTAAGCCGTACCCTAAGCCTAACCCTAAGCCTAACCCTAACCCTAGGCTACCCTTGACTGCTTCTGCCTCCAATAGATTTCCTAAGCACTAGTGTTTGAAGGAACAGCTTAAAAAGAGAATCCTAATGTGATTTCTTTATAATGGGTGTGTTCCTTATCTTATCCTAGTGTCTAAATTCTTCTCCATGACTGGACCACCAAATAATATTCCTTTACGTGCTAAGGGGTATCTAGAGAGTGGGATAGGTTTAATAACTACCCTAACCCTAACACGTACCCTAACCCTAACCCCTACCCTAACCCTAACACGTACCCTAATCCTAACCCGTACCCTAAACTGAGCCCTAACCCTAACACTAACCCTAACACTAACCCTAACCCATACCCTACACCGTACCCGAACCCTCCCCGAAACCGTACCCTAAGCCGTACCCTAACCCTAACCCTAAGCCTAACCCTAACCCTAGGCTACCCTTGACTGCTTCTGCCTCCAATAGATTTCCTAAGCACTAGTGTTTGAAGGAACAGCTTAAAAAGAGAATCCTAATGTGATTTCTTTATAATGGGTGTGTTCCTTATCTTATCCTAGTGTCTAAACTCTTCTCCATGGCTGGACCCCCAAATAATATTCCTTTACGTGCTAAGGGGTATCTAGAGAGTGGGATAGGTTTAATAACTACCCTAAACCTAACGCGTACCCTAACCCTAACCACTACCCTATCCCTAACACGTACCCTAATCCTAACCCGTACCCTAAACCGAGCCCTAACCCTAACACTAACCCTAACCCTAACCCTAACCCATACCCTACGCCGTACCCGAACCCCTCCCGGAACCCGTACCCTAAGCCGTACCCTAAGCCTAACCCTAAGCCTAACCCTAACCCTAGGCTACCCTTGACTGCTTCTGCCTCCAATAGATTTCCTAAGCACTAGTGTTTGAAGGAACAGCTTAAAAAGAGAATCCTAATGTGATTTCTTTATAATGGGTGTGTTCCTTATCTTATCCTAGTGTCTAAACTCTTCTCCATGGCTGGACCCCCAAATAATATTCCTTTACATGCTAAGGGGTATCTAGAGAGTGGGATAGGTTTAATAACTACCCTAACCCTAACGCGTACCCTAACCCTAACCCCTACCCTAACCCTAAAACGTACCCTAATCCTAACCCGTACACTAAACCGAGGCCTAACCCTAACTCAAACCCTAACCCTAACCCTAACCCATACCCTACGCCGTACCGGAACCCCTCCCCGAACCCGTACCCTAAGCCGTGCCCTAACCCTAACCCTAAGCCTAACCCTAACCCTAGGCTACCCTTGACTGCTTCTGCCTCCAATAGATTTCCTAAGCACTAGTGTTTGAAGGAACAGCTTAAAAAGAGAATCCTAATGTGATTTCTTTATAATGGGTGTGTTCCTTATCTTATCCTAGTGTCTAAACTCTTCTCCATGGCTGGACCCTCAAATAATATTCCTTTACGTGCTAAGGGGTATCTAGAGAGTGGGATAGGTTTACTAACTACCCTAACCCTAATGCGTACCCTAACCCTAACCCCTACCCTAACCCTAACACGTACCCTAATCCTAACCCATACCCTAAACCGAGCCCTAACCCTAACACGAACCCTAACCCTAACCCTAACCCATACCCTATGCCGTACCCGAACCCCTCCCCGAACCCCTACCCTAAGTCGTACCCTAACCCTAACCCTAAGCCTAACCCTAACCCTAGGCTACCCTTGACTGCTTCTGCCTCCAATAGATTTCCTAAGCACTAGTGTTTTAAGGAACAGCTTAAAAAGAGAATCCTAATGTGATTTCTTTATAATGTATGTGTTCCTTATTTTATCCTAGTGTCTAAACTCTTCTCCATGGCTGGACCCGCAAATAATATTCCTTTACGTGCTAAGGGGTATCTAGAGAGTGGGATAGGTTTAATAACTACCCTAACCCTAACGCGTACCCTAACCCTAACCCCTACCCTAACCCTAACACGTACCCTAATCCTAACCCGTACCCTAAACCGAGACCTAACCCTAACACTAACCCTAAACCTAACCCTAACCCATACCCTACACCGTACCCGAACCCCTCCCCAAACCCGTACCCTAAGCCGTACCCTAAGCCTAACCCTAAGCCTAACCCTAACCCTAGGCTACCCTTGACTGCTTCTGCCTCCAACAGATTTCCTAAGCACTAATGTTTGAAGGAACAGCTTAAAAAGAGAATCCTAATGTGATTTCTTTATAATGGGTGTGTTCCTTATCTTATCCTAGTGTCTAAACTCTTCTCCATGGCTGGACCCCCAAATAATATTCCTTTACGTGCTAAGGGGTATCTAGAGAGTGGGATAGGTTTAATAACTACCCTAACCCTAACGCGTACCCTAACCCTAACGCGTACCCTAACCCTAACACGTACCCTAATCCTAACCCGTACACTAAACCGAGCCCTAACCCTAACTCAAACCCTAACCCTAACCCTAACCCATACCCTACGCCGTACCCGAACCCCTCCCCGAACCCCTACCCTAAGCCGTACCCTAACCCTAACCCTAAGCCTAACCCTAACCCTAGGCTACCCTTGACTGCTTCTGCCTCCAATAGATTTCCTAAGCACTAGTGTTTTAAGGAACAGCTTAAAAACAGAATCCTAATGTGATTTCTTTATGATGTATGTGTTCCTTATTTTATCCTAGTGTCTAAACTCTTCTCCATGGCTGGACCCGCAAATAATATTCCTTTACGTGCTAAGGGGTATCTAGAGAGTGGGATAGGTTTAATAACTACCCTAACCCTAACGCGTACCCTAACCCTAACCCCTACCCTAACCCTAACACGTACCCTAATCCTAACCCGTACACTAAACCGAGCCCTAACCCTAACTCAAACCCTAACCCTAACCCTAACCCATACCCTACGCCGTACCCGAACCCCTCCCCGAACCCATACCCTAAGCCGTACCCTAACCCTAACCCTAAGCCTAACCCTAACCCTAGGCTACCCTTGACTGCTTCTGCCTCCAATAGATTTCCTAAGCACTAGTGTTTGAAGGAACAGCTTAAAAAGAGAATCCTAATGTGATTTCTTTATAATGGGTGTGTTCCTTATCTTATCCTAGTGTCTAAACTCTTCTCCATGGCTGGACCCGCAAATAATATTCCTTTACGTGCTAAGGGGTATCTAGAGAGTGGGATAGGTTTACTAACTACCCTAACCCTAATGCGTACCCTAACCCTAACCCCTACCCTAACCCTAACACGTACCCTAATCCTAACCCGTACCCTAAACCGAGCCCTAACCCTAACACGAACCCTAACCCTAACCCTAACCCATACCCTACGCCGTACCCGAACCCCTCCCCGAACCCCTACCCTAAGCCGTACCCTAACCCTAACCCTAAGCCTAACCCTAACCCTAGGCTACCCTTGACTGCTTCTGCCTCCAATAGATTTCCTAAGCACTAGTGTTTTAAGGAACAGCTTAAAAAGAGAATCCTAATGTGATTTCTTTATAATGGGTGTGTTCCTTATCTTATCCTAGTGTCTAAACTCTTCTCCATGGCTGGACCCCCAAATAATATTCCTTTACGTGCTAAGGGGTATCTAGAGAGTGGGATAGGTTTAATAACTACCCTAACCCTAACGCGTACCCTAACCCTAACCCCTACCCTAACCCTAAAACGTACCCTAATCCTAACCCGTACACTAAACCGAGCCCTAACCCTAACTCAAACCCTAACCGTAACCCATACCCTACGCCGTACCCGAACCCCTCCCCGAACCCGTACCATAATCCGTACCCTAAGCCTAACCCTAAGCCTAACCCTAACCCTAGGCTACCCTTGACTGCTTCTGCCTCCAATAGATTTCCTAAGCACTAGTGTTTGAAGGAACAGCTTAAAAAGAGAATCCTAATGTGATTTCTTTATAATGGGTGTGTTCCTTATCTTATCCTAGTGTCTAAACTCTTCTCCATGGCTGGACCCCCAAATAATATTCCTTTACGTGCTAAGGGGTATCTAGAGAGTGGGATAGGTTTAATAACTACCCTAACCCTAATGCGTACCCTAACCCTAACCCCTACCCTAACCCTAACACGTACCCTAATCCTAACCCGTACCCTAAACCGAGCCCTAACCCTAACACGAACCCTAACCCTAACCCTAACCCATACCCTACGCCGTACCCGAACCCCTCCCCGAACCCCTACCCTAAGCCGTACCCTAACCCTAAACCTAAGCCTAACCCTAACCCTAGGCTACCCTTGACTGCTTCTGCCTCCAATAGATTTCCTAAGCACTAGTGTTTTAAGGAACAGCTTAAAAAGAGAATCCTAATGTGATTTCTTTATAATGTATGTGTTCCTTATTTTATCCTAGTGTCTAAACTCTTCTCCATGGCTGGACCCGCAAATAATATTCCTTTACGTGCTAAGGGGTATCTAGAGAGTGGGATAGGTTTAATAACTACCCTAACCCTAACGCGTACCCTAACCCTAACCCCTACCCTAACCCTAACACGTACCCTAATCCTAACCCGTACCCTAAACCGAGCCCTAACCCTAACACTAACCCTAACCCTAACCCTAACCCATACCCTACGCCGTACCCGAACCCCTCCCCGAACCCGTAGCCTAAGCCGTACCCTAAGCCTAACCCTAAGCCTAACCCTAACCCTAGGCTACCCTTGACTGCTTCTGCCTCCAATAGATTTCCTAAGCACTAGTGTTTGAAGGAACAGCTTAAAAAGAGAATCCTAATGTGATTTCTTTATAATGGGTGTGTTCCTTATCTTATCCTAGTGTCTAAACTCTTCTCCATGACTGGACCACCAAATAATATTCCTTTACGTGCTAAGGGGTATCTAGAGAGTGGGATAGGTTTAATAACTACCCTAACCCTAACACGTACCCTAACCCTAACCCCTACCCTAACCCTAACACGTACCCTAATCCTAACCCGTACCCTAAACTGAGCCCTAACCCTAACACTAACCCTAACACTAACCCTAACCCATACCCTACACCGTACCCGAACCCTCCCCGAAACCGTACCCTAAGCCGTACCCTAACCCTAACCCTAAGCCTAACCCTAACCCTAGGCTACCCTTGACTGCTTCTGCCTCCAATAGATTTCCTAAGCACTAGTGTTTGAAGGAACAGCTTAAAAAGAGAATCCTAATGTGATTTCTTTATAATGGGTGTGTTCCTTATCTTATCCTAGTGTCTAAACTCTTCTCCATGGCTGGACCCCCAAATAATATTCCTTTACGTGCTAAGGGGTATCTAGAGAGTGGGATAGGTTTAATAACTACCCTAAACCTAACGCGTACCCTAACCCTAACCACTACCCGATCCCTAACACGTACCCTAATCCTAACCCGTACCCTAAACCGAGCCCTAACCCTAACACTAACCCTAACCCTAACCCTAACCCATACCCTACGCCGTACCCGAACCCCTCCCGGAACCCGTACCCTAAGCCGTACCCTAAGCCTAACCCTAAGCCTAACCCTAACCCTAGGCTACCCTTGACTGCTTCTGCCTCCAATAGATTTCCTAAGCACTAGTGTTTGAAGGAACAGCTTAAAAAGAGAATCCTAATGTGATTTCTTTATAATGGGTGTGTTCCTTATCTTATCCTAGTGTCTAAACTCTTCTCCATGGCTGGACCCCCAAATAATATTCCTTTACATGCTAAGGGGTATCTAGAGAGTGGGATAGGTTTAATAACTACCCTAACCCTAACGCGTACCCTAACCCTAACCCCTACCCTAACCCTAAAACGTACCCTAATCCTAACCCGTACACTAAACCGAGGCCTAACCCTAACTCAAACCCTAACCCTAACCCTAACCCATACCCTACGCCGTACCGGAACCCCTCCCCGAACCCGTACCCTAAGCCGTGCCCTAACCCTAACCCTAAGCCTAACCCTAACCCTAGGCTACCCTTGACTGCTTCTGCCTCCAATAGATTTCCTAAGCACTAGTGTTTGAAGGAACAGCTTAAAAAGAGAATCCTAATGTGATTTCTTTATAATGGGTGTGTTCCTTATCTTATCCTAGTGTCTAAACTCTTCTCCATGGCTGGACCCTCAAATAATATTCCTTTACGTGCTAAGGGGTATCTAGAGAGTGGGATAGGTTTACTAACTACCCTAACCCTAATGCGTACCCTAACCCTAACCCCTACCCTAACCCTAACACGTACCCTAATCCTAACCCATACCCTAAACCGAGCCCTAACCCTAACACGAACCCTAACCCTAACCCTAACCCATACCCTATGCCGTACCCGAACCCCTCCCCGAACCCCTACCCTAAGTCGTACCCTAACCCTAACCCTAAGCCTAACCCTAACCCTAGGCTACCCTTGACTGCTTCTGCCTCCAATAGATTTCCTAAGCACTAGTGTTTTAAGGAACAGCTTAAAAAGAGAATCCTAATGTGATTTCTTTATAATGTATGTGTTCCTTATTTTATCCTAGTGTCTAAACTCTTCTCCATGGCTGGACCCGCAAATAATATTCCTTTACGTGCTAAGGGGTATCTAGAGAGTGGGATAGGTTTAATAACTACCCTAACCCTAACGCGTACCCTAACCCTAACCCCTACCCTAACCCTAACACGTACCCTAATCCTAACCCGTACCCTAAACCGAGACCTAACCCTAACACTAACCCTAAACCTAACCCTAACCCATACCCTACACCGTACCCGAACCCCTCCCCAAACCCGTACCCTAAGCCGTACCCTAAGCCTAACCCTAAGCCTAACCCTAACCCTAGGCTACCCTTGACTGCTTCTGCCTCCAACAGATTTCCTAAGCACTAATGTTTGAAGGAACAGCTTAAAAAGAGAATCCTAATGTGATTTCTTTATAATGGGTGTGTTCCTTATCTTATCCTAGTGTCTAAACTCTTCTCCATGGCTGGACCCCCAAATAATATTCCTTTACGTGCTAAGGGGTATCTAGAGAGTGGGATAGGTTTAATAACTACCCTAACCCTAACGCGTACCCTAACCCTAACGCGTACCCTAACCCTAACACGTACCCTAATCCTAACCCGTACACTAAACCGAGCCCTAACCCTAACTCAAACCCTAACCCTAACCCTAACCCATACCCTACGCCGTACCCGAACCCCTCCCCGAACCCCTACCCTAAGCCGTACCCTAACCCTAACCCTAAGCCTAACCCTAACCCTAGGCTACCCTTGACTGCTTCTGCCTCCAATAGATTTCCTAAGCACTAGTGTTTTAAGGAACAGCTTAAAAAGAGAATCCTAATGTGATTTCTTTATGATGTATGTGTTCCTTATTTTATCCTAGTGTCTAAACTCTTCTCCATGGCTGGACCCGCAAATAATATTCCTTTACGTGCTAAGGGGTATCTAGAGAGTGGGATAGGTTTAATAACTACCCTAACCCTAACGCGTACCCTAACCCTAACCCCTACCCTAACCCTAACACGTACCCTAATCCTAACCCGTACCCTGAACCGAGCCCTAACCCTAACACTAACCCTAACCCTAACCCTAACCCATACCCTACGCCGTACCCGAACCCCTCCCCGAACCCGTACCCTAAGCCGTACCCTAAGCCTAACCCTAAGCCTAACCCTAACCCTAGGCTACCCTTGACTGCTTCTGCCTCCAATAGATTTCCTAAGCACTAGTGTTTTAAGAAACAGCTTAAAAAGAGAATCCTAATGTGATTTCTTTATAATGGGTGTGTTCCTTATCTTATCCTAGTGTCTAAACTCTTCTCCATGGCTGGACCCCCAAATAATATTCCTTTACGTGCTAAGGGGTATCTAGAGAGTGGGATAGGTTTAATAACTACCCTAACCCTAACACGTACCCTAACCCTAACCCCTACCCTAACCCTAACACGTACCCTAATCCTAACCCGTACCCTGAACCGAGCCCTAACCCTAACACTAACCCTAACCCTAACCCTAACCCATACCCTACGCCGTACCCGAACCCCTCCATGAACCCGTACCCTAAGCCGTACCCTAAGCCTAACCCTAAGCCTAACCCTAACCCTAGGCTACCCTTGACTGCTTCTGCCTCCAACAGATTTCCTAAGCACTAGTGTTTGAAGGAACAGCTTAAAAAGAGAATCCTAATGTGATTTCTTTATAATGTATGTGTTCCTTATTTTATCCTAGTGTCTAAACTCTTCTCCATGGCTGGACCCCCAAATAATATTCCTTTACGTGCTAAGGGGTATCTAGAGAGTGGGATAGTTTTAATAACTACCCTAACCCTAATGCGTACCCTAACCCTAACCCCTACCCTAACCCTAACACGTACCCTAATCCTAACCCATACCCTGAACCGAGCCCTAACCCTAACACTAACCCTAACCCTAACCCTAACCCATACCCTACGCCGTACCCGAACCCCTCCCCGAACCCGTACCCTAAGCCGTACCCTAAGCCTAACCCTAAGCCTAACACTAACCCTAGGCTACCCTTGACTGCTTCTGCCTCCAATAGATTTCCTAAGCACTAGTGTTTGAAGGAACAGCTTAAAAAGAGAATCCTAATGTGATTTCTTTATAATGGGTGTGTTCCTTATCTTATCCTAGTGTCTAAACTCTTCTCCATGGCTGGACCCTCAAATAATATTCCTTTACGTGCTAAGGGGTATCTAGAGAGTGGGATAGGTTTACTAACTACCCTAACCCTAATGCGTACCCTAACCCTAACCCCTACCCTAACCCTAACACGTACCCTAATCCTAACCCGTACCCTAAACCGAGCCCTAACCCTAACACGAACCCTAACCCTAACCCTAACCCATACCCTATGCCGTACCCGAACCCCTCCCCGAACCCGTACCCTAAGCCGTACCCTAACCCTAACCCTAAGCCTAACCCTAACCCTAGGCTACCCTTGACTGCTTCTGCCTCCAATAGATTTCCTAAGCACTAGTGTTTTAAGGAACAGCTTAAAAAGAGAATCCTAATGTGATTTCTTTATAATGGGTGTGTTCCTTATCTTATCCTAGTGTCTAAACTCTTCTCCATGGCTGGACCCACAAATAATATTCCTTTACGTGCTAAGGGGTATCTAGAGAGTGGGATAGGTTTAATAACTACCCTAACCCTAACGCGTACCCTAACCCTAACCCCTACCCTAACCCTAAAACGTACCCTAATCCTAACCCGTACACTAAACCGAGCCCTAACCCTAACTCAAACCCTAACCGTAACCCATACCCTACGCCGTACCCGAACCCCTCCCCGAACCCGTACCATAATCCGTACCCTAAGCCTAACCCTAAGCCTAACCCTAACCCTAGGCTACCCTT